>NC_137252.1:17719120-18177731 GCF_965637545.1 Phallusia mammillata
ATCAAACACTGATCCATCTAATGCGGACATTCCAAATCAGTTTACTGAATTGCCAAGTCGCCATAGAAGTTACCAACTTCCCTCTACAAGCAGCTCTTGTCTGACTCCTCCAAGTCCCTCTGGCCTAGGCTCACGGAGTTCTCTTGAATCTGACTCTGGTTTTAGTGTGACCAAACCTGCACCATCAGCCTCTCCGCCACCAATTCGATCTAAGATCTTTGTGATTCCGCCTTCACCTTTGCCAGTCTACACCCCTCCAGTGACCCCTGGTACTCCTCACAAAAACTCCCACTTTCATGTGCAAAACAGTGGCAGTCGAAGTTTGACACGAGAGCGCGTCTCCTCCACTGGCAACACTAATTCTACTACACGATCTGCCAAAGCAGTTTCCAGCACTGCCCTTTTGCCACCATTCACCCCACTAAAGCCATCAAAGTCCTCTGAGTGGCATGTAAGTAGCATTCTGAGCTTTGAAGCTTAGTTTTTGGTTTATTGGTGTTTTGGTTGCACTTGTTTTACCACTACTGACCTGTTAATTTGTGAAAAAAAGTTTTGTACTGTGTTCTTTATGTCAAGCAACTGAAGGTTTGATTGAAAAAAAAATACTGAACTTATTTACTACACACAGATTGGAAATAGAATTTTCCACAATGACAGCATTTCTGCATCGAACCAAAGTTTGTCTTCCATTGCCTCAAGCACCAGTCATAAGCACAAGCCATCAAAAAAGGAAAAGAAACGACCACATAACCTGGTTTTAACTAATGATGACAACATCCCTTTATTCAACTACATACACTATTCAAAACCAGGTGTGGGGTTGTTTTGATAGTTGGATAGTGTGCTTGTCTTTGCATTAAATGTGTTTATTGTTTTCTTGAGTATTAACAGCTGATCATTGTTATGTTAAGATATTAACCATATGCATTCCTTCAGATTGGAAATAAGTGTTATATATCGCCATGTATGTATTTTAACCAATTTATCTTAAGTCTTCAAAGGCAGTGATGCTTCAACATGAACCAAACTTAACTACAGTTTAATGACATTCATAGTAAATGCTACAGTATTTGGATTCACGTTTTCGCTCTGTTAATGTTCTGTCCTTAAGCTTTAGTCTATAATGTGGGCAGTAATTTAAAGCACAATTTATCACTTGATAGCTGTTTTGTCATGCAAGCAATTACCCTTGTTGCTTGGCCGACTTTACAAGTGTGATTAACTTTGTTTATGACTACAGCTGCCTCAAGACGTAGCTCGCAAACGACGATATCTCCCGAGAATGCCGCGTCCAACAGCGCAGGTGTATCGCCTTTGTCCCCCAGGTATGTTTAAACATTTATACTGGCAATCAGAATCTGTTTATTTTTTATGGTTCTGAAACTCTTTAAGGACCAAATTTTACCCTTGTGCAAGATTTTATTTTCCATACAATCGTTAACTTTCGTAATAATGTTTAATACCTCGGCTATCAACTAACATTTTGTGTTACAGAAATCGCTATCTGTGTTACAGAAATCGCAATCTATTTGTCCTTAAACTACTTTCTTTCATCGTAAATATTTATTTAAGGACGCCAATGACCCCCATGACGCCACACAACGCCGAGATGACCCGTATGGACGTTTCAATGTCCTTGCGCACCCCTAGTTCCCCACAAACCCCTAAAAACTCGAAGGGAAGGATTCGAGCGTTTTTTGGAAAAATTTGGAAGATCAAGAGAAATAAAAGCACCGAACATATAGGTACCATAAATAGGTTTTGCAAACAACCGATTTTTTAACTGGTTTATGCCAGTTAAGTCGCATATCAGCCGTAAGGTTAAGGTATTTGCAGTTACAAGCTAAAGTACACAAATTGAGTAAGTTATTCAATAACAAAAGCTAGCTTTAAAGACAGTGTAAACTTGCCCGATATTTACACAAAAAGTGGTCTTTAAATGTCTTAAAAAACCAACAGACGAAAAACGGAAACCTTGTATTCCGTGATGTCGTTGATTAATAATAATCACTGTGTGGCATTTTTTGCAGCGGACGAATACCCCCAAGGTCACCCTCCGTTGCCTAGCAATCCGTTACGTGCCGATTCGCTCCCGCAAAACACGACCACCCCAGTAGTGGGAAGAGACTCAAGCTACACACCCGACGAAAACGGAGGAATGTTCCAAGGTCAGTCGTTTTGGCAATAAACATCCCCCTACATTAATTCACAAAATCGCGAACTGGAAACTGCAACCCACCAGTTGCATACACATATTTACCGAGTTTGTTGAACGCTTACAACTGATGATGACATATAATGAGCTTTGAAATATTTTTACAACCTTTGGCTGTTTTGATCGAACTCGGATTAAAGACTAGGACATAAAATACGACAGAATCTGTTCGGAATTTGTATTTTGCTGTTAACCATTTGCTATGTTGTGTTAAATCTATTATAGCCGATTTTGCAATTAAAGTCAGTGTTCATGTAATAGGATCAAATCGTCAAGGTAGGTTTAAAACAAAACACTCATAGGAAAATTTGATTAAATTTTAAATATTTTTTACAGCGAGCTACGGTCACGGCTCGTCAAGCTCGGCACACTCGGGCGACACGTCATCAATGACGTCACTTTCGCGTCCTGTCAGCTTGGTGGATACTGACAGAACGCTGATATCGGACGTACCAGCAGATGAGGGGAGTCTCACAAACACGATTACAAGAGCAGATTCAGAGATTTATGTGGAGCAAGAGGAGGAGAGCACTCTCACGGAACGAGATGTCGTGGAAGATGAAAAGTTGGACACAGCCACTATGAGAGCTAACCTATTCCGACAGGGCAGTGTAAGTATAGTATTGGCAACAACTGCAACAAGCAATTATTAATTTTTTTGTACTTACATGCCAATTTGGAGTCGCTTTCAAAATCGTTGTAAAGTACCCTTGTATTCAATGCTTTCCTTTACATAACTGAGTTATGTGTGTGCTAGAACAACGCCAAGTCAAAAAAGGCAGCTAAACTGGGTTTGCAATGTTTACCCTAGTTGTGTTCTGCTTTAAGCATCAGGGTGCTCGATTTAATGGGAGCATTAGACCGAGACCTCATGTTACATGCAGTTTTCACATTATAAATTGATCATACAAAGTCGCTTGCAGGTTGTATGGAAAGCACTACAACAATAGAATTTGCGTTTGTTAAATAACTTAACACTTGTATTGTGTGATTATCGGTCACCATCAATTGTACGTTGCTTTGACAATCCAGGTGCTCCAGGGTCCGCGCTACTTTAAGTCATTTCCGACAATACGAATCGATAAAAAACGAGGTTTCTCTACAAAAAATACTCGTTCTCCCATTTATCAACGGCTCTCCGACAGGTCATCAATATTTTTCCTTTTCAGTACGAATCGCATTGTTTTGCGGTTTTGCCTGTGTTTGCAGGTGGTATTAAATTGGAGATCACTGATGGTGCTGCTTAAACAGTCACGTAGGCCGTGCGACGTTGCAAATTATTTCTCTGCTTTTTGCCCACCTACACTTTAGCACGAAATGGCTATATCTGTGCCGAAGTGTTATGTAGTACTATGCGTTTTCAGGCACTTTATTTTTTAAACGCCCATATTTGTGACTCTTTTAGTGTAGGATAATACGCAGTTGTATAGTAACTGGGTTTTCTCTTTTCTCTTGGAATGGAGATAGCAAATAAACTGCATTATACTACTGGAATTGATTTCGTTCAGAACCAATATCTCAAAGTAAAATATTTTACAAAAAAACTGTAGTATTGTGTGTATTGGACTAACATAAACCGTTGCCTCGTACCGAATGTGGTAAAAATGGGGTCTTGATTACGTTGCAGACCATCCAATCCATGTCAGAAGAGTGGGACATTCCCTACAGTGAGCTGCAGATTGGTGATAAGATTGGCAGTGGCAGGGTTGGCACCGTGTTTCGTGGCAGGTGGCACGGTGAGGTAGCCATCCGTGTTATTGACATCAACCATAACGACGAAGATAAATTGCGGGCATTTAAACAAGAGGTTGGTGGACACTTAACGCCCTTTTACTAACATAAGCAATGCAATTAATTGTTCGCCCTATTGAGACTTTGTTTCAACTTGTGTTAAACTTACATTATACATTGTTTAGTATAAATATTGTAATTCTCGACTATTTGCAGATTGTTTGATTCGCTCTATTTCTGTTTGCTTAAAATTTTTGTTAAAAAGTTTTACTATGTACACCTGCCTAAATAACTGACGTTTAAAAATGGAAATGTTGTTTAATAGTTCTGTAAAAGATTACCATGAAACGCATTTGTTAAAAAGACAGTAACTTTCAGTGTAAGAAAACATTTTTGTTGTTTAATACGCAGGAGCCCAACCTGCTAAATTAAGGCTACATGAAACTTTGTGTTTCAGATTATGATCTACAAGAAGACACGACACGAGAACCTTGAGTTGTTCATGGGCTCATGTATGCATCCTCCCCACCTTGCGATCGTCACTGGTCTCTGCAGGGGACAGTCCCTTTATAACCACATACGAAGTAGCAGATACCAAACTCTTAACATCAACCACGCAAAAATCATCGGCCAACATATCGTACAGGTATTTGCGGTGCAGTCTAGCTATTTTCTTTAACGTGTCGATATGGTTTTACTGTAATCTTTGGTTTACTAGAAATTATCCTCGTTCTGTATTTGTCAGCTTTGCCTAATTCTCCTCTTCAGGGCGAACTATGCTAGTAGCCTTGTTCATAAATAAATGTTTCATGGATAAAACAATTACCATGTGACTAAATTGAACTTGAATTTGAATTTGAATTGTAATCTGTATGAAATACTTATGTTTAATTTTTTCCTGTTTGCTCAGGGAATGGGGTATCTGCATTCCAAGGGGATAATCCACAAAGATCTAAAGTCGAAAAACATTTTTGTGGATGGCAAGCATGTCGTCCTTACTGATTTCGGTATTGTTGGTTTACACGTCGTATCCGGAGACAAAAAGTAGGTTGAAATTTTGTTAAATATCGAGTATGTAAGCCAATAAACTATTCTGCAATAGCGACTGCATCAAAGAAATGCCAATTTTTTCTTTCAGAAATATAGAAGTGAAATGACGAATCGTCAATATTTTTCCCTTGTTTTTGTCGTGGGTGGCAATCTTGTATATTTTGTGTTTTAGTTCCAGACCTGGTTCACTTTCGATTCCCGATGGCTGGTTATGTCATCTGGCTCCTGAAGTCATCAAAGCGCTTAGGGTCCCCGAGTACGAAGGTGACGAAGTAATTTCCACACTCCCATACACCATACAGTCGGACGTATACGCCTTTGGGTACGCATGACTCTTCTCGAATCATGTGTCGAAATAAATCAATCAAAATATCATTTTAGATTTGTGTTGATCTTTTATTAGATGCTTTCACAAAAACTGTAAACTTGTTGTTTGTTGCAGGACGGTCTGGTACGAACTTATGTCGGGTTCGTGGCCCTTTAACGGTTTCCCAGCCGAATCCATTATTTGGCAAGTTGGTAGCGGTAAGAAACAGAATCTGAGTCAGATGCCTGGCGGAAAAGACATCAAGGTAAAACACACTGATGTTTTCAATTCAATTGTTTTTTTCTAAGCTGGTTTTATTTTTTATTTTTTTAACTTTCAAAACAAGGATAAGTTGTTTGACATTAGCTTCGGTAAATATTGGTCTCATTACGTCATGTTTCTGGGACGTCACATTTTAAAATCTTCATTGTTTCGAAAAACTGGTAAATGAAGTACATCAGGTTTCTCTTAGGGGTGAAAAATATAAAAAGGTAAAAATTCATTTACGCTGTGCTTTTGCATATTCTTGTCGATTTGCCGAGAATTATATTCCTTGATTTATTTTTAAATGTTCACTGAGTATGTTGTGTGCAGGACATCCTCATGCAAGCGTGGTCGTATGACCCAAGCAGACGACCCGACTTCAGCGACAACGGCATCATGGGAATTCTCAAGCGACTCCAAAGCCACATTCACAGGTCCTTATCGTCGCACCCGCGCAGAGGTGTTCCCGTCAATCGCGGTCCCTCGCACGATCGGCTATTTGATGCCACGCCCCTAACACGCCACTCCCAGTTTTCAACCCTGCAAGATTTGGCGGAGTGATTTATCGTCTTACTCTTAAACACAAACTTTCGCTGTCGGTCGCGATCGTTGCACTTTACATACCAAAGCGAGAGACAGCCTTTCTGTGCGCTACTGTTAAAATTTTCGGTTTAGCAATCCTTTCCATCTGACATTCGACCAGAGTTGCTCTTCAACTTCGAGTCGCTTTAAAATAACCAAAGCTTGGCTTTCTACTTCACGCATGCCACTTTGCTGACTGTTGTACCTCACATATCACGTTCGGTGGTCGCAGCAACTTTCCCACTGCACTCTTTAACTACAACATGCACTAACCACAGTGACCATTTCAAACTGTCGCCCTATCTGTATTCGGTGCAGAAAACACCTTAACCCCTGTATTGTCCTGCATGCATCGGCGTATGTGCTCCATTTTCTAAGTAAGCCATCAACAGCTGCCTTTTCCATTGAGTCCTGGCTCCGTCAAAACATCAGAAGCCACGCGATTGGTGGGAGCCGGCTAATTGACGTCATAATGGTCGGTCACGCATGGACGGCATTTTGGGGCGTCATTTTGTTGCAACATGTGGAGGAGCGGAGACTGATTGGAGGATGTGTAGCGGGCAGCATGTGGCCACTTCTATCCCCTGACCGGCCCGATGTCGTGAGTTGTCGCATGTCGTTTGATCTTACCTTGAGGGCACGAGCCGAACAACTTACTTGCTTAATAAGGTATATTTTGTAAGTCAGTTGCTCGTCTCATGGCCCTGTTTTGAACTGCTTTTTGCTCGCGTCAAACGAGATGACCGCACAGATGTGTTGTTGCCCCACTTGAGGGTTGAGTGTTCAAAATATTTTCCACAACGTGTGTCGGTTCGTAACTCCCGCTTCCGGCGTGGAAAGCAATGTCGTATTGTAGCGGTGTTTATTGATGAGGTATTATCAGTAGTAGTGTAGTATTTGGTGGGTGCATAGCTGTTAGATCTCTTTTGGGTTCCTTTCGTTGGATTAATTTTGTGGTGAACTCGTAACAGTCAATTATGTCATCACATTATTTTTGTATCACAGGGGAAACAGTGACCCGGCTATGATCTGTTGTGACCCGATGATGTCATCGCGCACTATGCGACGCTACCATCCCCTACTGAGTCCCGCCGCCAAAAGCAAAGTTTTTGACATTGGATCATTGAAGTTTTGACGAGTGAAGAATGAGCGACAACCTAAAATCAAGTTTCAACATCTAAACTGCGACTCGCTTAGTGGAATGTCAGTTACTCTCGGCTACCTTAATTGCTCGGCTTTTTTTAGCATCGTGAATTGTTGATATGTATTGTTTGTGCAGCGTTTTATCGGATCATCGTGCGAAGTTTCATGCAATTGTTGTCCTGTGGTGGAGATTGTCGCGGGCACTTACCAATCATTTGCATATCTTTGCCCTTTCCCTCATTTTTTTCTCTTCGCCTTTTATCTTTCTCACTTTTCTCTCGTCGCAGCGTTTCCTTCTCCAAGATCGTCCAAAGAGCATCGTGACCTCGGCGATCAGCCCATTTATTTGAAATCTTAATAATTTAGTCTCAAACTAAACATATCAAGTTTGAAGCTGTTGGTGAAAGTTTTACTGTGATATAATTCTATCCAACAAATTGTATAAGTTACGCAAAAATTAACGCAGGCTTGCTACGACCTGCTTTACAATTTGGTAAGCGCCATTTAATCAGCTTTTTACCGTAGTTAAGTACGTGGCTGTTTGGGGAATAAGGGTTCTGTATTTTTGGCTTTCTTTTATTCAGCGCATTTTCGTCAAACCATTGCACTTTTTTGCGCAAGATACGTCGCTCCGGCGTGACTTGACATTGTACAAGCTGCGCATTAGCACGAATATTATGGCAATGGTTGGAACAGGTTGTATGCATTCGTTGTCTAAGTTTGATATTATATTTATTCTAAATAGGGTGTGTATAAAATGCTTCAAAAGCATGTGTGAAATCAAAATGCATAAGGATAAAGATAGGTTTAACATGCTCTCAAATTTGCATTGGTGTTGTGAATATCACGAGTCGGAAGCAGAAGAATCGGAATTAACTGAAGTGGTCGATTTTCATTTAGGAAGTTTGTTGCTTGACAAAGATCTAAGATCAGGCATTTTCAATGGAAGCGAAATTTGCCAACCGAGGGGACGATTGTGACAATGTTTAAACTTTTTAAAGTGTGGAGGCGGTTTTGCTTCTGGGATGAAACTTTAAAAGTATATATTGAATTAAAAAAGAATGAACTTGGTGATAACGCAATGTGAGTTCTCTATAAACACCAGGCGAAATGGGTAGGCTACATTAGTTTTTACCAGCGGTTCTCAACCAGTGGGCCATGGCCCACCGGTGGGCCATGGAAGCATTTTGATTGGGCCACAGACCAATCATAAGTGAAAGTGCTTGATTAAAGAAGGGAAAGTGTTGTTTTATGAATTCTTTGCATTAAGTTATTTTGAACTTATAATCTGTTTGAAATATGTTCTGCTTTTTTTCTGAACCTATTTTATAGTATTTTTTTTTCTTTCTTAAAAATTTGCTGGGCCACAGTATTTTTGAGCAATGAAAATGGGCCACGAAAGAAAAAAGGTTGAGAACCACTGGTTTTGACTATGTCTTTTAAAAACAACGGTAAAGATCTTTCCCATCGCGCTCAGTTCACACCTCCCATAGCATGTAGAATGTATGTAGGAATATATTCTTCCAGATAATGCTCCTTTGTTCAATCTGTGCGAATTTTCATTCAAAATCATAAACTGCATACCCGGCAGCCGGCACGTAAAAGTGTACAATTATTTTGACGACGTCGTCGGTAGTTGGCGCCTAAGTGGCATACATTTAATTATCTGACAAGCAGCTGGTAAAGCGAGCAAATTAGTAATGACAAATGACCACTAGAATTTGGTCAGAAGTCAAACTGAAGTGGACCAGGAGCCAAATGCCAAATGCTCTAAGACAGAAACGCGCGAGTCAGACAGGCCGAAGTGTTGCCCTGCAGGCCTGCATGTACAGACAATGATGTAATCATGTAACATTGTAAATTGTAAAAAAGTTAGCGCACTTTCATGACTTTTTTGAAAATGCATGTAAAATGATGTGAAACACCATAGTATACACTAGGTCACAAGCACAGGATTCTGTATTATTCTACTCATTTGTTGATTTTTAAGACATTAAGTTTGTGAGGTTTATTTGTGTTGTGTTGTGTATAGCTATTGTAGATAAGAAACATGGTATTTCACAAAGACCCTTGTGGAATTTTTTGCATGGTGTTTACATATGCTTTGATTCTTTATGCGGACTATGTGGTTATTCAGCACATTATCATGACTACATTAATGGGAAGGTGAGTTGCAGGAAGTTGTTTATCAGATTTTGATGCTAATATTTACATGGGTCACCTTTATGTTGTTTCAGCTTATGGGGACCTGTACATGCTGTCATGTTCAATTCAGTCATTTTTGCATTGTTGTATTCACACACCAGGGCAGTGTTTTCAGATCCTGGAATCGTCCCCCTTCCAGTTGTCCGGGTTGATTTTTCGGACATTCATACTCAAAATGAAAAGTCACACAAAAAAGACCAGGTGGTTATATAGCTGACTTGATATTACATGCAAACTTTATTCAACAGTTCAGTTTGTTGAAAATGCTTAAATTAGTCAAAATGGACAAAGCCCAAGTTATGTCCAAGGTTTAATTAGAGACAATTTGAAAGACCGCATGTACATGTAATAAACAATTGACTGTACTTGAATATTGAGATTTTGTTTCTGATTTAGTACAGTAAAATAACTTCCAAAATACAATTTAGGCATATAAACTTGGTTTCAAATGTATAATTTTGTGGCAAAAATAAAACTGTAGGAAATTTCACAGAGTGAAGATTGGACAATTTGTCAGCGGTGTGAGACTTACAGGCCTCCACGTGCACATCATTGTAAGATTTGTCGCAGATGTGTTAGGCGAATGGATCATCACTGTCCGTGGTAAAGTTCACTATTTTTATTGTTGATAGATAACCTTTACTATTCTGTTTGGTGTATATTTACATATTTTAGGCTGTAGTTAACTATGACTTTGTGTAGAGAAACAAATACACTTGAAAATGTGTCTATTTTATTGACAAACTTAACACACATGTGCAAAGTATCATCAACTTACATGTGTACTTTGTTGTGTTTGTCAAGTTTGTTTATTCTATTGACACGATACAAGAGAACACTTTTCTTAAAGAACATCCTGATCACAAAACAATCTATGCCTCCAACAGTTATATTTTCTTGCAGGGTCAACAATTGCATTGGAGAGCTCAATCAGAAATTTTTCATTCAGTTTCTTTTTTATACTGGTATGGAACGCATTCATTTTTTACAAATCAAAGTATTTTAGCTCTTAACAATAGGGGGTATGTAAAGTCATTAGAGCAATATGTAGTTAACCATCTGTTGTAGAATCAAATATGCACCAAACATATACAGCAGGTAATAAATAAATAATGTTGTTGGCACCTTTTAATTGCAAGGTTACAAATAACATAGAGGATGTTATAGGTACAGTTCTAAAATACCAACTGTTGTACCAAATGTTTGACATTTGTGGAATAAGTGTGGTATGATGTTTAGTGTTGTTCAACTGGCAGCAGTGGCTATATTATGTTTGTTAGGAATATGAATGTATGTATTATATATCACATTTAAATTTTGCTATTTCCAAATAATAAATTTGCCTTCCTTACCTATGATTTAACAATCCGTGAACAAAATTATGGTTAAACATTTTTGAAACACGTTTCTTGCTAACGTGGAAAGTATGAAACAGCAGTGTAATTAAACAAACAAACCGCCAATCATCCTTCTGTAGTGGTCTTTAAAATTGGTATCGTTTTCCCTTGGGCCGTTTCACATAATCTGCTATCTTCTTATTATCTTTTTGAAGGCTTTGTGTGTATTCCGAATTAAATTTTCAATAGCGGCATGTAATATCGCCATGACACTTTTAAAGCATCTTACTTAGCATTACTTCGAATTAAGCTTTGTTGTATACGCATCCTGTAGGGGATTTCCGTTCGCGTCAACTCAGCGCTTGGCCTTTCATAAGATTTCTTAATAAAACCACCTGTAATAGATGCTTTATTATTGTAGTCGCAACTAAAACGGCCTTTTGCGATTTCCCGCGTAGGATGTGCTTCCTGTTGCTAACACATGTATGTTACATATGGTACATGTGTTTCTTACACGCGCATGTGTATATGTTTCATCTACATCACTGCATTAAGTGAGACCAATACGCATGCAACGGGTGCATCTAAAATATACAGGATCGCTTGGTGCACCTTTGCTTGGTGCATCGCATGGTAAAAGTGCACCTCGCAATATAAAGTTGCACAGAGCAAAATTAAAGTGATGTTAAGGTGCACCAAGCGATCCTGCACTGCGCAAGCAACTGGTTCTAACACCAAAGAAAATAGGAATGGATCAACAAATACGTTTTTGAAATCATATGTTCAAGCCTCACTGAACTAATTTTTTCCATCACAGGGGTGCTATGTATTTACGCCATCGTCCTCAACATTTGTGGGTGGGTCTGGATGTTTTCAAGCAATCGCCATAGCAATGCAGATTTCCTATCGCGGCGAACCACAGTGTAAGAAACCTTATTCCTTTGATTTAGTACTGCTCTTTTTATTATATACAAGGTGTCCTTAACCGCGCTGGTGCGTTGGGCATGGAACACAACTTTATCCAATGTATCTAATGTGTTTTGAAATCTATTCCTTGTCTTACAGAGCGCACGGGATCGGGCTCTGTATTGAATCAATTCTTTTTGGACTTTTTGTTATTGTCATGATCTATGATCAGGTATGTAAAGTTCAATTCTATATGTATGACTAAACAGGGTTTAATTCTATTTCCGTAAAAAATATTTCGTACAGACAAATCTTTTCCTAAAACAATCACCGTTATCAACGTTATTTAAAGTTTACAGGAAGTGATGGGGGTCATAGATAACAAACGCTTTGCTTGTTATGGGTAAACATGACATTTCGCAGCCCCAGTTGTAACAAGGACTTTCAACACACTTTTCGGAAAATATTGTATCCTCTAATTAAGAACGTTTTGTGTTTACTAAACAACATCTCATGGTATATCCTTCCTTACGACTGGTTTACGTTTTGAGTTAGTTGACATTTATAACACTGTTGCTTAGCATTGAGCGATGTCCGGTGTGCTGCTCTATGTAGGACATTTCGTTTGGTACATCTGATTGCTCATATTGCTGGCACAATAGGGATCGTACAGTGCAGTTTGAAAATACATTTAGACCACTGCTGTATTTAAATTTAACGGCTTGAAAAACCCCGTCGCTTCGCAGAAAACAAATAAAGCAATTTCGCACGTTGTGTGAGTGTACTTGGCGGTTAAAATTTAAAGGAATGCTGTGTTGCCTAAAGTTTATGGGTGTTACACAATAGCAGATAACCCACTGTTGTGTTGAGTTGAGAGCAAACATACTGTGCACCAACAGTAAGGGAATTAAGCAGAATATTACGTTTAAATACAACCATATCTTGAGGCTTCCGCACCTAACCAGAAGGATTCAACAAGCAAATTGATATCTTTATGTAATGCATCATGTTCAGATTAGGGCTGCAGGCGAAACGCTCGTTTCTTTTAAAATAAGTTTTTGGTGAGATATGAACGGTGGAGCAACCTGTCGCGTTAAAATAGCAATGAAATTGTCGAAACTTTTCATATTTATGAAGTTATAAAGTAACATATTACATAAACTTGTGAAATTCTTTTTCAACGTTAAAATTGATTTCCTAACCAAAAAAAAGACCAAAATATGCAATTCACCTTAAACCGTTTTGATGCATCGAACCCAGTTGTGAGATTTCTTGTATGTAACAAGCAGTCAATAGCCCAGCTGCCAGGAAGTAGCTAACTTCCTATAAATGTCGTTTTTTTCAACACCCAAAGAAAATTAAGTAATTTATCACAAAAAACTTATGATGGGTGCAATGCGGGATTTGCAGGAAGTCGGGCTTGCAAGCTTTGCGAAAATGTCACTTCGTCGAAAGTTCGTGCTTGTAGTCAAACGCCACTTTTGTTGGAAACGTAGTTTTGAGATGGTTGAGATTCCCTGGGTACCAGCTTTGTTTTTTTGTTTTTTTTGTGATTTCTTGCACGTAACAATTATGCCATGTATTCCATGCTCTGTAAACTGTTATATGGATTTTGCAAACGAATTTTTTTCATAAAGATATTGATTCTTGGAACACGTCTGATTCGCTAATTTAGGTATTGCCGCAGCTATATCTACTTTGCTGCATATTAATCTAACTTGTTTTCACTGATAATAGTGAAGTCCCGCTACGCTACAAATTAGACATTGAAGGCACGTCTTAGCAGCCACCGCACAGAAAGCGTTGGCGCGGTTGTGGTTGTAACAACGATAACAGTTCGTCTAATCTCATTCCAAACTCAACGGCCCTACAGAAACCGCCCACTGTTTTGTATTGTCCTTCGCTGACGCGCTTCTATTAGTGCTAAGCACAGTTTCGGCTGTTGCATTGATTTGAAGTGGTGCCTCAAAACCTGTAACAAAAGCCTCCAGGGTGCATGTGTTCCTCAGTGAAGTAGGGAATTTACTTGATACTGTCGCAAAATATTTTGTCTTCCCCTTGTCCTTTTGTTTGTCCAGTATTGTCGGGATTGGTGAGGGGCCATTGTTCGATGCGGCTTAATCTGTTTTTCGAACGGTCAAATACACAAGTTGTTGATTTTTGTGTTTTTGTATTGGGTTTATCAAAAGTCTAAATCTTCTTTCATTGCCCAGTTAAATTGTTTTATAAATTTTGTCTACGAATGTATATTGTATTGTATTGTCATAGTGCAGGGTGGTCCAAACTGCGGCCCGCGGGCCAAATGCGGCCCCCGACGGCATTTTAAGTGGCCCGCGGCTTTTTTTTTTTAAATTGTGTTGCGTATGGCCCGCCATAGTTTGGAACTTTGGATTAAGTTTTTGGGTTTTGTCGACGCTACATCACGCAAAACTTTCCATGGACCTTCATTTACCGGTAAAAAGGAAGGTGCTATGACTCAACAAAATCACAAAATTTCCTTAAATCCTGTAAATTTGTGTCTTAATTCTGAAAAAACGTTGATCCGCGGGCGTCTTTACCTGGTAAAATTGGGCCCCCGTTAAAAACAGTTTGGACACCCCTGTCATAGTGCGTACCACCCACTGAATTTTACAAAACGCTTAGTGGTGGGAGGTACCACACAGGTTGAGATTTGACAAGCCCTGGTCTAAACTAAACACAACTTTTATGAAAAAGCATACTCTTATACAAACTTCGAACCGTATAGGGACTTGTTCTGAACGACGTGAATTCGACTAAAATTCTCTCCTTAAAATTAAAAGATATTGCGTTACCATGAACTTGACTCCCAAAACGAATACATTTCTTCTCTGCGGGCTGTACAGAAACAAATGTACTTCGTACGTCACAGTTTTCCGGTACTGCTAAACATAATTGAACATGATCAAATGCCTCCATGCACTTGTGTCTTAAAACTTTCTGCCTTGTATGCTTAATGTTTTGTTTTTCTGTGGCGTAAACACTATCGGCTAATTGTTGTTTAGGACAATAGAAAATTTGATTCGGAGGTTTCAATGACAACTTTTTGCATTATGATCCGTTTAATGTATAGGTGTATAGGTAGTTTATGGTTAAATTTAGCCTCAACTTCATCATTATTTTCTACTGGAAAGATGTATATGTGTATTTAATACAACATGTGCACCTGTCTTAAGCCCAATTTTCATACATCTCGTCCAAAACAAACATAACCTGCTTTGCTGCAAACTAACTGTTGTTTAACATTTTTAACTCGAATCAATTTCCAGGCAAAAATATATGGTCACATTTCAGTGGAAGTGGTATAAATTATTAAATAGCACAACAGTGATTATCATACATCCCATGGTTTTGCTATCGGAGAACATTTTAACGGTGTTATAACGCTAAACTTGCAAATTAATACCATATACATGGGCACAGAACAGTTGAATGCTTATTAACCCAGCCAACCAGACTTTTAAAAAGGTGCAGCGTCTGTTATTTAACTATCCTCTGGTATTGCTTAGTTTTCGTCAATCTTCGGCGACGAGACGGGGGTTGAATACACGATACACCGAAGTAGAAAGCAGCGAGCTCCTCGACCGAAAAAACCTCGCATGGCTCTTCTTCGCGAAGTGTTTGGGCATGGACCGCTTTACACCTGGTTTCTTCCGTGTTCGAGTCCCACCAGCGCCACCACGCGGCCGATGATTTCAGGCAGCTACGACGTTTAAATGTTATCACTGACAATCCACCGAAGGCTTGCCAAGTCGATCATACAGTATATATATGCTATCCTGTGTCGTTTTTCCTGTTCGGTTGGTGAACTAGCATTTGCATAGAAAGTGTGTTTCGTCGGTTGTGTAGTTTTATATTTATTTCTCTTGGCATGTTTTAGTTGTGACTGCGGTATTTTGTCATCCACGCTATAGTTTTCAAAAGTGACACAAACCAATATCAGACGTTGAATTCTCTCAAACCAATTATTTCATTGCGTAAATACACATTTAGTGAAAAACAGGTTTGGTGCACCTATTTAGTGCCGTACCGATGGGGTTTAAAATGATACCTTGCTAGAAACAGTATCACATTAAACAGTTGTACATGTGTAATAAACACCACATAATCTCGATTTTTTCGCTTGCCAATTTTCACTTAACGCGCGCTTACATAAACGTTTGTCACCAGCCAGCATATCTGCCATTTTTCGCAACATCCGATCAATTGCAAGATAATATATAACGTTGGTTTACTGAATTTGGACAAGCAAAATTTATGCAGACAATAAGCCACAAAAAACCTCCAAGCCTGAAGATTTCTAGCGAGCATCGTTCTGTAAAGAGTACAAAACAGTTTTGCCATTTAAGCACACTTTAAAGGAGTGCCAATGGGAGTTGTGTATTTATGATTTTATGACAATTTTTTTATTACCACCACTGGTTTGGTTGTACACATCACTTTTAATGTGTAACTAAATGTGGCTACTGGGCTATAGATGAAATATAGTAAATACATGTCTTTCCTCTTGTAGTTTTTACTGTCCCTAAAGTGTTTAATGTGATTACCGTACTTGCAATGCATCAGAAGTTCAGTTTAGCCATTTTATCATGTGCAACATGTCAAGTTGATGTGGCAACAACAACGCACTTTGTGAATTGTTCATTGCAACCTCCAAACTTTTACATGAGATAAGATGGGATTTGGATCTCACCCAATATGACGGCTAAGTGCAGCCTGAACTAACCCACGCTCATAAATTATTTAAGGCAACCGGACTGATATTTTTGTAACACCCTAGCTGTGACACTGCTAAATTTGTGTACGCCTTTACTGTGTTGTATTAGATACTATTCTGTGACATCTTACATATTTGTGATGGTTTTGCTGCTCCTGTCTGGCAATGACAGACACTAAGGAGCAGAAATAAACCTGTGATATACATAAAGAGTAAAAGTTGTTACTTAAGTACCTGCCACTTCATGCATAAACTAGAATAGTGGTTTTCCTATATATTGCCAGTTTATATATACTACATCATATTTAACGATGTATCACATGTACCATTTACTATATTTATAATGGATATATATTTGGCACCTACATTTCATTGGGTCCCTATCTTTTTCCTGGCACTTTATAGCATAATTGTTTCTGCAAGCATAATCTAATTGGTCGCCACATATGCATATGCGATTTGGTAACAGTACAAATAGGGCACCATCATTGTTAGATATTTACCAATTTACTATACACATCATTTGATCTACACATATGATTGTTTTTGCAGGCAAAAACGAATGGGTACCCACACGCGCGTGTGTGCGGATTTATGGTAAACAAACATCCTGGTTATTTTTAGATTCTTAAGGAAAAACTTAACCAACTTTAGCCTTAACCAAACTTTAAAATTTTGTCCGTATTCTTTTTGCATCATTATTGTCATATAATTACAAAAAAACAGTAAATAAGAACAGGAAAAATACTTTCAATTTAATCTCATGCTTTGACCTTGATATTGTCGTTCAAGGTCAGTTTTTAAACACAATTTTCCAAAACTGAAAATGTGCTTGATAACTTAATAAAACGACATAGCATAGCTGCGCAAAAACAGCTGATTTCTAATCACCAACACGACTGTCTCGTAAAACGTCCTTCCGGACGTCAAGCCGAGCACTCCCGCTGCATTCACCCGCCTTAATCGTAAACAAGTGAATTACTACCTTGAGAGTTGAGACTTCTATCTGACTGACAGTGTACACCTATTATGGGCTGTAAAAGTAACTATTTGGCCGATAAGGGCAAATTTTTAAATACTAAACGAATAACCTACTGCAAACAATTGTTTAACATTTCAGCACATTAGGGCTTGTATTTCTGGCCTAAAACTTATTATTTTGGGGTTTAAGGGGTAAAATTGGGTGAATCCAATAAAAAGTTACAAAATTCTTTAGAATAGCTTACATTGCACCAACCAACAAAGCATGAAACCCTCAGATTATGTACTTGGGTCAGTACAGCCGCTTTTAAATGAATATTTTGGGGTTTAAGGAGTGAAAATGGGTAAATCTTTTTTAAGGTACAAAATTCTTCGAAATATTTTATATTGCACCAAACAACAAAGCATATAACTCCTAAATGAAGTAATTTAGCAATTATAGCCGTTTTAAAAATTTCACGTTTTGGGGGGCTGTGGGTTAACCGAGGAATCAAACGGGGTCAAAATCACATGGATCATCTTTAGACCAATATCTATAATGTGTGTAAATTTGAAAAAGTTTGAACCATTCTTTCTTGACCAAAACATGGGAACAAATCTGCGTTAGACAGAAAAAAAAAATAGACAAAAACTATATGTGTCCCCTTCAGGGAAGGGGATCCATAAAAAGGCAATTTAAAATGCATAGTGGCCAAAAAAATAATAGAAGTTTATACTGTACAAGGGCAAATACGAAATTCTTGAGGTTGCAAAAAATTACAGAAGGTGTAAAATTTTGTTTCAAAATCTGAAAATGGACAAGTGTAATAAAGTAAAATCTTACTCTGGTGTGTATGTAAGCAGCACAAATTCAGTGTTTACAGAAAGTGGTGTATTTAACAGAATTCTTAACAAGAGCATACAAGGGGAAGTACATAGAAAAGGATTGGTGCGAATTTAACATAAGCCTGAGACCCTTTATAGTGGTTTTAAAGTGAAATAGAGATTTTTTTCATCATGATGTCTTTAACATTGATTTTTCAGCTCGAGCTGATTGCCGAAGTTTCTCCTTGAATTGAAAACTAAGTCCGGTCATCCAAAACTTCAGCAATCTTGTGTCTTCTTCAGTGCAACTGAGACAGACTTGCAGCAGCTTATTGGTGTCTTCCTTGTCACGGTTGTCAATTTTCACAAACTTGAAAAGCACTTTGGTTTTGCTGTAATAACAAAATATGTTACAGATAGTCCAAAAACATAGAATGCACTATATTGATGACTTCATTATTTTCATATTGCTTGAATTAAAAAAATCTTTGTGTCAGCAACTAAATAAACATGTTTTTAAACTTTGCAACAAAAACAATTTATTGTTTTCCATCATGTTAGCATATACTTCAAACATATCTTACTTCATCCACTCCTGCTTTAAACAAATGAGGCAATGTTTCACCACTTCAGCTGAAAGACTGTCGTTGGCAAGAGCAACTTCTAGTTTATGAAGCATGACTGGCATCTTTTCGGGTATTATACAACCACTTGTCATTCGGAATTCTATACCACCAAATGCTGTTGGTGGACTTGCCGACAGAGAAAGTTGGGAAAGCCTTTGTGATGCTGATGCTTTTCTTACAATGTCAACTAAAATGTATTGGTCAGAGGACTTTACATGGCTTGGAAGTGCAACAGTTTCTCTTAATCCAAGAAGGTTACTTTCATATGAGTTGACATACACATTTGAATCAGTGACCATTTTAACACAGCCAACAGGAATGATTGTTTTTAGTACTTGAAGAGCAGATGAGACCATATTCTGGTCATGTCCTCTCCATATAACCTGATTTCCAATCAGTAAATGCCAAGCCACTGCTTTAAATAGTGGAGGCTGTAGGATGTCTCTCATATGACGAAGTGACCTGAAGCAATTGTATGGGACTTCATTATCACTGGCTTCACTAAGCGACTTAGTTCTTAATTCCTCATTTGCAACAGCAAGAGCAACATCCTCATTTGATATTACAGAATTAGACCTTTTGCTCCGAGCCAAAATTTCAGCACGGACAATGTCATCATCAATTGGGGGTGCAAAAATAATGTGTTCTTGAATTCTTGTCCGGCAATGTCTCATTATCCAAGTAAAGGCAGTATGCAAGTACTGATAGAGCTCAGCATTACCAGTTAACTGGATTAAAGCTCGAGAATTAGATGTATCACCACGTAGCTGTCGAAAATTTCTAGGAGTGATTGCATTTGTCATCCTTGCATGAACTCTAGCTGGGAGTTGTGGTTGTTCCTTGGATTCTGTTTTATAAACATAATCTGCACAATTCTGTGGACAAAACAAAAACTATTTTACAACACAAATCTACTTAAAATTGTTTACTTACACAAGTACCAACCTGCATGTATTCGATCACCCTTTCAATGCATCCAACCAAGAATGTCCAGGACTGAATTAAAAACACTCGATCAGCCATCATACAGATGATACTGTACATACGCTTTTGGCCACGAGCAAGGTTGTCATTTATGTAAAATGTATAGCTTATCACATAGCCATGTTGTTCATCACCAAAAAGTATGGGTCCTTGTCGTCCAGGGCAGACTTCCCCACTTAAGCTTCGTACACATGCTTGTCGAACACGCTTAAACATTTCAGAGTTGTGAGGATGTTGGGTGCTTAGGTAAGTTGAACCAGTTTCTTTATCATTGCTCACGAAGGCTTCCTTATCTTCAGGCAATGACCTGCATGCTTGACAAAGGTCTGTCTTTTTTATTGATGATTCCTTGATTTTGTTTGAGGTTTGAGGTGATGAAGATTTACCCTCATCGTCAGGATTTGATGTTGTATCTGGCCTTTCTACATTACCATTAGTTGTTTCAGTAGGTAGAACTTTCTCACATGAAAACATAATGCTTGGACCATGGTGCTCACAAAAATGACACAATGACATAACAGTGTACATTGTGTATGTGTACTGTTTACATTACCAACTTGTAATATATGCTACTTACACTTCAATACTTTCAGTATACCCAACAATGTTCTGCTTTAACACTGTAAAAAAGGAACTAGCTTTGACTTAAAAGCAACACACAAAATGAAACACAACAAACATTTTTTCTTAGGATATTTATTTTTATATTTTCCTAAACCAACTTTGTACGATTTTCACCTGATAATGACTATTTGTTCTGGCATATCAAACTTTCTGACAATTTGTCTGGTTGCTATTTGCTAATTGCCCTTACCGGCTACCGCATTACAGGTATTTAACGACATGAATACGACGTCTTACGAGTATTAAGAAAAACAATAATTTAAACGTTTAACAAACAAAAAACCATTTCAACACAAAGCATGTGATGTGATGAGTAATATAGACTAATACCAAATAACCAGCTAATCTTACGAACGGTCACATGACCGACGTCACTGGTAAACAATTTTACGGTTGATTAGCTACGGCATTATTTGTTACAAAGTATATGTTAATTTATAGACTTTGATTTGTTACATTTTTAAGTGATTTGTTGAATTTTTTTTGAAAGGACGAATTAATTAAATGCTATGTTTAAAACATTAGCAGAATTGTCGACGGGCATGGGTAAACGACTTCGGTTACTGTCAATTTTTGTTTGTCACGCTTGATAATTTTAATCAGCCAGTCAAACCCGAAATAAACCCGAATCTGCAAATCGGTTCAAACGGTTTAATTCATTAACCCAAACAGCTAGCCAAAAATTTTCGTCCATGAAGTTGACATTTTCGTAACATGACGTTAACAATTTTGGCTCTGATAACTAAAGATCGCAACATTGCGTTAAAACACACAAAAAATAATTGTATTTCGAAACTCGACGACGAAATCAATAAGCGTTCAAATTACCCACGTGGTTTACTACATACTTTTGTGTTCACGAACAGCGAGTTTGCTTTCTTGTTTGTTTGTTTGTTTGTTTGTTTGTTTTTGTTAAAAAGGCGCTATGGAATGGCGTCGATCGAGTGTTGTGACAAGGTTTATTTATAGGTATATTGTACCGCCTTTTCGACGTGATATTGGTGTGATGTTATTTGTGGGTGTAAAGCGCAAGCGACAAGCAAAACGTTTTGTGCGTTTGTTTATTTAAAATCTTGATTCGGCTTCGAGTGTATTAAAACGATATTTTGTGGTCTGCAATAGGCTACAGTATAACTTATTTAAACTTTATACTGTAGAATCTTCCAGCTCGTTGCATGGTGGATGTAAGACCTACAATGAACCTTACGCTTGTTGATTTAAAGTTTAAATTGGTTAAAACATGAAGTCATTCATCTTTATGAATTCAAGATAAATATATTTCGCCCATGAAAAAAAAGGTAAAATAGGCTTATACATGAAACAATGGTCCGCATCATTTTGGTAGTTGACATCCTGGTTTACTCATTGACAGATGCGTCAAACTTATGGTAAACGAAGCTTTAGATTTAGAGAAATATTAACAGTTGTGGACAAGATGAATTGGAAGAGTTTATCAGACGAGATTGTCACAAGATTTTAAGGAGTACAGAAAGTTTAAAGATATCGGCGATAAGTGAGCGGGGTTTCATTAGGTACAAACTGCTGTATCGAATCTTATAGAGATAGATATCCAAAATTAACAGAATATTTTTTTCTGAATGAACGTATCACGTTTTGTGCCTGTTTAACCTATATATTTTACGTCGTGTCATCAAGCCTTTGCGTTAACGAAAATGTTTAACGAAAAGATATCAAAACTGCTACTATTCCCATTGATTTTCTGAAAACAAGTTTAAGTTTAGACGCACATATTTTCGTACAAATAGTATCATGATATCAAAGGCTTGGATTGATCTAAGTTTATCATGCGTAGCCTAATATTGTTATCGTCCGTATTTTTTTGAGGGAGTGACGGCATGTTTTCAAATTTTTATTTGTGTCGTTCTAATTCCAGAATAGGGCCATGTATACTTGGATAAAATCGCCTGTAATGGCAGTGTGCCATACTCTGATGCGTAGATGCGACGCACTATAGATTTACTGGTTTAATCGTTCGCACTATCGCACACTGATAATCAGGAAGTTAAGTTACATTGTTAGAGGTTCCGTTTTGTGGTGTGAGCGATCTGCTGGGAAACAACGTTTAAATGCCTAAACTTTCAATATCGCCAACTTAAAACACAACAAATTAACTAACTGTGGTACCCAGAAAAGCCATTTTGTCTGCGAAATATTAGATGTTTTGTTCTGCCTTCGTATTGTAAAAGTTGTTTTGCAGTGTTATAAATCATGTTACCTGCATTAACCAACGACTGTGTACTGTAAAAACAGCTTAGACAAATTCAAATTTACATGCATAATAGAGATATGTCTGAAGCTAGGTACCTCGCAAATGTTTGACGTTGTCGGACCTATTAATCTTAAGCCTAAAATCGCCTCAATACTTTTTTACAGCCCTAAGTACGTGTTTGAACACTAATTTTGTCCCTGTTGCTACGTCACGCGAGAGGCGACAGGGTGATTGACAGGTGGACGGCCGCGGCAAGCTAGTGCAAAGTGGGTGGTAAATATCCGCTAGTTTGCGATGATCGGTTCAAACTGTGCTGTACTTGCGCAGCGGTCAGCAGTCAGCACAGTACGTTAGTTATATTGTAGCATAGGCGTCGATTTTTTAATTATTTGCAAAATTTTAGGGGAGACCTTTCCATGTTTTAAAAACATACATCAGCGGTTAAAACCCACAATCGTAGGAACACAAAGCAGTTGCGTTAACTGCTCCGTTGTCCTGGCGACCGCACGAAGTTATGACCCATATTCGGTTGCACGTAACGAAATAAAGTTTGCAGATATAACTTCCACGCAGTCAGATAATAAAGTTGCGACAGGATTCAAGTATACGTTGTTCAAGATGTTCATTTACATTGCGTGTGACGATTTTTAAATGACTCAACATTAAACAGAAAACGTATTTTTCGAGGGTTGCTTGCGTTTTGGCTGCAAAAATGCCTATACATTAGTTTGACTAGTCCAGCGGTGCACAACCTGCGGGCATGAACATGTTTATTAAAATATATGTACTGGCGGCCGTGGCCTAAATAAAAACTCTTTCGTGAAATATTACAATTTTCAAGCTGCTCTAAACACATTTTATGTAACTGAAAAAGTATTACCAGCCAAAGGGCCATATGCGCCAGACGTTTTTATGCCTATTGTGTGCAAACAATGCGAAAAACCAGATAGGCCTACCCTAAGCGTCACAATATAGATAATGACGTTATAAACAGCTAAGACTGATCGTCAGACTGTTCAGCTCAATCTGCGCTTCAAGTTAGAAATTAATCTAGGCATTTTAGGCGCCATTAGATGGTTGACATATAATATATAATATTTCTTTACATCAGTAATTTTCAAACACAAGCAAGCAGCCTATTGGCCGGCCAGCCTGTGCTGAGAATAAAACAATTAACTACACATAACAATGCCGATTGTTACTGCAACCATTGTTACGTTGCACAACAAACCACGAGACACTTGCGTTTGTCATTGATTGTGACCTTCGATCGCACAAACAGCCGGTTTACGGCATAGGCGTGTATGTGGTTTTTCTGGCAACACTTTATTTCAAACAAAAATCAGGGGAGACAATACATATGTTGTCACCCCTGTTTTTTCAGGAGGGGAGACATGTCACCCCGGTCACCCCTAAATCGACGCCTATGTATTGTAGTATTACCTAAAAAGCCTTTAACAATTACGTTTTGTGCTTTTAAAAGTTTTTGAATTTTGCTTCTTAATTTTGTTTTAAAACATCAACATACATGCCGGGGACCCATTAGTTTCTGCTTGCCAAAACACTTATAAATGTTTCACAATAGAAATAAACAAACTAATGCGAATTACACATGTGATGAAATATGGCGTGGCGAATCTAAAAACAACATTATTTTAACTTAAAACAGGCAACTTAGGCTAAATCTTTGATTAAGCATTTTTCCTAAATAGCCAAACAAAGTTTAGTTTAGGTCAGGGGTCGCCAACCTTTACCACTCTAAGAGCCATTGGGACTAGTTACACATGTTAAAAAAACGCTGGGAGCCACAAAGCCGTTTTAAAATTTGAAATGAAATGCCACTGAAAAAAACCCTTTTGTCTCATGATTTTCGATTTTTGTTGTTAGTTAGTTTCTTTTTTTTTCTCAGTTAAGCACACTTGGTAAATCAGTCGTGTCAGCATTAACAGCAAATGAATCCCCACGTAGCATTAAATGTAGTGTATGCTTCTGGCGCTTATTGCTGTTTCTTTGTTTTACACGTATTATGACACAACAATGGGATATTGTTGGGCGCGCTCACACACTGCAAACTGAAACAATAACCATTGTGTGTCATACGTTTCATGGTATAGACATGGTTAGCTGTAGCTGCTAGAAGCGGTTTTGCTCTTTGTTCACTTACACGACTTGTTATCCTTTAGTTTAAATCCTCAATGTGGTAAACGTAATGTTTGGACCAAAGATGTATTCAGTTTTGCGAGGAGCATTGAAGCTGATACTTCGTTCGTTCGGGATCGGATTTTTATGCTTCTTGCTGATACTGTTTTTTCGCAAAATGGGCTTTTTCAGAGGTGCAAAGGAGTTGGGACAAAAAGATAAAGGTGTGTAAAAAGTGTTTTACAACTACAATCCTTGCGTCAATTGAAACGAAAATCAACTCTTATGATATTGATTTACTTACAACTGTTTAAAGTTTATAGACAGGGTTGCCATACCGTCCTTATTTCTAAGATTTGTCCTTATTTTGAAGGGCTATGTCTTAGAAAAGTTCATTGTCCTTATTTCTACAAGTAAACCTAGACCTAAGCGGTTGTGAGATGTACGAAGTATTTTCTACAAACAAGGAGTTGCTGCAACAGATTTTTTTCTTGCCCAAATATTGCATATGGTGTGTCATTGCTCATATAAAGGCAAAGATTTGTTCATAATGTTTGTTTCGTTTCGTACGAAAATATATTTTTGCGGTTGTCCTTATTTTTGGCTTCAAGTCGATGGCAACTCTGTTTATAGAGCTCTTCTGGCAAATGTATTTTTATTCCGACGTTTACAACTGTTTAATTAAAATGATTGACACAGATGATAAATTAAGGTCATTGCAAATATTTACTATTTAAACTAAATGCATTGTTTCTTTGCAGTACCGAAACATGTTGTTTTTCTGTTGGCTGACGACCTAGGCCACGGAGACCTCGGTTACAAAGCTGTTGGTTCTGGATCCGCCGTAAAGACACCGTTTCTCGACAGTTTAGCAAGTAAGCGTCAATAATACGCGACGAGAATGCTAGACTGTAAATCAGTGGTTCCTAAACTTTTTAAGCATGCGGGGCATCAAATAGCTAAAATTTCTTTTCGCGGCACACTTCGCAGGTAAACATTACAAAAGTTGTTCAAAGAATGTTAATTTTTAATCTTATGGTGGTGAGTAAGGAAGCTTTTCATTACCAATAACAAAAATATGAGCTTTAAAATGTTGTAATGCACACAAGTATTTCGCCATGAATCCTTAAACACCAGGTAATGTTTGCATTTTAAAATGGGGAATATTTCGCGACACACTTGGAAATCTCTCACGGCACACTATGTGTGCTGCGGAGCACAGTTTGAGAATCACTGCTGTAAATGTACAACAATTAATGCATGATGCATAAGTTAGTTCTTACAGCGGAACCAGTGTGCAAGCGCATACTTAACACTCGAATCTAACTTGTTTGTTTTAACCAACAGCACTCAAATTAATTGCAATACGCCTGGTACTAAAGGTGATACTAAAACAAATACTAAAGGTGTGTGTAATCGAATTATGGCATGCCGTCTTATTATCGCTTAGCACAGACACAAGCAACAAAAATTTAGTTACAGCATACTATTTGTCTTCTGTCTTCTCCACGCAATGTTTTACATGATATTATGGTTTTATTTTGATTCTACGCTTCAGAACAATCGGTTCAACTCAACAAACATTACACTATGCCCACTTGCAGTCCTACCAGAGGAGCTCTGATGACTGGAAAATACCCGGTACAGAATGTTTTTATATTCCTACTTACAAACTTTAATTTTACTAAAACATTCTTGTGCAAAATACAGTATTGCCTTTTATACGTTACAGAGTCGAATGGGAACACAAACTGACATAATGAAGTTTACTTATCGACCAGGTTTGCCTCTTGAGCACGTTCTTATGCCGCAATATTTGAAAAAGTGCGGCTTTGCTACTCACATGGTTGGAAAATGGCATTTGGGTCATTGCAAGACCGCCTACCTTCCACACAAACGCGGATTTGATACTTTTTTTGGTATTTTTAATGAAATATGAGCTACTGATCTTTTGACGCTTATGCTTATTCTGTTTTTATCAGGTTATATTTCGTCCATATACCAATACTTTGGAAAGCCGCTTGTTAAAAAGGACTGCTGCGCCTTGGACCTGATGTACAACGGTCAACCCGTTACTGTTCCCAACGGAACTTACGAGAGTGAGATGGTCGCCAAGCGAGTTAGTGATATCATTACTGACCACGATCCCACAACGGTATGTTCCAAAGTAGTGTGGTGACGCTTTGTGTGGTGTGTCAAAATTATAAACTGATCCTATAGACCCCTTTTTTATTAAAACAAAAAATTAATCCTGCACGCAAAACGTTGTGAAAAATATTAACGCCCATTCAAGATCGGTTTCTGTCCGAACTTGTCAGAAAACTTTTCTAATTTGTGACTTCCATCTTTAAAGTTTGGAACAGGCCAACTAATCATGATATGACTCTTTAATAAATAACATTTGGGACTATTTTGGATTCGATCAAATTATGGGCTTTTGGTCTAATATTTATTGTTGGAACAAATTTATTCGGGGATGCGTTAATATCAATTTTGATATGCAACGCCTTTGTCGTACTAAAGGGGCAAGCATTACATTTTGCAGCCTCTATTTCTCTACGTGCCGTTTCAAACAGTTCATTGGCCCCTTGTCGAAGCTCCTGAAACATACAGCAAACAATATCGATCAATACGAAGGTATGAAAATCAACACTCTAGGTTGTTGTTTTTTCTAAACTGCTTTTACGAAGCAGTGCCAACTGTGTATTTTTTATTCTTAATCAAACTGCAATTTTTATCCGTTTTATTCTAGAGAAGCAGGGAACGACCGATACCAACTTCTTACAATGATAAGTGCACTTGACAGTGCCGTGGAAACCATTGCAAACAGTCTAAAAAGTTCGAATATGTGGGATGATACTTTATTCATTTTTACATCAGGTATGTAAACATCACTAACAAGGCCGTTAGGCGAAAGTTGTGTGGCGTAAAAGAAGTAGTTTGCCTTAAGTTTTATCGAAACGAAAACAAGTTGGTCTGGATGACAGTTACAATAACTGACCGCCTCGGATAAATATAACGTGAGGTAAAATTATTAATCGCAATTGAATTTTTAAAATTGATTTTCTTATTTGCTTAATTGATCGTGGCTGTTAAATTAAAGAATAATTATTTGCTAAGACAATGGGGGAACCGGAACAGCAAGCAATTGGCCCCTTCGTGGCGAAAAAGCGACGCTTTACGAAGGAGGAATGAAGGTACCTGCAATTGTTCATCATCGTTCACTTGATCATTACGTCAACAACAAGATGATGCACGTCACTGACTGGTTGCCAACAATTTTGAGCGCAGTTGGGTGTGATGAGGTTCCTTTGGATATTGACGGAATTGATCAATGGCAAGCAATCAAGTAAATGATAAAAAAACTGCAAACTGTCTGTGTTACTTTTGTGTCGCACTTTTGGCGCAGACACCAAGCTGTTCCTCCCGCGAGAAACTCTATGTTACATATGGTAAAGGATGGCTGTTGTAAACCAAACGATAAAAAAACGAAGAAGTACCGAAATGAAATGAAGATATTTGACGTCAGAAACAGTTGCGCAATCCGCGAGGGCAGCTTCAAATTGTTAACGGGACAGACACGGTTTAGAGGTATTTTCAAGTAAAAAAATCAAACAAGTCTGTTTCTTCTTTTTTGAAACTTTTAGTTCAAAAATGTGTTTAGTAGTTTTTTCAACCAACTATCTTTGCATAGGTTGGACAACGCCAAGCGAAGGGAGTATTTTATCAAGAAAAGGGCTAGAACCAAAATATGTGGAGTTGTACAATATTGACGAGGATCCTTACGAAGAAAATGAAGTATCGAAACAATATCCACAGGTGACGTTATGAGCTAATCAGGAATTTATGACTTTGTGGTTTCGATAGATTTTATGACTTAAAAAGGTTTAACGGTTTTTCTATTGGAAATGCCTTGTCTTTCATTTGAACACACAAAAGATTACACAACATTGCAGGTAAAGACTTTCACTGTTTTAAGGTTGTCAAAAAGTTACTTCAGAAGTTGGCGGAACATCAAAAAAGGATGGGACATTTAAATTCGTACTTTGACATATCCGGCTGTCCCTCAAAAGACTGTAGCAAACATATGGTGCCTTGGCTTGATTAATCGAATTTTGTGATTTTAACATTGTTAGTCAGAGTCCAGTTAAAAAATAGACTAATTGCTTTCCGAAATGTGGTCGTTATGCTAAAAAGAGCATGTGGGCTGGATTAGAGGGCAAAAGTTGAGGCAAAAGTGCTATAAGATGCAGAAGAATGGTAAGTAAGCAAATGACAATAGCATTTGTCGAAGTGTAGTCATATTCTACAGTCACAAATATACTGGCTCTAATTTTTTTGCTCAGATTATTCAAAACCGTGAATAGTGTACCTAAACGGTAAGTTAGCTTTTGTAAATAGCAATGAACAAACGTAACACATAGGCAAATCTCAAACTAACGAAAGATTTCACTTAAACCAAAAACAAACAATAAAAACATACAGAAAAGTACACATTTAATGTTTTATTGATCACGAGTAACATTTACAACAACATGTATTGTCAAGAGCATCATCTCGCGGCAAAAAACTTTTCCAAAACCTAATTACGCGTCTTTTGACCTCTTCCACTCGAAAACCATATAAAACCGGTATGACAAGGGCATGAAACAGAACCAACACCAGGGTGTAATCTTGATTTTGCTTGGCTGCACAGCTGTGGGCTTCTTCACAGACAACAAGCGCCACGGACCATGGTGCACAGCTGAGGAGAAAAGATCCAACAAACAAGGCAAGAGTCACAGTGAGTTTAACGCTATCTTGAAACGCCGAAAGATCAGGAAAGGAACTGCTCGTTGACGGCCTGGTTCGCGAAACCACCGGCATGGCTGGAGCTGTTAAAAAAATAAATGATTTGGTATAGTTTTATCCGTTTTTGTGTTGTCAAAAAAAGATTAGCCACTCTTTTTGTGTTGACGAAAATGAATTGATTATGCAGGCAAACCTATTCCGTTATTTAAAACTAAAGCTAAAACAACTTTGAAAACTTTTATTTCATTAGACAACATAACCACTAAACTTTAAAGATTGCAACCTTATGTAATGCTGTTTGTAAAGTGGTTGTTTATACACTTTAGGTCTAACATATGACCAGGTCCAGGTAGATACGTATTTCTGGTAAATTAGCCTTTAAATCTAATGGAGAATTTAATTTTCCCGTTTGTTTTCTCCGCAACTTACCATTGCGCATTCTGGACCAAGCGTAGCGGACCAACCACACATTGAGAGCGATGACACCAGCTGCCGAAAGCAGGCACGTTGAGGCACAAACAAGCGTCGTTGCGGAGTAAGAGACTTGAGGATCCCACAGAAGAATGCCTAACGCTCCAAAGATTGGAAAAGTAAATGAACAAACCCAAATACAAGCCGCCACGACTCTCGTGCTCCGCGTAGTGACTATTTCCGCGTATCGCAGTGACCATCTAATTGCGATGAAGCGGTCGACAGTGGCTGCAAGGACGAACAGATGCGAAGCTCCGATCATTGAAAAAAAGAGAACGAGAATGATGATAGATTCGGCCTGGTAGTTTGGCATACAACTGTTCAAATATAGATTGAGTTTAAGGACATGCGCAAATATAAAATATAGGCATACATGTTATAATTGTTTGGTTCATAAAGGCCTATATATATTATGTCACAATTTACAAACTTGATCAATGGATTACTGTTAATTTAAACCATATTATTTAAAAAAAATATTCTTAGGATCAGTTTTAGAGTGTTTGATTCAAAAAGGATTCATAAAGTCTGATAAACATTAGATTTTTCATAACAACACACAGAAACATCTCCTACAAAATGCTTTGCCTACCTGTGAGGAATAGGGCAAGACGTTAGAACTCTTAAATGAAAAAAAGCAAATGTAAGAGCCAGGACGACGTCGGCAAGCGAAAGATGCCATAAGAACCAAAACATCCGGCATGACTTGCTCAATTTCCAGTGCATAACTGCTACCAACAAGATTAGGTTTTCGAGAAAAGCCAACAAACTGATTGTCAATATGACCGCGGAGATTTTCAGATCCATTGGTTCGCAGGATGTTAGACTGGCACATGGTGGTTGCGTTGTTGTTATACCAGGCACTGAAGTGGAATTCCCGAGACTGCTTGTTCCTTCCACGAAGCTTGTTATCTGTTGTTTGGAACGCCGTATGGCGCCAAGTTCGGCAAACATTACCAATATACGACTGTTTGCCTTTGCCACGTTTCAGCTCACCGTAGGATAGTAAACGACGTATTAAACAAACAGTTAATTTTACGTTCCGGTCACCACCAAGGGTTTGGAGAATATTATAATTTGCATATCGATCCCACAGATCGTACGGCAATTTAAAACAGATCTAAAAACAAAATAAAATATCAAGTAACTCTCTTGACAAGAATACACGCTGCAATAACAAGCTGACGTGCCTAAATAGTAATTTTCTAACTAGCTGATTATAAAAAATACATATTTCTACTGCAGAAAATTTGTGAACATGTACGTAAAAATGAAACTTTAAAAGTTCATAACAAGTAACATCTTTTGGATCTAAATATGTGTTTTCCTGATTTTTATGAATATGTCTCAACCACTAACACACTATATACTGAAATTCATTTTATCGCTCCTTTCGATCACTGATTACCTGTGTTTTTCAGTAATGTAAATGCCGAAGCAGCAGTGCTTCTATATCAGAATCAGATTAAATAACAACTACACCAAGAAAACGACATGCTTACATGTGTGTCGAGGTAGATACGAAAAAGGAGGTAGTCACCAACGTTGGTACGACATATCACGCAGCATACAAACTTAACCAACGCTGCCGTCGAAGCGGATATATCATTCACAGGTCAACGAAGAGGAAAATGAGCCAAACCATTACAAGGCACAAAGTATCTGAACAAACTATTTTACATCAACGTTTCTTTCTCTAAATGTTTGGTTGGTTATCTGTTGCAACACCACTTTCCAAAAAAGCTTGTTCGTGAGCATTTAAGCAAATCGTTGAAACGTGTTTTGACTTTTTTGAAATAAAAATAATCCACCTGTTTTTGACAATTTACAAATTGTGTGAAGGATTCTACAAAAAAAACGCTTTTTGAATCTGTTTATCGCACGTACACCAAATCTCTATTAGCCAGTAAAATAACGAAAATTCGATAGTGATTGAATTGAAGTGTCATGCAGTATTGATTTGCTGCAGTCACATTCAAATCAACGCCAAATAACGATTATTGAAGTAAATAATCAAACCTTAGATTTGGAAAAGGGACGTCGCATTTTTCTGAACCTCCACTTGGACAAGATTAAAACTAAGATAATTTAAGTCTTAAAACATCTATAATATAGTAAATGGCAGAAAATTGAGCAGCATTTAATTATCAACCTTTTTGGCTTACATCACCTTGGACGAGGATTGCTAATTTAACTTATCCAGCAGCTAACTCACAAGCGTTCCCATCGAATGTCGTATTGTGATTGGACATGTGGAAAAATAACTAATTTTAACTATTTGATTTACAAATTAGGATACAATGCCCCCTTTTCTTTCTGATAATTACAAAACGACAATAAACTGCCAAATGTGAAAAAAACATCCAAACTGCACCTAAGTTCACAAGCAAACTTTTAAATACCAGCATTTATTTTGAGTAGCAGACACATGTATGCCATGTTGACTCGTCTGTACAAATAGTGTACTTAAAGCAAAGGAAACGAATCGCTGCACAGGAGTTTAAATTGGGTCTTTGTTCTCAACCCGTTGGACCGCGATAAAGTCTCTTTTCCCACCTAACAAGAATAGGAGTGCCTTGTTGGCATATCGCGAATTCCGTCGTTCAAGGTCACAGCTTCCTTTCAAACCCAAATGTAAACTTATGAATTTGAAAGTTGCGCTTTTGTCCTACAGTTTATTTTGATTGTTTTAATAATCTTAACCGAACAACTACAAAAAAATTCAAACCCACCCCAAATTTTACGGTCAAAATGTACCGAAAACATTGCGCCAACAAGGCATAGTGGTCAATTATGGTTTTCGTTGTGATTTGTTATAATTAGCGCCAAAATCCATTACAGACGGCTGTTCGTTTAATTTCTATGGTAGCTACAAAATTGGTCAGTTTTCGATGAAATATCTCAAAACTCTAAAATAAACATAACTTGACTTTGTTTCATACATAAAAATGGAAAACCACATGACAAACACGGCTAACAAGACGCAGTAGCGATAACTTCCGATTGCATCAGCAGCTGGTCAGCTAGTCTTTCTCACTAGCCACAACTAAGCTGACAGAAGATGTTAGTTGAACATCAGTTAAAAGCTTCGCCGCCTCCGGGTATTAGAAACGTAGGTCACACAATTTATTTACATTTCTTATCAAAAATAAATTAAAGAGTAGCGGTTATAGTATGTGCGTCATTAAAACTTTGATTCCGATCATTTAGACAATTTGCTTAGTTTTATTTGACTGTATGGTAAACAACTGATCTTCAAGACTACAAAGACAATATTTTCTATACTTTGCTCCAAGAGTTTATGATTGATATAATCACTTGCCTAACAACTTGTTTGTTTAAAATAATAAACTATCAATTACTATTTTCTGCTACACAACTGACCTTGACCAACGATCCGACCATTTGCGAGCATAGTCCGCAAACCAGCGCTTTTATTCAGTCTCAATTGGTCGCGACTGCGTCAACTTTGTGTTTTATAATTTTAGAACCGCCGTCAATGAGTATTGCTTCCTGTACCAAAGTCAGTAACTCGACTCGAACGATTAACGGCCAAACCGTTGCGAAACACCACAGTTTAAACGCTCGTAGCTAATATATTACCTTATCGTTGGTCAAAGCTCTTAGGTCAAAACAGAATCTCACGCCTTTAAAGAAACCTTGACTATAACCGCAGCTGTGGGATACAAATAAAGCAACAAAGCCAAACCACGTTCCAGGGTTACCGATTGGCTGCGTCGATTGCGTCGTTTGCTTTGTTTAGGCGCCTTGTGCAAATAACATTTTTCTATCTCGACAATTTCTAATATTGTACGCTTTGTGGTTTCTATGGTTTATTGACGTCCTCAATTGATTTAAGGGCATGGACTCTGCGCCAAATATTTACTAGGTAGACGCCAGGAAGTGGTGTTAATCCTGTTCACCAAAGGCCTGGTCATAAATAAATCCTGAAATAAATCAGTTTCTGTTTGACCTGTGATTAGCAGAGACACCTTTTTATTGGAGATTCCTGTGGTATGTTGATTTCTGGGAATTTATAAAAAAATTACGTTAGAATCGAAACCAGTATTTATGTTTCATCCTAAGTCCGTGCTCGAGTGCAAAGTAAAAACAAAACATTTTGCCCTATTTGTTTCTTTTTGTCGTGCTGCTTTAAATTGCTTGCGAGGGCAGCTCAGATGTCTAAACCTGAGGTACTGAGATATACACAAAAATGTAGCATATGTTGGTGTTTACTCATTGCACCAATCTGCCAAATTTATATGCCAAATGTTCTGCTGCCTTTTAACAGTAGCCAAATACACAAAACACAGCAGAATCCGAATAAAATCAATTCCCTCAAAAACACAAATGGTGAATAAAATCGACCAAATCTCAAAACACAAAATTAAAAATCAATTTGACAATGCTTAAAAGACTGTTTGCGTCAAATCGTAAAACAACAAAAGCGAACACCAGGTTGCATAATTTTGGTGCCTTTAGTCAAACGTCTATATGTTTAACAAAGCAATATTTGGTCTTATACAGTGCGTTATAAAAATGTGTCTATGTTCCCAAAACACATAGCATATCACCTTGTTACAGTACAGTTTGTGACAAAAAAGAGCGTCGTTGCCGCTTTGCAATATTAATGACACAAATTATTCGTGGCTGCTGCGGTGTTATAGATCAGCCAACTAGCATTTGCGTTTCGGCTATAACACGAAATTTGACTAGCAACAGATACAATAAAGTTTGCTTGAAATTGTAAAGCCTTCCTTGCGACAAGCACAGTATCTGTAAGCCTATGCAAACATGTTGTGACACGAAGAAATTAAAAACAAAAATTAGTAGATTTTCCATCTATATTTTTACAATGTAAAAGAAACCTAAAAAAATGCTTCACTAGATGTCTACGAAAATATTTGTGTCAATTAAGATCAGATAACCACAAAGTTGACTATGAAACCCAAATGTTTATCGATATGGTCGTCTGCGTTTTTATCTCTTAATCACCGCTTTCTAATCTTTGCTGTATTGTGTTTTGCTTCGACAAGAACAATTCTTTTGTCAAAGATTTTTTTAGGTTTGTAATGAAACAAAAGGGTTTTGTACATAAATAATGTATGTACAAGTTAGGTAGAGCTACTTACACCATAACTCACGTCAGCCGAACATTTAGCTAATTTTCGATAGGTGGCGCAGGAGCTGATTTATTAACGGCTAAACACGGGTAGGGTTGCGGCTAAATAAGTTTTTAAATTTTACATTAAAAACTAAATTTTTGGGTCAGTTTCATTGAATTTTTAATGAAAATACATAACCCCAACCCTAATAGCCCCAAACGTAGACATACTTCGAGATAAACCGTTTTCAATGGGATTTGTGCTCTTTGCGCCACTTACCGAAAATTAGTCAAATATCGACTGACGTGAGTTATGGTGTTAGTAGATTTTCCCAGAAGTTATGGCAGACACTTTCCGACTAAATATTAAACCCAAAGTAAATTATTTACTTCATGAAAATAAAATTTGTTTGTTCTAGGACCAGCTGCCCAACTATACTGATTACTGACTACATGCATGCATTTGGTATATTTCGGTTGTAAGTGATATACTTTAAATTCTGAGTCGAACCATTTCGTAACTGTTTCCTTAAAGCTATTATCTGACTCAATTGACATTATGTTTATCCGAAATACTTTGCTTTTACTAATACGTTTATCAATTCGTTGTGTAAACTGCACTTCAATCACTCAAATGACCAGGTAAAACCTTTTGTAATTTGTAAATATAGTCCAGAATTTTGTACACAGCCTCGTTTTTCTCAACGCGACACAAAACAAAGTGCGACCACTTTAAAGTGAACAACATCTGCCAATTCCTGTAGCTGGAGGCTCTACGAACGCAAAGCTCTCGCAAACTTGTGGAGAATCTTTAAAATAACATCACTGCATCCAAACTTCTTGTATTTAAGTTTGATTGGCATTTTATTCAAAATATTCTTGCACATCAGATTAATTCGTCCGAGATACGGGGATAAAAATTCTACAACTAACCAGAAAAAAAGCTGTGATTGTAACTTATAATGGGCTGATCTTGAGGCAACTTTGTATTCCTTACAATACAATGTGGTTTTGATTGCAAAACACGCCGGGGTTAAGATATTGAATCTAAGGTTTGTCTGGTACATCGGATAATTTAGGATTTTCTTCCGCTGCTAATGGCAATTCCATGTTTTATACCATACAATAATAATCATGGAAAACGAACTGATATAACTCTTCATACATAAACATCGCTTCTTTGTCGTTTTGTTTATTGACGCCATTTGTAAAGCATAACGTTTATTGTTGCTCGATGGTTTAGCTTACAGCGAATTGAAAACAGCTGATTTGCTTCTCATTGTGCTATACCATCTTTGGTGAAGTATTCGCGCAACACGCTGTTCAAGTTTGTCGATTTACGAGTCATACTTTGTATTTCTTGATATGGTCAAACTACAAACCTGCATTATTAAAAAGTGCAAGCAGTTCAGGCATCTTTGAGAAAAAATCATATAAGTTATATATATATATATTTTTCGGGTATACGCTATCGTGTTCAAAGTCTTACATAATTTAGGTGGGGTCAAACACAGATTTATTTACGCCAAAGTATTTTACGCTATCAATACGCCGAAATATCGAGTTATAAAATGTTTGTTGCCATATTTTCGGCACTTGCAGTTATAACTAGCTATAGCTAGTTGTTTACACTGCGTAGTTTATAGTATCGGGCAGCCTTCCAGCAGGCGTCGGGAAGTTTGCGCTCGTAAAGTTTTGAGAATTAAAGTTTATAGGCCCACACAGAGTGTTGACGGACATTTAAACTCACTTACCAGTACCCGTGCCTCGCAGAGGCTTTAGGTTGTAATCTGAGGTGTAAGCAAACACCCAAGCGTTTCATTTGGGGTCCGCAACACGCTCGTAACATTCTCCGGGATAAAGTTTCATTGCTTTGTTTCAGTCGGTATGGAATCATTGCACCGCTGTTTAAATGCACGCCAGCGAGTCAGCCGAGCGTAGAAGTCGCAGTGCGAACATTTTGTTGCTTTTTTAAACTATTTACTGCCAAATTAGTTACAGTCACCAGATTTGAAACGAGGAAAATGACTGGTGGAGGTTTTGAGGCATTTCTTCAGGTAACTTATATCTTGCATTGTACACTTTAGTTTAAAAATTTACTGGAATGTTTAATGGTTGTTTTCACATGGTTTGAACTTATTGTTCTTAAATCTGTTTTTTATCAAGAAACAATTGATGTACCGTTATTAAAAAAAATGTTTGTTTTTTTCATACTTAACAACTCTTACTTGTTAGTGTCTTGGATTATACCCTAAATTTCCGGAAAAAAAATATTTTGCTAAGAAAACAATGAATTTGTCAAAAAATGTTTTAATTTTTATTTTTTCTCGCCACATTAACATGATCTTGGTTAATTTTCCATGTATCTTGGTTATCTTGGCTATAGTATCTTGGTTAATTTTCCATGTTTTTGAAATGTGTTGTTCCTGCATAATCATAAGTAGGTTGTGGTGATCAGGTAAAACAATTTCGGTTACTCTTGTTAATGTTATTTTTGGCCTCTGTTTGAACCTGTCGCAACACTAATTCAAAAAATGGGGTTTCCGACCGTTGATTTTCAGGTCATAAAAGCTTAACACTTTCCCTCTATCGCCAGGTCGTATCGGCAGCATTAACCATTAACTTAGTCCACACAGTGCCGGACTAACCATTAGGCAAAGTAGGCACGTGCCTACAGGTCAGTCGAAATCCACTTTAAAATCAGTGTAATGATTTGGCAACACTGATAATTCTAATTTTTTAGTTGGCAATTCGGATTTTCGGGCCACTTATAAATTGCGCCTACAGGCCAGCAGACCCTTAATCCAGCACTGAGTCCACAAACTCAACTGTTAACGTTTTGCAGACAAAGATTCACCCGGTAACGAACGACAATGAAGCTGATCACATGATCAGAAGAGCACTGTCCACTTACCGACTATGCTTTGAGGAAATAACGGACGGAATGGATCAAGTAAGAATCGGATTAGATTTTTTGAGATTTAAAAGTAAAGTAGACTGGGAGTACACTGAGGCACAAAGTTGGTTTTTAAACATAGCGTTTTTATCAATACGGTAAACATAGCGTTTTTACGGTTAAACATATAGCGTGTTTATCAATACCGTTTCCAACAAAGGTTGTAAAATCGTTTTCATTTTATATAGGATCGCTGTAATTTTATACTGCATAAGCGAAAGTCATGTGCACATAACAAAAATCATTTTGATTAGGAAAAAGTCATATATATTGGCTAATCCGGTCACAGTGGAAGCCTATTATCAATTTTCTCGGAAACAAACCATATTATTTTATTGGTCAATGTTGCTTTGTACTCTATATCCACAATAAACCTACGTGTTGTGTTATTATGTGTTGGATTGGTAACAACATAAATCAGTATGTAATTCGTAAAACGTAAACATACTAAGATTTTTAAACACCAACCACAAAACGGTGCAGATTGATCAAAAGCTATGTGAAGCACTTGGAAACGACTGGAGGATTGAATACAAGAAAAGGAACAACGAGTCACCCAGAATGGAACGTACAAACCGAAAGAAATAAAATGTAACCACAAACAACCACTTTTATTAGCGCAATATTTCTGTGAATTGAAAACTGGCGTCGATGTTCTTTTGTATGTTGCGAGATTTCGTGTGCACTGGACCGTATCAATCGACTAAACCACAACAAAGACTGTTTTTTTCTCTTAAAATTGCGTTGTATGTACAGTAACCATTTCCAGTGCACCATGCCTTGCATTTAATTAATACAGCAAAGAAAAAAATTGGCCTGTTTTTCACTAGAGAGCTTTTGTTTGTATAGTAATACAAAATTAGTGCATCTGACTGATTTATATAGCTCCCCAAATGTAAAAATAAACTTCGCACATGCTACGATTTTTAAACACATCAACAAAAAAAACGAGAAAAAAACTTTAAACCCAATCAACCACAACAGTTTAGAGCAGTGGTTCTTAACCTTTTTGTAGTCACGGACCCCTTTTATGAATTTGTAAGTCTGCGGACCTCCAATGTAATTTACCATAAGTCTTTTTATGCTTCACGTTTCTTGCATTATACCCTGTCATGCTTTTGAAGCATTTAAATCCGCCCTCACAGTCCATTAAAATCAATGACGTTTCTGTATTGTAGTGGCCAACGCATCGAATTAATAATATTTTTGGTTGTATAATGCAGTGCAGTGTTTTTCAACCTTTTTTGAGCCACGGAACACTGTATGCATTAAAATAATTTTGCGGAACACCAAACTAATTTTGATGTATTGAAACATAGGCTCTGACACTAAAGCGCTAAATCGCTGGAAATGCAAAATCGCACATAAAGTTATCAGTAGTCACTGAAACTGATGAAAACGCTTATATATAGCGCTATTAAAGTTGGGGGGAGGTTTTGTGAAAAAACAAATTTGCTAAACGTCAGAAAACTTGTTGAATCTCGTTTTGGCTTAGACATGGTCCGAATGTTGTATATTTCTTAAAGCTCACCCAAAGTTAAATTGCACTAACCGTCAGCAATTTACCCGCGATTCAGCTGTTTAATTATTAGACAACGAGTCTTATTATTAAACAACATTAAATGGAGCCAATCACTATAGAACAAACTGGTGGTGGCGGAAATACTTTCGTAAATGGAAAGCCATTTCCGTCCATCGAGTTAGACCAGTGATTTTCGACAGGTGTCGACATGAAACACCAGTCAAACCATACAAGTCCAAAACAATAAACTTTCACACTCAAACCAGAGAATTTCTCGCGGAACACCTGACGATCTTTCACGGAACACTAGTGTTCCGCGGAACACCGGTTGAAAATCACTGGTATAATGTATATAACTTCACAAATCACTTGTCCCATAAAGTATATTGTCCATGTGTGTTATGATGCTACAATAGGGAAGACAATCACAAAAAGTAATTGTTTTTGGGTAATAAACAACGTGCACTCGCATGCAGGATTGTAAAAACGGTTGAGAAACTTAAAAAATATTCTTCTGTTGGTTCATGATATTTAGCATATTTCCCTCCGTGGACCCCCTGAAACCATATCACGGGCCCCTTGGGGGTACAGCGCTGTTGCGCAACGCTCGCCAGTACAATCTAGTTAACCATGTCTGGTTGGCCAAATCTAGTTAATCCATTGATCAATTGTGACGTAATAAACCTAGCTTTGCTGCTCTGTGGCCGAGGTGTGAGACAAACACAGAAACGAAAAACGACCAATCCAAGTAACATGGCAAATCGTTTCAGTGAATCGTTTTATTGCAGTCAACTTATATTGCGTGCTTGAGGTGTGTTGACACTGAAAAACAGTGTCGTAGGCAACAGAACATTTTGGGGGTGCCAAATATTTTGTGACTTTTAACACGTTGCTGAATAACAAATTCAAGATCATCTGCTATTCCTATTTCCTGAGTAACACTAGGCGTTAGGGATGTGGCAAAACTGCATGTTACATCTCCACGTTCAGTTACGCATGATTAACTTGTATCATTATTCCTCTGCTATGACGTTACAATCGCCATGTGCGTAACAGTAAAATTGGAAGGCCTTTGTCTGAATGTTGCAGTGATTGGTTCATTTTACTGTACAACGTGGTCGAGTGAGGTGACTTTATTACTGTATTAAGTAAATTCGTTTGTGTTGCTATTTTTAGAGACGAATAAGGCTAAATTAAATATTGTGACGACTGACTAATTAATCTTCAAGTGAAGTCTGTTTACCGTGATTGTCGGTGAGTGTTTAATTCGATTTGTGACCTAAATTATTTCATGACTTTTTGTGTGACTTATGACATGCTGTATTTTCTAATAGTGATTGCAGCGATTGTTTCATCGTCTTGCAACTGTTGATACGTGTACTGTACCTGTTGACCTGTGTCGCAAAATAGTTGGTAAGTTAGTCATTGGCATTTTTGTGCGTTGGCATACGTCAATGTGTTTCGTTTTCTTGTTTAGAAAACCGTCCCCGTTCGTTCTCAACCCTGTTTCTGTCCGTTCCTGATTGTGTACGACGTTGTGGTTGTTGCCGCTGTGGATTATTACACGAGATTCGGGAAGTGTGATTGTGTGGGAAAGGGCGGGGCGTGTTTCAACGTGACAAACCCCTTTGTGAGGCTCAGCCTTGCAGGTCGGCCGTTCAGAGTCTACACTGCAAATGATCTGTTTGGTCGAGCACCGAGCATCTCCCATTAATGCTCGGTGCTCGGCCGAGCGAGCTCGGTGCGTTATGACGTCACAACAACTCCCCATTCTACGTTAGTTTCAGCTCTACAAGGTCTTTTGCGTCACCAGCGAGGTATTACGCTGTACAAGCCCATGAAGTGCGCGTTTTTCCACCATCTAATACATTTAAAAAATCATTCGTTTTTGTTTATAGACACCATTTCGAACACTAGCTATACGTTTGTTAGCAGGGCATGATATGCAAATTTAATGCTCGGGTCAATTTGTGCAATTGCGCGGCCGAGCACAAGCATCAAAAACAGCGATGCTCGGTACCGAGTACTCGGGTTCTGGCTCGGCCCGGCCCATCCCTACTAGGCGTAAAAGCAGTTTTCTTTAATGACTGGTGCTGTTTACTTTAATATTTACTTAAAGTCTTACAATTTCTTGTTCTATATCGCTATGCTCAGAGAGCTAATAAAAACCAAGTGTCTTTTGAATATTAATTTCCTAAAAATTTAAAAAATATTTCCTTTTTTGCCAATTTAATAACTAACATGTGTATACTCCCACCCTTTGGCCACGCCACTGGTTAAAAATGCACACATTTTGAGCCTATTGTATTACATGCTTATTAAGACTTTTCTTTGCGGGGTTCCGCAAAATTTGAAGAAATACTTCAAGGGTTCCGTTGCCACAAAAGGTTGAAGAGCACTGGTCTAAGGTATTTATTTTTTGGTATCTATATGCCAGTATACTCACAAATGACCCTTTAGGTTAAAAAAGTTTAAAAATAGATATTACAACGATGTTAATTACGTAATGCAAACATGTCACTAAAAATTGTGTACATTTAACACTAGTCCCAAGTAATTGTTTTACTTATTCGCATTTTTGAAAGCATGTGTTTGTAAACAAATTTGCCTTTATGCCATCCTGCGCATCATTTATAACAAACCTTAGATGGGTTTTTAGTTTTACGGTTTATACGCGACCGTGGACTTGATTCTGTAAACCACTGGTTGAAACTATTTTTCGACGGGATGTATACAGTAGGCCTACTTGGCTACGAAGAATTGGCCGCTGTTCCAGGCAAAATCCATAGATAACACAAGTTGTCGCACGAACTGGATTGCAGTGTTTCGGATCATGGCGATGAAAATGGGGCGAAATTAGCGCGAATTTTGCATTGCGCCTTATGGGGCCAATTTATAAAATGATTAATTTGGATACCTTTTCTGCAAAATTTTGAATAAAAATATAACTACGCTCAACTTATGATGTTTAAATGGAACTGATGAACATGAAATAGAGTTTAAATTAGGTTTTAGCGGGTAAATTTTCCAGTAGATATACATGTGGCCTACTTAAGTCCCGAAAGATACAAAGGTTGTGATGTATATTCATCTAAAATTGAAATAAATAGTTTGACTATGTTCCTCCAAGGTCAGAAAAGTCATGACGTAATAGTCACGTCATCGTTTATTTAATGCATTTCGACGCTTTTAGCATATACTGAATTTTGAAAGCTTTTGGCAGTACCTTTAAAAGTGTTGTACAATCTTTCCCTCTGTTTTTGATTTTTTGAAAGATATTTGACACTTTTAAGTGATAAAAATATTTATTGCATCATTTAAGGACTATATACCATGTTGAATATGTGTACTGTCATATGCAACACAACCGCAAGAAAAAATGCAACATAAACAAATACAACTAACATTGATGCATGAAACAACCAATATCAACAAAATTGTTAAATCTTCTTGAATCTATTCACCTGTACAGCACAAAGAGTCTCGTGGGAAATTTCGTTCCAAAGTGGCACTTTTTTCATTTATTTCAGTTTCAGCTGATACTTCCCACAATACATGTTATGTGAGCATGTCACAAAAAAATCCAAATGATTTCATTAAGGGCATAAAATAACATGCAAGAATTATTAGCAATTTTCAAAATTGGTGATTCCATAAAATCAAAAAAGTCAAAACTTAAGCGACACACTGCACAGTATGACATGTTGTTTTGATGCTTCATAAACTTAAACACAGTAGTTACATGAAGTCCGATAGATCCAGCCTACTAAATGTCACAAAATTACATTTAAATCAATGAATGTTATTTGCTTTTCCATCTTGTTATGCATTACTATTTTATGTCATTAATTGTGTCTGTTTTAATCAAAATTGTTGCAAAATAAAACATTGGCATTTATGTTTTCCTTTTTCTGAGTCTATATGCCTGTTGGTATTGCAAGCCAGGAGCCATACCAAACTGCAACTTCTTACACAGGTTTGGTGTGATGGGACACTAGATAATTCTTCTAAAGTAAGGATACTTTGAAATCAATGGCTTGTTCATTTAAAAGCCCAGCCATCCACCAGTTTCTTCATTATATTGGTGCACTTAACTGGCCACCAAACCACTTTTTTTACTATTTTAAGTTGCAAGTTTATATATGCACACTTAGTTCATCTTATCATAGAACTGTTAAATGTATTGCAAATTTCTGTAGGTTTGCACTTTTTCCAGTAGCAAAAAAAAAAGTATAACCTAAATAAAAACTTCAAAAAGTATAACTTTGATAAACATAGTTTTTCAAATATCTGTACAGTAAACATTTTTTATTACTAAAAACAGTCGGGGTCATTTATATTTACTACATTTTATTATCACAATTACTTATCATAAAGATTACTTTCACAAATTTGCTAGCAAATGATGCAGAAAAACATTTTCGTCAAACTAGTGCCAATAAAACTGCTTTCCTGCAAACATTGCGCGTTGCCGAGCAACCAATGACGTCATTGTTACGTCACGCCTAAATTTTCTTGTTAGCAAGGCAATTTAGAAATAAAAAATATTTAATCGTTAAGGCAGGTTATTGAAAAAAACATCAAAAACCCTATCCTTTGCGTTGTTAAAAGCGTGCAAAGTCGCCCCATTTCACGCTCCATGAATTCTCGAGCTACTAACACTGAGCTTGGGCTGGCCCCCGGCCTCGGAATTTCTGGTAGGTGGCGCAACAGAGCATTGTCGTTTATGGTGCTGACTCAGCAATTATTCTTACCATAAACCCAAATTGCTGTAACAGCACCATAAACGCCTATGCTCTGTTGCGCCACCTACCAGAAGTTCTTAGGCCGGGGGCCAGCCCAAGCTCAGTGTTAGTAGCCCTACCATCAAATGATAGATAGACCAGAGACTACTTATCTGCTACTTAGTAGTCTCTGGATAGACTTTGGTTCCAGGAAGTTTTCTGCTGCCTGCCAAATTCTTTTGCACAAAACGTTTCAGTTTATCGAATAATATCGTGACCGCTAGCGAAGATGTTTTTATGCTGTGTTAAGTAACGTTCGTTTTATCGAAAAAACGTTTTGTGTTGGGAAATAAATTAGGCTGTATATGCAACATCGATGTCTTAAATTCAAGATTTGGCCCAAGCAAAAAAAATATCTTTTCTATACCGTTCATCCGACGTATAAACGGTTCATCCCAGGTAAGTTTTGCAACAGTAAACAAAAAAGAGGGGTGAGTGAGACTGTTTTTGTATGTATTTTGAAAACAAATTTTGTGCTCTCGTTAAGAATGGTGTATAATTGGCTGGAGTTTAAAAATAAGTTCTTTACCCTAAAATTCTGGCTTGAAAAAAAAACAGCCGTTTATAGAAAAGTGACTCTCAAACGGTGCACTCTAGAAAATATAGCCAGTGCAGGTGCGTCTTAAACCAGTAAATTTATATGATATGATCCTTAACGTGAAATGTCTAATTTTACCATATTACTATTAATGGCGTGCCCTCAAACTTTTGATTATTTTATAGGTAGCCTATTCTGCGGGGTGAAAGAGATGGATAACCACTGGTGGTAATTATCACATTTTGTGGTGATGTTTTTGGTGTTAGTTAGGCTACATTTCAAACACAGTAAATTTTAATTGGTTGCTATCACTCCCCTTTTTCTTGATGTTTTGTTTCGTGGTCTTGTGCACAGGAATGGATCAACAAAAGAGGTGGGAAGTCCTAAAGACCGCAAGGTGTTTTCTCTCCGCCACAGCGTTTTCTAACTTTCTGTTTTAGCCTATATTACCAATTAAAAGCATACGTTTTTGTGCAACCACGCTTACCATTCTTTAGATGTAGCATTCGTATTTCACCATCACCACCACAACGACACGTGAAGTCAAGTTAAATGGAATTAACAAGTAAATTCTCACGCGTCGCTTGGGTGGATTGTTGACTCCGACGGTATAGGCTAGCTTGAAAGGCAAATGATAAAAGTTCTGCATTTCCGTCGCTAAAATGAAGTCAAACTTCAAAGAAGTTTAGTAACAGTATAACTTGGGCAATGGGCATGTTTTTGACGATGATCTCCAAAAAGCATGACGCATTTAATCTATGGTTACCAGACCATAACATGTCCGGAATTCGGACGTAAAATCTGTGTCCGGAAACAACTTTTAAATACACTCCTAATGTCCGAAATTCGGTAGCCTATCTAGTGTAGGCTACAAGTTTTCAAAGTGGCCAAAATTGCGTTGCTTGGATGATTCAAGCAAGTGGACAAATACCTCATCAAGTTAATATATTATTTTTTTGTTTTTTCAAACCGACTATTTGTTTTTTTCATTGTTTCAGCGAATAAGGATGTAGCGGTTGACGTTCAGCCTACTGATGTCTGCGCGGTTTTTGATACACGGTTCTAAAACGCAATATGGTGCCAGCATAGGCGCCGAATAGGCGGTGGCGGGGTGACGCCGCCACCTTGGGTTTGTAAAGCACGGTGGCGGCCACCGTGGATATTTGGGTTTGTTTGTATCGGTATCTTACGAAACACTGTAAAATCCGAACAAATTGGGACAGTTTTGCTTTTAAACAAGCGTGTTGATGATGAGGCAACAAAACGTACCGAAACTGCAACCAGTTTGGTTGGTGCCTTACTTGTTTATGACGTCAAACACACAATTGTTGGCAGTGAATGATTGGCCATTATGGTGTACAATGGGATTGTTCTGTAATAAATGGTCACTTTGGGTGATACAAAGGCAACGACTCGACGAAATATTTTCTAAAAGTTGCTAAACCAATAAAAACGTTAAAGCGAAGAGTAACAAATCAATATTATTTTAAAAATTCATTTTTTAAGAATTTGACAAACTTTGCATTATATTAAAAGTATATTGGGCTTCGAGTTGGAGCTCGTTTGGTTGCACGCATGAGTGACGTCGTAAAAGTGACGTCATAATTTACGTCCGCCACCTTGCATTTTCGTAAAACTCGGCGCCTATGGGTGCCAGTTTAGTATCGAGAAAGGTATTTATTGAAACTGTCCGGAATTCAGTCCACTTAGATATGGTTGTAGGATTCGATTTCTGTTGATGTTCGCTGATGAGTCTCAAGGTTATAACCGCGCTACTACAAATTAAAGAGGTATACCACCGTCCTTAACCTCCCAAGCTTCTGAGCTGGTCAGAACAGAGTCCTGGAAACTCCACACAAACGTCTTGCACTTCGGTTCGTTTGTTTATTGCAGGAGAAAGAGAGAAGAGAGCGAAATGAATGACTGCCGTTTTATATATACCCCGGATAAAGGCGTTAAATCGTACACATGTGCTCTTGTCATTGGCTCTTGCACAATTTCCACACAAAGCAGCGTCCAATCACAGCACGAGACAAAACATACGGCAAAAGCTCGCAAACACCAGATCACAGAGTCACATCTGCATCCTAATTAACTGCTACAGGAAATATTACAAAGTCCGAACATGATTTGTCAATACAGTTGGACTTGGTGCTACACAATTTAACTTCTTCGCAAGCTTTGAGCTAGCGAGTCAAAAACGAGCTATTTTGGTAAACAACTATTGCAAAGTTTGCACAAATTATGTCGCAATCGCTACGTGGTAACCCTAATTTAAGCTTATTACGGTACCCCATCGAAAAAAATTAACAAAACTAAGATTTCATGGCCATTGGCCACCGACGTTTTTGGGGGAATCACCAACGACCAACCAAGCGTTACCAAGTAAAATCAATTTCAAAGCAAGGTAAAGAAAGGCGAGTGAAAGTTTGCAAAAACGGTGCTCAGGATCCGCAAACGAGTTAAGTTTATGGCATGATAAAAAATGCACCCAGTTTTTAAGTGATGCTTCGCATGTTTACATGTTTACTTTTTAAATAACACACCGGTTTTGATTTTGACATGCACCACTGCACAATATGTAAACGTGCGTTTCTGCCTTGGTTGCAAGTTTGTCACAAATACGGTTTTTGTCTTGTGAGTTTATTGGAATTGAGTTGGCAATCGACACGGAATCAATATGGAGCGTGTTTTTAGCCATTCTGCTTACTAACGTTATCTCGTCTCTGTTTAAAGTGGTAAAACTCGTTTTCTAATTGTCTGATAATACAGTTTACAGTATGGTTCAAATACGAAATACCGCGATAATTTCCCGTCCACGTAGTTAACAAACATCGTGAGATGGTCATCAGTGTTGGATATAGAACATGTTTTGCAGTGCAAAATTTGTCAGCCCCTCATAAAAACCAAAAACACTATAAACATAACTTTATTCAGACAAATAACTATAACACTTTCTTTGCAGTATATTTCATCCACCTGCCAATTAACACCCTTTCTGTATTAAAGCAATTAAACACTGTTTTGGTGTAAGTTGTAAAACACAATGGCACCAACTGTGAACAAAATTAGAGTTCGACTATTGTTTGAAATGCCACCACCTTTACCTCTGTCACCCCACTCAAAATGCTATATGTTTCTAATAAATCGATCAGAGATGAGTTGTGTGGCAGACGTTGAACATGCCATTGCTGTCAAATTTGGGTATTCCAATACAAAATCTCTTGCCCTTTCAATTGGCAAATTTGTTCTTTTATCAAATGAGGATATTGATGTAATCAGAGAGAATGATGAAATCACTGTCAGTGTTGAAGACTCTGTGGCATTTATAGACTTGATTTCATTGCCAGGAACCAACAGCAATTGCCAAATTGGTTCCGACATACCATCTGTAGTATCAACTAATGATTTAACAACAACAAAAAAGCGGTCCAGGCATGAAAAACATTCGTTACGAAAGGCAAAGAAGAAACGCAAGTCAGGTGTCACTAGTATTGATTCAAAGAAAAAGAAAGTAAAGTTAACAAAAATCAAAAGAAAAACTAAAAGGTTGTCAATCAATCCTGACAGTAATAATGGAGTTGTAAATGGACCAGTTGAAACTGATACAAGCAAAATGATGGTTTCATCACATGCAACTGTTTCTGAAGAACACTGTCCTACAGAAACCAACAATAAAGAGGATATTCCTGGAACACCATTTTGTGTCACATCAACAGTACAAAATACTGACAACTGTCAATTGCCCAGTGTTGTAAAATATGCACCTACAATACCAGATGTGGAACCAGTGATTGTTAAAGAGGAGCTGGTTGAACATGGAAACATGTTTTCTGAAAAATCTGGTGTACGCACCAGAAGTAGTAAGAAATCTGAGATACCACCTGTTGCTGAACAATGTCCAGTAAGTCCAACAGGGCCAATGTGTGACTGTTACGATGACCTGAGAATACTATCATGGCCTCCAAGAGTTGGGGATGTGATTGCCTACAAAGAACTAGAAATGACTGACAACTATACTCCTGCCATGTCTAGCTTTCGTGAGGCAAAGGTTTTGGAAATATCAGGAAGCAAACCACAAAATAATGAAAAATGTTTGCATGTTAACATATTGTGGCCAAAAAAGATTACTTCTGCTAACGTCAAAGGAAAGTTTGATTTAGATGTTGAATCTGATCCGCCTGTTGAGAACAAATGTAATAGCAAGAAAAGGTTGCTTAGTTGGGCAACTCTTATTGACCCAAGACTGATTAAATAGGTCATTAAAATGTAACAAAATGAAAACTAAAGCTTTTAATTTAAAGTTGCTGAAGATAAAGTTTATCTAAAAGGAGTTTGTTTTAAAATGCAACATAAAAGTTATCAAATATCTCGGTAGTTTGTTTATTTGTTCTTAAATTAGGATTTACATTTAAAAACTGATTCATTTTTCCACAATGCTTATTTTACCTGATTTGTTAAAATCATGTTTATCGTTATTTTCTTTGGTTGGTAGCATAAACTTTAATTTACCATGTTTTTGCTGGTGGTTGCTGCTCTATTGGCCATAGTTGCCTACTACAAATGGATGTCTCCCAAAAAAAAGGACTATGAGGTTCTTTCACAATTCTTTTTGGACAAGGATTGGTCATTGAATGAGGAAGCAGGCGATCTTGATCAAGTGATTCGGCGATTTGAAATAAAAATTCCCACTGAAGAAATTGAAATTCTGCAGGATAAGCTAAAATCTGTCAGGTGATTAAATGTATTTAAAGAGATGGTTATAGTTGCTGTATGGCAGGGGTCCCCAACTGTGGGGGTACTCGTACCCCTTGGGGTTTGAACATCAAGGGGTACAAAGATCCTTGGGTCACAAAGCAGCTTTTCAAACAGATTTCACAGTACAGTTTATTTTGGAATTGTAAATGATATTCTGCTTATGGCATTATGGTTTTTGCTTTTAAAAAAATAATTATCCACAAATAATCATTTTTTTTATTAAAAAGCCTCATTGCCTCCGACAATGCTTTTTCACTTGGTGCCAGCAATGAGCAACAAAGCACAAAGTTAGGAAGAAAATGCACAGATAAAGGAGGTGTTTGATTGAGCTATAAAAGCAATTTAATTTAGCAATATATATATACATATATATATACCTGAAAAATTCCATTAGAATTTTTTGGGGTTTACGAAGAATACTCTGGCCTGACAAAGGGGTACGAGCAGCAAAAAAGGTTGGGAACCCCTGCTTTATGGTTTAAGTTAGCAATTGCCATTATGTGTATATATTTAATTTTCTAATTAGTAAGTTGTTTGTTTGTTAAGATGGCCAGAACCATCTTTAAAAACATCTGAGTTTCGTTACGGTGTGAGGGATGATTACATGAAAGAACTGGTTGGGTATTGGAAAAACGAATACTCTTGGAAAAAGCAAGAAGATTGGATGAACAGCTTTGATCATTTTAAAACCAAAATCGAAGGCTTGAATATTCACTACATTCATGCCAAGCCTAAAATGATCAGAAAAGGAGTTGAGGTAAAAGGTTTTAACCATTTTTATTATTTCTTTGGGTTAGAGTCAAAACAATAAATTATTCACATTGATTTTATACCATAGGAAACCTTATTGAATGGGAAACTTTCTGTACATTTTTACTTTTATTTAGCACTACAAACAGTACAGAAAAATATGCCATTTAATTTTTTTAGCCCCATGTAATTTTGATGACACATGGTTGGCCTGGGTCAGTTGTGGAATTCATGGACATTCTTCCCATGTTGACTGATCCTGCCAACTATGAAGGAAATGAGGTAGACACATTCACAGTCATTTGTCCATCAATTCCTGGGTATGGCTTTTCTGATGCTCCACAGAAAGAAGGTTGGTGCTGAATATGACCCATCACCTCTTTTAGTCACTATTCACTACATTATTCACTTATAAGTTATCTTGCATTTTAAGGTTTCAATGCTTTCCATTGTGCTAGAGTTTTTCACAAATTGATGCTGAGACTTGGATACAAAAAGTATTATTTACAAGGAGGGGACTGGGGGTCTTACATCAGTACTGCAATCGCCATGTTGTACCCAAGGTATGACTAGCTTTCTGTTTGTGATTAATATGTTACTGAGATGACTTTTTTATGCTAGATTTGTGACATTGATTGTGTAGGTTTTTGTTCTGCAAATTTGTGCATAAAACAACCTGCTGTGTGAAATATAAAACGTCTTAATTATCAATTTTTAAAATATATGATTAGTGACTTGTTTTTTTAGCAATATTAAAGGAATTCACACAACATTGAACACATCACAACCAAGAGGCATAAACTTTCTCAAATTGATAGTTGGTGCCTACTTTCCATCCCTTTTCTTTTATCCTGATGAAGCAGCTATTCTATTTCCTTTAAAGAAAGCATTTATTGAATTGTTACAAGAAACCGGCTATATGCATTTACAGGCAACTAAACCTGACACTGTAGGTAAGACAAACATACCATGTTATATGTGTTGTTTAAACCCGGGTGCAGTATAAGGGAGTCTAAATTCTACTCCTGGTAGTACCAAAATGCCTACTCTTATGATTTTTTTCAAAATCCTACTACTTGCATTGAAGGAGTCTGACTGTGACTAGAAATCCCTCACTTTCTGAAACCTCTGGCTGGTATCCTGGTCTAAAATGAAATAATGGTGTATTTTTATTATGTAGGCTTTGCTTTGAGTGATTCTCCAGTAGGACTTGCAGCATACATTGTTGAGAAATTTTCTTCCTGGACTGACATCAAAGGAAGGTAGGAGCAGAGCTTTAATGATGCATGCTAGATTTCAACCTTAGTTTGTGTTTAATTATTTTAGAAATCACAGCAGGAAAAGTATTTTCATGAAATATCTGATAAACTGAAATATTTTTCTTGTTAGAAACCACAATGATGGGTTGCTTAGTAAATACTGGAACAAAGACAAACTTCTTAACAATGTGATGATCTATTGGTGGAACAACAATATCACATCTTCAATGAGATTTTACAAGGAAAACTTGGGACCTTCAGCTTTGCGGGACGCTAATCCGTAAGTCTTTGTCATAAAGTGGTGATCTAAGCAGTATTTTGCAGAAGAAAAGTAATTAATGTCATAAGCTGTTACAGTTTTATTAAAAATGGCATTTCATTCCCCCTCCTGTATTGTAAACATTTGCTGTGCGAAGAAAAACAAGTATTAAAAATTTATAATTTATTTTGTCAGAATTGTGGTCAGGGTTCCTGCAGCTTTCGCTCACTTTCCCAATGAGTTTATCGGAACTTCAAAGTTGGCAGTACAGCAGAAATTTTCTCGTCTTCTTCAGTACACCTTAATGAAGCGAGGTGGCCACTTCTCAGCATATGAAGTTCCTGCAGATCTTACATCAGACATTCGGCTTTTCATTCGAACTGTGCAGGTCAGAAACATTTTAATGTATGTGTTTCCGTTTCTTTTTGAACAGAACTTGGAGGTATCTATAATGTGTGTACAGGAAGATTTTTTCAGCTTTGATCTGTAACAAATGACAAGCAGTTGATTTAATAAGTGAAACCCCCCCTACCAACCTGCAATGTTTTGAACTAATAAGCCTCATTTTACACTGTGAAGAGAGCCTAACGTTTTAAACCTTTAGGATTTTACAGAAAATTTGTACAATACTATTTGGTATGGTATAATAAGTGTAATACATATTTCACTACAAAAGTGAAGAAATAAAACGAACTGTTTGTGTCTTTAGCGTTTGGAAAGAGAGGAGCGTGCAGCTGAAATTGAAGCGCGGGATGTGGGAGTTTCCCAGCTGGATAGAATGGAAAAATAAGTAGAGGTCACTTTGTAAAAGTCGCCCTTAATGCAATTCCCTATGAGAAATCAGTATCTTACAATTGCTTAGTGATGCACTATATGTTGTTTTTGTGTCGCAAATCCTGCCAAACATTACTATCAAACAACAATTTTCTTCATGTCAAACTGTACACTCAGATCAGATTAGGCAGTGGTGAAAACTAAACACAATTGTTTAAAACAATTTCTTTGGTCCCCGTTTCGGTACAATGTTCAATATATTTTCCTGTGACAAGCAGTGTCCTTTGCTTGTGTGTTTAATTTTGTTTGAGTGTTTTCTTTTCAATTCACTAAATGCTTTGTTTTTGAAAAAAACATGGGTATCAGTTCTGTCACAAGATGGCGCCCAAAAGCTTCACTGATTTTTTCTCGAATTTTCTTTTGAAGCAAACATGTTCTATGCGATTTCATACATTATTTGGTAAAATTGTTACGCTGTGTTTGTGAATGATCAAAACTGTGTTAAAATTCTGTTTGTGTTCTAATTGCAGAAATAAAATAAGTTTTGCTGTGTGTCAAATCTTTAGAAGTTGTGACAATATAATATGTGATAATAATGATGTGGTGTGAATTGCAAATCCCAGTTCACACTTGTTTTGTACGGGCGCCTTAGACCAGATATAAACCTAACTTCATTAAACAGTTTTTTTGAAACTTATTTTGTTATTTTTTCCACTCATGTTTGTTGCCATGAACTAGCATAAAAATGCTTGAAATGTCAAGTTACTAAAAAATCATTAACCAATGATCACATATAAACGTCACTACACTTTATTAAAGGAATTCATATTTTTTGAGAGTCATCGTGACTGGATTTTTCTGGCCCTTAGTAACGACCCTTCTATGTCTCACATTAAAAGCTCAGCTCCTTCACAATTGTCCGGCTTGCTTCCCTCTTAGGAGCCACTCACAATTGACGTGTGACGTTTTCATTTATTTTGAAGTAATCTGGCAAAAACGAAGACGAAAGAAAACACTGAACGCAATAGAAAACAACGACGGTTCGCGATAAACAAAAGGTAATCGAAAGTAAATATAGGCACATCTACGACAGCAACACATTTGTGTGGGTTGTAGCCATCTCAATATTGAAATAATCCGAAACTTGCACTACTTTTTTTAATTAAGTTCAAAACGAATATTTTTCAAGTTTTTAAGCCATGGCTGGAAAAACATTTACCAAGAATAGATATTGAGGTCATTGTGCCATGGAATCTGCTCCAGTTTTTGGCTTATAGAATATGAAAAATGGCGAACGGTATAGTACAATCAATGAAAGGGGGCATAAGGGAAATTTTTCGAGAGAGGAGGGGGCTCATACACTCGACGAAGAAAATATTTAGTTATGCTGCGACTTCGTACATTATCAAAATTAAGCACAAAAACATCGACGAAAATGTTCGACGAACAAAACTAAAATGTGAAAGACAATAAATAAACGAACGCAAAGGGGCGACACACCTTATCTGCTGGCGACGTGAAACAACCGAAATAGCAAAAACGGTGTAAACGACAAAACGATAGCAAGAAGGTTTGTAATATCTTATAGACTCCACATTCTGTGTTTCAGGTAGCAGCAACCAATAAACCTGTGTGTATATTTAGTAACGGTTTGTGTTCTTTTTAGTATCAAAAACAGGACACAGTTTGCCCGTTTCTTTAAAAGCACGCGCCATATTATCTCAATTTTACACGTACTTTAGGGCAGTAGGCCAAGAAAAAGAGGTGTTTTGACAAATTGAAGACAAGTTGTCAAAACCAACAGAAAAATGCAAAAAAACGGAACAACAGTAAAAATCTTTTTAGCTTTCGGATTTGCTGTGATAATAATAATGATGATGGATGTGTTCGTGTTGGTGACGTTGCACCGAGCCAGAAGTGTCTTGCGACAGCGCTGTTGACAACTGTGGCGTATTCGGGAAAGCGCTCATGGCGCCTGGAGGTAAAATGTTTGCGCGCAGGTAGCCATGGTGGGGTTTCCCTAAAGTCGATACATTCCCGGATGACTTCTTTCGGGTTTTGGTAAATTTCCGCCGCGAACTAATGTCGACAGATCGACTTTCCCGTGATTTCGGCTTTGATAAGTTACTCCGTGATGTCACAGTCGTGTCCCGTGATGTCATCGATTCGTGTTTGTGAACGTGGTGGGTGAGTGAAAGCGAATCCCTTTGTTTCAGCGACATGCTGCGCTCAACCTCGATCCGCCTTTCAGTGCTGTGTGTGATCGCTTGCATCGCTTCCTTACTCAGCGGTTCGAAGATTCGCGATACTTGGCTGCTTGCCTGGGCAGAGTCGTCACACCCGTCATCGCCGCTATATTCGGAATCAGAACTCGACTCTGACGACGAACTCGGAGCTGAGGATCCCCACCCGCGTGCGAGTCGCTCCTCTCGGGCCGAGTCGCGCTGAAGTTCGCGCAGTCGCAGGTACATGGTTTCCCGAAAACTTTGGTCAAAAGGTGATTGGTAACGATGCGCGTGTTTTCGGTCGTCACGGCAACAATGTTGTTTCGATGTGCACACGCGGTGGCGCTCCCGAGACCGTGACGAATGGTTTGAGCGCTTGTCCGATTTGTGGCACTTGGTGCAAGAGGTCGGTGTTGGTTTTGATTCTTCGCTGTCAACGCCGGGAATCTGTCGGTAGTGATGCCGGCGATCGGTGGCATTGATTTCGTTGACGACGCCTGAATTCGTTTCAGGACTGCAGGAGCTGCAAAAAAATCATTATTGTTTGGATGGTCTCACTGGTATAAAAATCATGGATTTAAAATTTGATCAAAGTTTGCATTTCAAAGAGATACTGCGTCTAAAAACTGTTTGAGCAACATATTATCTACAGACACGATCCCATGAATGGCAGAGCGAAAAAACAAGTTCATGCGAAAATTGGTCTAATGTGGGTCGAATTAAGCGCCGGGGTCGGGATCCGCGTAAGAAGATTAACATCGGGTTTATTTTACTGGCGACGGAAATGCACTCTCGGCTGGACTTTCAACTAGCTGCTGTGCGCTTATCATAACAGTCAGATGAAGAAAAATAAACAAGTCGCCCACGGGCTTCGCTATACGTGGATTGTCGCACGTCGGGGCAGCGATGCAATGGACACGGTGAGATGTCACCCCGATAAAACACGCATCACTTGTGACTCGGTTTGTATTTCAAACTTGTTCACATTCGGATTTAAGACGCTTCGCGCGGCCTTCGCAGATCGACGCAGTTGATAGGGTTCGAGCGAACAACATTACTCCATTAAACCCGTTACTCTCAACAACCTGCGATTTTGCGTGATACAGCCCGGACCCGGTTTCTTGCTATGTTTGGGGTTAAACATGTAAAGGGAAAATTACTGAGTTAGGGCCGATTACGGGATTTGCACTGACGTCATCAAGGAAAAAATTTACCCGGAAGCATTTGAAACAGTTTTTTTAACTGGTCTATGAACAGACAAGTGATATTAACGAAACGCGCTGCGGCTTATGGCCGAAATGAAAATGACGTACGGTAAGAGAGGTCGATATTTTTACTTTCTTTTTGACATTTAAAAGCGAAAAACTATTTATACATCTATTCTTGTCGGCATTTTTAAGTTACATTTGCTATATCACTACTGATATACCCCTGGGATGCCAAGAAGTTGATAAACTTCAAAGCATTTACACAGCTATTGAGAAATTCGTGACTCATTCGAAAAGAGGTTTAACTGAGATATAATTTATCGCCAAATCGTATAACCACGAACAATTCGGCGGAGTTTATTTGATTTACTTCTCATTGGTCGTCACGTGACCTATCTGTCGTGTCATCGCTGTTTGTGACGTCACATGTCTTGTGCATCACCACGATTGATATTGCGAAATACTTTGATCGCTTACATCTCTACCCTGATCGCAGAAGGTGCGACGTCACTAAAATGGAGTTTAAACGGTGCAGGTCGCTGTGAATAAGACATCGCATATCAGATGGCAGATAAAGTCCGAACATGGACTCGAGAATCATTTTGGCTCCTTTGGTAAAGCGTTAAGTTTGCCCCGTAGAGTGGAAAATGACTTAACGATGAAACTTCAAACGGGTCACTTTTTGAGAGGGCAATTTACCGATGGTTAAGTCGAGCACGACCTATGCACTGATTAGCATCACATGGGGGAAAGTAAGTGATGTTTTTTGTAACGCATGGTTGGACATGCAAGTTGCATTCCGCTCAAAAATAAACCCAGTTCAACTACGCTGGGGTTGTGTATAGTGGTTCGAGCGGTGGAACGATTACGTAACCGTTTGACGCAATAGGGGAGGGGAGCAATTATAGAATCTCCTTCTCTCTGAGCGTTTACAAAGGTTGCCATCCGACCCCCGAGGCAGGAAATTCGGCGCAACTGATCCAGTGGGTAATCCGGCGGCCCCTTTGCCTCGGTGCAGACCAAACGCAGTCGCTTTGGGGGCAAGAGACGCTGCGAGATCGTTGGAAAGGAAACCGTGCAATCTATGCCAATCACATTGGGCGGGTATGGGGAGGCGTTGCTTTGTGCTGCACTGATACAACTTGACAATCAGTCGATACCGTTAGAGTCACAAATTCAATACTTGTGTTCTACCCTTTCTAAAAACTGTACAAGTTGTTGCGATCGTTGCTTACCTTTTGTCCTGTGTCTGGTGGTTTCGTATATTTCCCTTCTCCGTGACGTTAGGTGAGGACGACCGATGACGTAGTAGCGGCGTGAAGTCAGACTGGTCGTGACGTAAACGATTGCGCGCTTTGGGTTCGGGGGTGACGGACAGCCGCACTCGGACGCGGTTCTGTCCGTCCGAACACTGACCGATGCTGCTGTCCAGTGCGTCTCGGATTGAACTCATGACTCGTAGTAACTCCTGTGCACAAAAAAGCTTTCAAAATGTGAATGTTAAGAATTTTATACAAACGTTAAAAAATTAACTTCTTTAACTTTACTCAATCGTTTGATACCCGAAAGTGTAAATCTGTATATTTTGTGACAGTGAGAATCAATAAAGTAAAGCAGTGTCTGACCCTAAGTGACAGGCAACATTTTTATCGACGATCTCTGTTTTGTGTTCTATATATTCCAAAGTTGTATATCGACTGGTTTTGTTCTTTGGACCCGGTTTCCTTATTTAGCGGTTTATGACAGTAGCATTGGACAAAAAATCGTCGGAAAAGAATTTATCACAACGCATTTGCGCAAAATGGCGCCGCTACTGAGGGGAACTTAAAATCATTCACTCAATTCTTACCAGCCGTCGCCTGCGTCTTTCGCCGCGTACTCTGTTTATTTACGTACCACCGGATTATGGTAAAGCCGCTTTGGCGGATAAATCGACAAGATGAAACGGTTCTGGGAGAACTCTGACACTTGACATCATACCAATGCGCGCGGTACTTTCTTGCTTGCTACTATCGTTGTTGCAAATAGCCTGTTTAAAAGTGGAACTATGTGTAATCACCTGCTTTTGGACACCAACAGCTTTTTTATTGCTAGGATACAAGTCAGCCGCTTACTTCAATCACGGCGCGTCACTCAAGTTTGGTGACGTCACGGGTTGGATATTTTCAAAATCCGATTTGCCGCGAGTTGCTGTAAACAAGCGCGTTGTGGCAACAGCGATGTTCGAGAACTGATACTTTTAGCCACAAAAATGTATTGCCTCGTCAATGGAAGGCACTTTGCGAGTTGCTACACAGCGGCGAACAACCATTTCCAGCAATATGAAACAAGTTCCAGATCAAAACAGGTTTTTGTTTTTATTGTATTTGAGCCCATAATACAGTAAAGGTCTTTTTTCGCTAAACAATGAGCCAAAGTTTAATTTAAAGGCACAACTAACTCCTGGTTCAAGTGTTTGTGCAAGAGAATTGTTTTCGCTTTTTTCGCAGCGCGAGAGCAAATGCAGATGAGCATCAGAGAACAACATGAGAAACACCTATAAGGCGTTCGAACACAGAGAAAACACTCCCCGTTTGTTAGAAAAGCGAGAACGCGCACACTGATCAACAAGTCACTTAGCATGTTTTCGCTGCCGGCCTGTAAACCACATCACAAACGCCTGGTAGATATTTATAAGCGTTAAGGAGCGCGCAAAGGGGGTTTGAGTTTATGTTGTGGCGTCCTTCGCCTATTTGCACTCGCGAAATAAGCAAAACGACCGGAGGGAAGCCAGAAGACGACATAAAAGCTGTGCAGTCAATTCCGCGCCGGTCCAGGCATAATAGCGCGCGGCACAGATGTATCATCACCGACAATTATGATCACCCAAACTAAGCTCGCCAGCGCGGGTGATGAAAGGCGGCCTGGCCACGTCATACGATGCCGCAGCTCAATTTTCAACGATTATCTTTCATTACCGAGCGATTTGCTTGCGCACAAAGCAAAATCCCACGTAAGCGACAAGCGCTACCTCCTCAAGGGGGCCGACAAGCTCCAGTGATGACAAATCAGGATCGAAACGACATTTGTTTGTTGTTATTTGAAACTAAAAACTCTCGAAATAAATCCGACCTATACTGCGAAATCCTTTGATTTTTTTTACTATGGCCTAGTGCCAAACGTTCCCAAAGGTCCAAGTCGAGACACAAACGAAGGGGACGAAATGCTAAAATATGGGATTTGACTCTTTTCAGTCGACCAATGACTGACAGCGTCTTTCACACTAGAACTGAAGTTAATCTTGCCGTCGGAAGGGCTTTTTCGCTCGTCACTGTACCATAGAAGACACGCCGAATTCCAGGATTAATGTTCTGGGGCGCAGTATGTATTGGGCGCCCCACAAAAGCGTGCCAGGTGGCCAATAAACGGCTTTACTGAATTCCAAACCTTCCATCGAGGAGACAAGAAGCCGCGGGGATCAACGCAGCATTGGTAATCAACCAAGCGCATCCAGAGTTTAATCAGCGTCGTCAAATTATTTCCACCCTTCTTTTGTCATTCGCTGTCATCCCGCCGCGACTATAAGTAATAATATCCGCCGCCGGCTTTGATCTGTTGTGATAAAGCGCCTCAACGGGCGCATATAGAGCGAGGAGCGCAATAAAATCCCGCCAATACCCGTCACATGTTGCCCCTTTCCACCGCACCCGACCCCAAATGACTTCCACTTTGCTGCTGTTCACAAGTCGAGCGCGTATATATGAGTCTACAGGGCACGAGATCAGTCAATACGAAGGCAATATAGACAACCGCGACAGAGATTAAAGCCGAGCTGGATATCCGCGCATTGGTAATAAGCACGATGAGGTGGCGTTGCATGGCAGACGTTCAATGCGCACTGCTCGAGCCTTATTTGGCTTTGACACTTCACTATTAGTTCTGTGATGGAACAAACTGTTTTCATGTTTTTATCGCCAATGTTGTCTTGGGCAAATCGCATCCGGCGCCGAATTCCCGGCGCCCGCGGCGCCACAGGGTCACTAGGGATCGCCCCTATCGCATCAACGTGTTCACAGCTAAAGCCTTTAATTCGCGAAAGGTCAACATCCGCGCGGAAGGCAATGCGTGGGCCCGGGCAAAAAAACAGCCACTATATTTTCGCACACTGACTAGGACCTCAGACCACCCGTGCGACTAATAGTGCGAGGGTCGGTAACGCCAAGCGGTTTAGACTAAACAAATGCACGAACACAAAAAGTTGCACTGCAAATACAGTCGTCAAAAGAAACGCCTCACCTCATCACGTGATTTCCCTGTTTCGTGGTTGAGGCGGTTCTCAAGCGAGAATGTCCATTCCGTTTCACCCTAAAAATGAACAAAGATCAAGGTCAGCATTGTACGACCGAAGACCTAACCGTGGTAATGTAAAAGTTTACAGTACCTGCTCGGTGTCTGTAGGGTCGCGTTCTATTGAGAAAGAACTCCTTTCAAGGAACTTACTCTTAGCTTCAAGGACTTGTTCCTTTTGAGGTAGGTTCACTAAAAATGAAATAAAGAGTTTTAACTTTGCGTCAATGCAACACAAGAACGAAATTTCAACAATATGAAAACAACACATTTCTTCAATCTGACACAAGGGGTGCGCCGAGAAGTGATCTCTCGTTGACAATCAGTGTGCGTTGTGTTGTCACAGAGCTATCAGACTGACGATGCCGCGGCGCAAACTGACGGAAGTGAAAGCGCTAAGCCCATTCGTAAACAGCCTTTCAGAACCAAGTAACCTCCGACCGACAGCTCCCTGGCGCGCGAGATGCTTCACAACAACAGGGGGTGCAGTAAAGGGGCGACGAAATTGACCTATGACGTCACTATGTGCTGGCGTCGTATTGCTGTGAAGCCTGTGCTTTCTAACTCGCCAAATCCGCACCATCCATCACAGTGACATTAGGGAGGCGTTGTCGTAAACTGGCGCTAATCCCGCGGCGATCTTGGCCTCTGCTTTCCTGCAGCGCGTTTTAAGCGATCGAGATATATCGCACCCTGCGCAATGCTGTTGATTGAGCAGATAACAGCGGGCTCCACTACACACTCAACAGACACAACTTTGCGGCAATTTCACGTGTACCCACCCAAAACAAGTCAGATTTGTGGCTTTATTATTACACAGGGTAAAACCCCCGGTAAGAAAATGCATTGGGGAATTTTTTGTTTGCGTTGCCTCTACACAAAATCTAAAACACATGCAGTGAAGTGGCCGATTGGTTAAACAGGCCAATCACAATTCAGGTGATTCCCTCTGATAGAAACAATTCAGTCAAAATGAGAGGGCAATTTATTTTCCGCCGAAATTCGTCGCTCTTTGATGCGTTCTGTCTGACCGGGCTCCATGACAACAATTTAGATGACGAATAGCGGAGGCATTGGCCAGTTTCAAAGACCTCCCTATCCCCAAACCCCGACTTCGGCTGGGAAAGTGGCCGCAGCGGTGTGGCTCAACGAGCGTAAATATGTCGAGTGGTGGCGAGTGTCCAGGTGCCATAAGAAAATCGGGATGAGTGTTTCCCGTGCCCTCCCGTGCTTTTGTCGAGGGGGTTCAATCATGCAACGGCAGGAGGCTCGGGTTTCGCAAAATCGCCTGAAATTGGTGGAAACCGAAGTCGCCCTGCACAGTTTATCTGGTCACAAATCACCCGTTATAAGTTCTCCCAGTTCGCAGGCCTATAGATATTTGCTTTCAGCGAATTTTATACTGACATCTAATGAGCATCAACGGGCTGAATTTGTCACGTGATAGCTTAGTGATTGCAAAGGTAGTCGCATAAGGTAATGGGGAGTTTGTATTGTCTGCGTTGCACAACTAACCAAGCAAATAAACTTGCATTTTCTAGGAAACTAATCGTATCAAGGTTTTATACAAACAGTTTTACTGCAGGACTTTTGACCATTACTCTGCCCAAACCATCCCATAAATTTCTCACAGAACTTTAAAGTAGGCCTCGCCGACATTAAACTTATTGCCGGGAGAGCACAACCCCATTGGTGGTTATACGTTCAAGGAGATTCGCCTGAGTTCAATAACAGCCGACGTTGACCAGAATCCCAGACTTAACCCGGGTGACAATAGCGAGGGAGACCACACACATAGACAAGTATATGACGCTAGGTTAATTACAGTTTCGCATGGTTGCTTTTATGTGCGGCCAGCGACGTTTACCTTGATGTGCGAGAGCGAATGCCAGCCGGAAAGCTTAAGTTGTGCAGCTCTTGTAAGCCGGGCCACTTACAAATAATTGTTTTCCTTTGATGCTTGCGCCAAGTGGGCTTCCGAGTCGCAACCGGTTCGATGGTTATCCAACCGTTGTGCCCATCACACCCGTAATCCCACTAGCAAGACACTTAGAGCTACTCTATAGCGTTTGGTGAAAAAACGAGTCGAAAGTAAAAAAAAACTGCAATAGTGGCTGTGTTTTGGTGAAAAGCAGTGTCCGATAAAATACCCGATTTTAGCAGCACACCGGTAAAATGTTATCGCGTGCAAATTACTATACTGACCCATCTATGTGTAAACAGTAGTGTAAAGGGTAATACTTCGATTTGGCGGATAATCGAGGCGCGGCTACAGAGATACCCCTCACCTTCACCCACTTTTACCCCTCCCCCTCCTCACCTAACTTTTTGCAGGACCTCTTTTTAACTGCAGCAAAAGAAAATTAGCATACCAACTACAAAACAATAATTGCAGCTTTTCGTGACAAAAAAAAACTCCTGGTTGCATGTCCCTTGCCCAGTGACTGACCTTTGCTGGACCGTTGGAAGTAAACACCCTCAGCATACATTAGGAGCATCAATAAAATTATGGGTCCCATTTAATCGGATTAAGCGACTTTTAATTGCCGCGCCTTGCGAGCCAAGCATAGCACAACCAGTGGACCGGAATTGATACGGGCGGGGACATTTTCGGTCAGATACGTTGCAAGCTTGTTGTTGTGAACCACCGGTGGCTTTTTTAAAAGTTTCTAGTTTATGGGCTTAATTAAAATCACGTGTGTTTATTATGCAGAATTCCCAAATCCGTTTCTGTGTACACAAACCCAAACACCTGGGCAAACACAACGAAAAATAGTCGATTTATGATGATCCATTAAACTTTTCTCTCATAACTCCTGCCGCATGAATATAAAAGTCGGCCCCAGTTGCGATAAAAGCTCCGACCTATGACGTCACAATCGCCGTGGCATGCCTGCGTGGCATCCAATGCGCTAACACCACACCCCTCCAGCACGCTACGTGACAAAGACGCTTGTCACGTCACACACTCCACTCCAAGAGACCCCATTTTCACGCTGCCCCATTCCCCTCACCCATAAAACGTAGACCCCACGCGCGTAATGGGGATTTCAAGATTCAACTTCCTGTTGTACGCTGACACTTCATTGTGACGTCACGCACTACGTTGCCGCGCGTCGAGTTATTTTTAAAAGCCGCGCTTTGATTTGGTATCTACGCCAGGATGTGGAGCGTGGAGCATGAACAACAAACAAAAACTACGCGAGATGTAGCCTACGTTTCAATCCTCTTTACGCTATTTCGGGCGCAAACCTCCCTGGCAGAAAATAACACTATTTTCGCATAGATCAACACATACAAGCCCAACCACAGGAATTGTAGCGTCACAAAACATCGCGCATTCTTACCTCGAAGATCGACAGCATTCTCCAAGCATCGAAAGGATGGTGTCTTTATCTTGGCCTCATTACCACCATCAGCGTTAGGCGAAAATGCTGACGGAATCTGCAACAAAAATTAAAATATGAATGTCGGTTCATGCAACTTCAAAAGGCCACGAGAGTATTAAAAGTTACTGACTACGAGACCAATGTTTTGTGTTTAGGGCTACATGGATCAGCTTTTACAACGCGAGTGTCTATAAAAGTAACTCCATATACTTTGCCACCGCCTTGTGTGATTGCTTAGATATGGTGAACATGTCAATTTTGGAATGCACTTTCTTGCAAAGAGATTAAACACGGCCGCGACTGTGCAGAAACCTCGAAATACTTGAGACTGACTTTGGCGGCTGCTTTGAGTCTACAGCAGCTCTATGATTACAACCGACCCATTGTGACGTAATACGATTAACAAAACAACTCAGTGCTGGCGGTGGTTTAACTTTGAAGGCATACGGAGAGCTGCAGTTTGTTATAACAGACAGTTTATTCGTGGTCATCCTTTGGATTTCAAATATTGTAATAGAAAAGCTGGATCCGTTTAAAATCGATCAAAAGAAAGTGCCATTCCAGTAACTCGTGACAATACAGCAAATAACTTATTTGATCAAAACATTTTTTCAGTTTAAAAATTGCTGCGAGACTTTACTAAGAAACATGCGTTTTTGGATCTTTTCACTAACTCAAGGTCAAATTTGAGTTTTTTTCTCGCTTCATAACCACGATTATATCTCAACGCACTACTAAAGAGTTATGGGGCGTTGGCATTACTTGGGGCGTGTTTCACAACACTCTGGCGTTGCCAAGTGAGCGTCAAGTAAATACGTTACACGACTTTCAACGAGTATTGTCACAAAGCCCAGCAAGGTGAAAGTTAACACGATCCTGTGATGTGCCTGGTTTTGTTGGCATGATTGCCCATCAACTACAGTGAAGAAAACAAGTGTCATAAATCACACAAGAGTATGGTATTCCCGTTACATCGCACCATAAGTCTCGGTGTACCTCTTTGAAGGCGTGTACATCTTTTCAAGTACAACATGTTAGTTGATAATAACAGGGTGCGTCCAAATTAAGTGCGGACCTTGTCAACGCACAACAAGCCTAACGACTTTGATCTCAGGGCCGCGGCAAAGCTTGTTTGACGAAGCTTTAGTAGTTAAAAGACGCTTTATGGAGATGTGAAAAAGAATTGAGCAAATAGGGGCAGCGCGCTGAATTGCGGTTAAGTACACGCCGCAACAAAACAGCGGTTATTTTACTCCAGCTAAAAATTGCTCCAGGATTTCCAATCATTTATAGTTATACAAAATGTGAAGCAATTGTACGAACATAGCCTACTTAAAAATGTAAAAGTCACAAGCAGATTCATACAGGTCGAATTTATTTTAGTACAATAGATCCAGTACACATACAAGTATAACCTTTGTTACTGTGGTCGGTAACATTTCAAACCGTGGCCGCTAACTTTTCAAACCGATGAATCCCACGGACATGCTCAATGACATTAACAGTTGCCAGGACAATATATCACGCGATAAACACTGCTACATAGGAGGTCAACAGATCGGACGGCAACGTGGATAGATTGGACCAACAAGGTTGGCAAGGTCAATGGCGCATCCCTCTGGTACAAAGCGCCTTTGCGTTCATCCATTCGACGCGGATTAGAAAAACAAACGCCCCATGTGGACCGGCCGCTTTGCTCACGAAAACGAACGCGTGTCTGTCAGTCATGCCATTTATCATTTCTGCATTCGACAAATGGGAACGAGGCAGATACACGCCCATTTATGACGCAGCAACGTGGGGGTATGGGGGTATGTAAGTGCAGCTTACCATTTCTATGACGAATTATAATTTGGCTGCTTTCATAGGGCGGATCGATTGCAAAACCCAAAAGGGTTAAAACATGGAATTCGTGTACGTTTGCATTTGACATTAATTTCCAATAAACATCTTTATTGCCAAACGATTGTACATTGCATGCTCATCAGTTAAGTGAGTAAGGATCTTATCTAAAAATGCAGAAACTTCACACTTTAATGCATTCGATGACTAACAGTACACTAAAAGGCAAGATATCTCCTATCTGCGTGACAGTTAAAAGGCGCACAATTCGCCCTTGCAGTGAACGCATCGCCTTGACCTGGGGTACAGAAATGGCATGTTAATCCCAGGGACGCCACACTAAAGAGATATGGCGCGCCCGGCGGACTGACGTCGCATGTATATTTAGAAAATGTCAAGGCTGGTGCAACTTGATGTTACCAAGTGTTTCAATCCGCGCAGCCTATTGTAGCCAACCGCGTCTTTTCGAGATAATACAATGTGGTCAAAGGTTTAGATTTTCGTTTGCTGATTACGCGAAAAACCTTCAAGTGATTTCAGACTGTCAGCTGCGTATGCTTGTCCATGTGTAAAACCTGTGTTTGCTTCCGGTTGTTCGCGTGTGTGCACAGTTGGTTTATGCACACCAACGCTGGTGCAACGATGCGTACGAGTCAACAATTCATTTGCCAAAGCGCGCATTTCTAATGAAAAATGTGAGCTGTCATGTTTTCATAATGCTGAAGTTCGGCCAGCGACATCGGTTAAGTCCTGTCAGTTTCGCAGGACGGGCTTAAAGCGGCTTCGTCCACCACGGCCCGTTTTCCTAAACACAGCTGCACGTCAACTTTAAAACTGTCGCACAAACTGGCACATCAACTTGAGTTTACAGGCCGGCGACTGCAAGAGTAAAACGAGACGACAGACGATTGGCCAAGATGTGCGGGTGGCCTGCTCTTAACCGCTGGTCCAAATCTGTTGTCTAGAAAGTGAAGCGAAGTTGCCGTTCGCCTTGCGAGCACGGTCGGTCGTGCTCGGCCCACACAAAGCGCCTTCATCTTCGTGCATTAACTGAAAATCTCTTAAGGACCGCTTTACGGTCGAATGCTCGCGAACTGGTCACCGTTTAAAGTGCTGGTAGAAAAGCAAAAACTTGCAAGTACAGATTCCGGAATTGTTCCATGTAGTGCAATTGCTTCATGATGTCACGCATACCTTCGCAAGGCACACAGGTAGGTCGCTTCGAAGTGGTCGTGTTATTCTGTCACCAGGCGTGCAATTTGCCTGTCCCGCAAAACCAAGACGCACAGCCAAGGCGAAACGTACGAAGGCCTTCGGTTCCAATCCGCAACACTTCAAAAACACACAACGCACAATGAACAAGACACACAGCGCCGCCATCAAAGCGCGTGTGATTCACGCTGATCAACGCGTAACTTAATACCCAACGGTTGGAGTGCGGATCCATTACACGGCTGTTTCTTGTCATAACCGCGTGCAGAGGGCCTTGATCTTCAAGCATTTGGGGGCAAATCATTCACAGTGCTGTCTCCATGGGGACCTTCAGTTTACTTCCCAGCAACAGGTCGCGTGCAACAGGCCGTAACGACACCATCGCTCGCCAATTGTGCTAGTTTTTCACGACGGAAGAACACGCCGTGCGCTGATGAGCGAAATTTCAACGGTTGTTCAGCGTTTACGGTCATTAGCCCTCAGCATAGCCACCGCAGCGTTTGCAGTACGGGTCTGGAGACCTAAAGGCATCGAGTGGCCTGTTTTCGCGTTTCAACGGCCGCAGTGTCGCTTTGAAGTTGACTGATTACGCTCCCAGTGCGGGGGCTGCCTTGTTGTCTTCCCGCCCGCAAGCAAACGGGCTGGCGAGTTACCGCAAAAGCGTGACTGGAAATGAAAGACGGATGAGACCGGAACGTGATGAATGCACGCGGCTCTGGCTTGCACCCACCTGAAGAGGGAGCCAACAGCTTTGACGGCAAAACCGACGCACGCGATTTATCACGGCCAGTTACCGCTCAGTCAATGTTTATTCGTCCGAAACTCCAAAGTCTGATGTGCGCGTGCCAGTAGTGGGCAGAAGCGCTCCCAATAATCCATATGTCGTTGATGCCAAAACAGGTGGCGGTCCATTAGCCGCTTTGATTTTACCATCTTTAAAACGTGCCGAGCGGCGACATGAAACCAACAATTAAACCGTTTTAAACATTGTCGGACAGTACGTCTGATGCCGGCGCAATGTTGTGATACAAAACACTTTGGCGATTTCTATGCGTATTCCCTTCACGAGGGAACAAAACCCTTTGACGCGCCAATTTCCCCGCAGATTTTTTTGTGCGCGTCCGCCCAGGACAAATGTCTTTCGGCCGCGAAATTAGACACCTTCTGTCGTTTTGCAGCCGGGTGGCGTTCAAACATCAAAGGGCGATGTCGCAATCGGGTGAACAATGCCCAAGGGTTTTATTTGTACCCGACCAACCCAGAGCCAACATATCTAACCCCTTGTAAGATAAATCATCAAACCGTTAATATTAAAAACGAGCCCTCCCAAAGCATTTGATCCTAAAAACAACGTCATAGCTTACAAAATCAGATTCTCACAGGGCACGATGACATGCAGTTTAATGTGCGAAAGATAAGAGGGTCGCAGTTTATTTGCACAGCGCGGGCAATTCCATAAGGCGACGACTATTTTTACGATTGAGGGTGCTTGGGCGATGCAAAAATAAGTCGAGTGTCCCACCGGGCGGACTACGGAACCTTCTGTGACGCCATAATAACAGGGACAGCCAGGGCTCTGAGCGCGTAAACCGCCAGGGCACTTAAAAGGGTTCACCGCTCGCAATAGCAAGCCAGACGGAATGGAATTTCAAACGCCACATAATAAACAGGTAAGCGGGGGCTGTCTGGGCAAGGGGAAAGCAAAAAACAGCTTTGGCCCGCTTCCATTTAAAAGCCAGCCAGGGGGACTGATAGATTGCGTGCAACGGTAAGCCGGAGCGGGCATAAAAGCGGCGAGACTTTTCTTTGCGAAAAATAGCAGTTATAAGGCCGCGCCAGGGCTAAATAATTGTCCAACAGCGCGGGGAAAATGCGCGCAAATAGACGCGCCGCTGCCTTGTTTGCCGTCTTTATCTGTTCCAGGCCTTTCCATTTCGCTACCCAAGCGAGTACTCGTGTTTACTCAAGGCCTATGATCTTTGCTACTTAACCGAGCAGCGGTAGGCGCTAACAACGGGAACCCACCACTTCGGATGAACCCGTCGAGCTTAACATATGTCCTAGTGGTTTTGCAAACACCGCTATAGTGGACTCTGTTCACCCACGACGATTGATAAGTATCTTATTCTAATAAACGTTTATTTCCAACATTGAGTATACCAGGCGGGAAAGCGTTTTCTCCAGAACACTTTTGTAACAAAATTATGAGCAAGCAAAGGAAAACTTCACGGATATGAATTTTTAACAAGGGATGTTTTACGATGTTTTTCTTGATTTAAGACATCCGCGTTACCGAAGCGGGGTCGGAACATTAAAATCTACACAAACAGCGCATAAAAATTTATAAGGCCGATTCGGAGGCTAATAAACACAGGGCTACACGCTGACCTTTACACACAACAGTAGGTGACTACCATGTCAACTGGTTGGTTCAAGCGGGAGATGGTTTCAACGGGGCAGGCACCATAAGAAAGTCTAATCGCCCTTCATAACCACCAAAGCAACAGTCGAAAGCCGCCAGATAAGAGAGCATTCCTCATTGGGGCGCAACTATTATACGTGTCAGTCAGGCCCTGAGAGATAAAAAAACCTCTCTTTCGATTTGACCCCGAACTGCTGGCGCTTGCCGCGCATAGTAACGCATTCCGTACGATAAACTTGGCACGACTGGTATGTTATGTTAATGCGAGCTAAAAAAGGTAGGCACTTGTGACACGAAGGTACCCGTATTCGCAATATACATTCAAACACCAAAGTTTTGTCTTTGGCCACGGTTCTTATATTGTTTGAGTAAAATTGGCATTAGCAATCAACAAAAGACCTGGATAAAGCGAACAAAATATCCAAACTCGAAAACAATATGCAGGCATAATTAACTCTAATCCTGTTAACCAGTGAAATGTAGTGGTTCTGTTTTAACACTGGTTGCTTTCTGTTTTCTTGGACTGTTACGACTCACATTTTCAACGCGTGTTCTTAATCCAATTTGAATTTCCTGTTTGAAATCGCGTGTGTTCCGAATCCTGTAGCTTATTTCCTTAATTGGTCGCGTGGAACTATAGACGTTGGCCAATTAAAAGCCCTCTGTATGTACACAAGAGTTGGACCAAACGTTATAGGAGAAACAGCGGACTTACGGATCAAAGCGGGCAGCATTTGCGCAACGACAACAGAGGTAGTCCATGTTCAAAGCAAGAGCACTGTTGACATAACAATCACGACGTGACGTAACAAAACCGATCGCGGCGGCCTGACTGCCTGCGGTCAGGGGAGTAGCGGGTGGAGTTAATTGGGTACGTGAATTTCTATGCCAGAAGGGAAATTAATGCCGGTTAATTGACTATGTATGACGTGCTCTTGAGCAGACAACAAACATTGGTGATTTGTTTAAAGTGCTTAATTGGCCTTGAGTCGCCGTGAAATGACGAGCGACACTCGGGAACTACAACAACGGGCGCCGATTAATTAAGACAGGTTATGACACCGCGTCTTGTAAATTTGACTTTGACCGAACAAATGTCAATACTGACACGAAAAGCGCAATTCAGCCACAAGATATCTTGACGATTACTTTGTTATCGGGTTTTCCTAAATCTGTTAAAAACTTACTTGAAACCTTGCTTTATAGTTTGCCAGCCAATTACAGGGAAAGCTCCAAGACCGTTTCGACAATTTTCCTTGTTCTCAAGAAACTTCTTTCGAATAGATTTAGGAAGCTTTATGGGAGTTTAAATGTATTGAAGGTTTACGACCCACATAGAAAAATTCCGCATAGCAGCAGCGTTGCAGATTTTAGGCCAAAGCTCAGCAGCCGCAGCAGTATGAGCAGCTCAGGCCTCAGCGGCGCAGAACAAACACAGAAATAAGCCGCGAAACCGGGCTAAAGTGGGCAACGCTTCACTTGCGTGCAGCGACAACCAATTTCGTTGGCGAGATGATTATCTGTCAGTCGAAGTGCATCGCAGCAGACAGGCCACCGAAAAGGTAAGAAAACGAGACGAGCATATAAGTGGATTGGCGGACGAAAGATGCACATACACTTCAAATGACAAACGCTTCTGGTCGATCTATACTAAAGGCGCTTGGGCTAACCGCCAAAATTTGCCGTTCCGAAGTTAAGCAACACTTGATAATGACGTCATGGGCCGAGCGGGCAACAATTAGTCACGCTTGAATGAGCGTCACGCGCGCATTTGCTTCTTGGTAATAAACAGGGAGGTTATAGAAAGCTTAGTATCTACCTTTGTATTGCCATAATCTTCTCGATGAGCCCATTCCGCCTCTTCCGTTCCTTCCTGGCGGACCTTGTTGCACGGACACGCCTGATTGCACAATCGTGGGCTACGGTCTTTGTCCAATGACGTCGGGGGCGCAGCGGTGGGACAAGCGTCACCTTCAAAAGTCAATTTTTGATCAGTAAATACCAAACCAACGGTTTGTTGTGGACACATTTACTGAATTATACGTCGTAACAATAAACACTTTGTTTAGATTTTTGTGGCTTTCCTAAATCGTCCTTAATAGTTTTTTTGGGGGTGGTTCACGAAACACCAGGACTAAGCAGCCAAGCGACCATTGTAGGAAAATACGTTGTATCTAATTAGGAAACCGGGAAACGTTGAAACAAGTGTTAGATTTTAGGACGCCCTTTGCCCGGGCGCTTAAGCCGCATCCGCCGCGCACAGCAAAGCCGTAACTCTAAACCGGTGCAGTTACCAAATCTGGAACAACAAGGCCCGTTCCGTTCTGCCGAAGCCCACACAAAAGGCCTAATGTGAGCGGAGCGCACAGAAGCGGACAAAGGGCGGCAGGACTTCAAAGTCTCGCCTCCATTTATCCCTCGGTCTGTACAGGATTCGTTGATCAGATCAACTACGAACGAACTCGCGTACACGGTGACCAGGAACAAGATAAGACTACACACCGGCGTGCGTGCGCCTTGTAAAGCTTCACCAAAACGAATCCACGGCTCCCATTTAATCCGCAGCCGAGATACGATCTTTCAGGAAAGCGGCGAGTTTTCCCATACAAAGGGGTAAATATTTTGGGTTCGTTAGCGCGGTTTGCCTACTGGGTGTTCGGTTATCGGTGGCCTCCAGTTTGGGCATGATGTATCCCCAAACACAAGCTTTGAAGTCAACAATACAACGGATAACTGGTTGAAACTGTGTTTTGCGTGCAAAAACCCCACGCGATTTCATTCTTCTACAAAGTTTAGGTGACAAACATACCTTCTGGGCTTTGTCTTTCCGACGTCGGTCGACCTTTCAGTCCTGAAAAACACAACGAAACTTTATTTCTTGACAATACGCTTTTTCAACACACGCTTAATTCACGATGAGGATATTTTGGTATGGGAAAGATTTCGATCTATTTTGGCAATTTTTTTTCATGTCGGCTTACCAAACATTTATGTATTAATTTATCGCAATGCCTTCGTTCACGAGACGTAAAAAGGTGCGAAAATTGAGGGCGGTTTCTTTTACCACTTGGAAACTGTTGCTGCGTGCAACCATGTGGCCTCTTGCTTTTGGCAAATGGTCGGTGGCTTCGATGCACTCGAAATCGAAGACGACATCAAACGACAGTCGACGGTCGATCTCGGGCGTGTTTGTTTTTGTAGTGTTTTTTATCGCGGCACTTGCGTTTCAGCGTGCTCTGCCCCCCGCAAAATGAGACAGCACTCTGCAGTCACAAACCCTTGGGGCAATTTGAAAAGACGCAATAACGTGTAGCTGATGCCGTCGCATCTTTCGCATTACCGACTCTTTTCCCCTCAAGGGAGGAAAATTTCAACACATGTCGTTTATTGGAAATTATGTCTCATGAGCGCAATACACAATGTGCCGTGGAGAACTCACAGCATCGCAACTGACGGTTCGATAACATCGAGGACGGATTCGCAGCAACGGAGTGGGTGGCAATAAAATCGATATATTAGGATAATCCCCGCAGAGGCTGGACAGTGGAAACTGGTCTTAGAGATTTGGGCTCAGTCGAATAAGCCTTAACGGTGGAGAAACGGATAAAACATGGATTTTTTACCGTCTTTCAATAAACAAATTTTGTCAAGTTTATCACATAATTCACAACTGGCAAGTACTTTTAAGTGCGAAAAAGTTCAACTTACGTCTTCGTCCCGTTCGTGGCTTGCTGTGTCGAACTCCCATAGTTGCGGTATATCCAAAATTTGTCTAACCGTAAATCCATGTGCGCGCACGCGCCATTCAGTTTCAAGAATCCTGGCGGTGAGCCCTGAGCTGCAGTTCGCTGCAGTTCATTTAAGGTTTCAGTTTAATAAATAACAATCGTGGACACAGAGCAAAATAAGTTTTAACGCTGTCAAAAACATTTGCATTAAGTTGCTGTCTTCAAATAAACGACTACACCAAGATAGCTAAACAAACGTAGGTTATAATTTGTACAGAATCCCAGGAAAACTATTCTGATCTGCATCCTAAATTAAACTGAAGCTTCAAATCACAGAAAAATAGGCGGCGAAATATAGTTTTCTATGCCAGTATAACTCACTAGCAGGGATAAGCCGCCGCGTCCCTCAGCTGGAAAGCGGCGACAATGTTCACTAACCACTGAAACCGGGTCACTGGTCGTCGCACACTGACGTCACGCAGCGAAAAGACGGAAGCTCGGAAACGTTTGCGCTTCCAGATATCTTCGTCGCAGTAAAAACATCCGTAACGATTGTTCCAAGCAAATCCCTTTCCAGACGTCCCGCTTGGCGACAAGAATATTCGGCCGCATAGACTTACTCCCCTCGGTCTATAACGCCACTCGAAAAGTGGGCATTATCTACCGCTACTATTATTATGAACAGAATGCAAATTATGCTTTATTCTGCCAGTATAAGTATCTCTCGTGTACTTCGAATAACTATTACACGCAGTCAGGATTCTTGTTGATTCGTATCCGGTGTAGAAATGCATTTTAAATTAGGTCAAAATCTCATAACTTATAACACCGAACAAAGCACCTCGTTCTTTCAAATGAATTTTTAAAAAGATGATCGGACTGACCGCCGCTGGTCCGACTCCGAAACCATCTGGCAAGACGCTGACGGTCGGTGTCCGTTGGGATCGGACAGTGGGCCAGTTGGGATTATGTCTGCCACTTTTCTATTCATTCCGTCACTGATTTAATCAAGTTCTCGTTTGCGGGCGGACGTAATGTTTGCAAGAGATTCCACTTCACTCGCCACAACAGGATATGAAGATGTTTTGCTAAACCTCAAGATTTTTTTGATTTCGTAACTGCAAACTCCTGTTTTAAACTGTTGGCTTCTTTGCTACAAACATAATTAGCCTAGCTTCGACATTTTTGTCGCTAGTGGAAGTTGGAAACCAATAGCAAAGGTTACTTTGAATTCAAAAGCTGATTGTTTTATCGAGTTTTTTTGCATCTTGCAATTGCCATTTTATCGCGACAACAATTAAATGCCACACAACGATGGTTTCTCTTTCGCCATTGGTCTGCTCTTCTGCTGGTCTCTGAAGGATAACCACGTTTAAAAGTCTTCGCCGACTGCCACCCACGGTTGCCACTGATTGTCGCATGAACCGTTTCAATTAGAGGGCAGCGCGACAAATTATGTCTAAGGCGAACCACGTTATGGCCGCTGATTAAACAATTACCGAAGCGTGGCATTACATCTTTGAACTGCCTATTTTTAAGCGAACAGTCTTCGATTACAGCGCGGCGCTACATTAAAGGCCTGAAATCGGTTGAACGATCTGCCTTGTATATTTATGACAAAGTCTAAGTATACCTCACAAGTACCGCAAACTGCGTGCTACCGGTTTCAATTAAACCTTTTGTTAAAAATGGTTGCGCTGTCAAGTACATCAGAAGTGTCGTAAACACATAGTACGAAACTTTTGTCCACAATCTGTTTGGCCTTGGTTTACAAAAAAGAACTGAATACTACAGACGTGTGTTTTTTTCCAAAAAACATACAGAAAACTGACGATAATCTTTCTGTCCTTTGTAAGCAAAAATCTCCTAAAAAAATATAGCCCCGGCCCATACACATCTTCTAGTCTGCCCCTCTTGACAACAAATGCACTTCCAACTTTGCACGGCGTCGCAGAAACGAATGGCGCATCTTGACTTTCTGTCGTAGTCTTTTTTAATCCCGATCGGCGGCCGTGCAACGAGGTGTACACCACAGCTTAGCGATCACAGGCGCGCGTATGAAAGGTCCGACCGCGGACCCGCTTGCCCATAACTGGCGCTGCCACAGATCTCTGAGTATTGTTGCTCTGCCCGCTTGAATCGCGTAGCGAAACGAAGGAGCCAAGGCCCCGGGCCTCTCGATCAGCACTCGTTAAAATCACACACTCGCTCGCCCGAGAGACGGCCAGCCTTTCTTGCCTTACTCCCCTGCGCCAGGTCCCTCGCTCTTCTATTCCCCGCCGCGCCTTTACGCTCACGCGGCAACGGAATGCAACTTCGCCCTTTGAAGTGCGCGCGCCCGCTTTGAAGTCAGCTTTGCCCACGCACACACATTTGCGCGCGCGCATACGTAGTGCGCTTGAGCGGCGGCTACGCGAGCACCGATTAAAGGGAAACGCGCTCGCGATTCTTCACCACATCAAAATCAACTTCCGCGGTAAACAGCCAAGAACTCCAAGGCGCACCGCGAACTCGACATTAAGCGTCACAATGGCCCTTGTTTACGCACAAACGCAAAAACTTTACTAGATCCCAAGCTGCTGGCAACATTACAGAACCGCGAGTTTACTCTACTTCTTTGCTTTAAACAAGAAGATAAGTGAATTTAACGTTAAAATTCGACAGCTTCGCATGTAAATATTGCTAAGGCCACGGGAGGAAGGCTTTAGTGGCAAATTACGGGCTTTCGGTTCGTGAATAATGCAAGCCACTTGGACCAACATTCGTTTGAAGTGGGTAATTTCGTCGAACAGGATTACATCACGATCCGCCAGAAAAACCCCACTGCGCCGATCTGCCAAAAACATGTCACTGAAGCGATCTCCCGATCTAACTGGGGTTAATGCGAAAGAACGAAACTGTAATTTGGCGCAGTTTGGCCAATGTCTCAGATCTTACACAAATTTGAATTAAATGTTATTTGTGTATCGGTGCGATAAACATAATATTTCGCGTCATACACAAGACACGTATGTGTTTGCTAGAAACAGATGTGGATGTAAAAGATCTGAAAGCGCCCGCAACTTTTTAAGGGCACTCGTAAATATGAACGTAACAAAATCTGGACCACATATCCTGGCATTTTGTAGCAAATTCTATTCATCACAAGATAAGAATATTACAAGCGAAATAGCTATCAAACCAGGTATTGCCCTAAGTGCAGTTTTAATATCGAGTGGCGCAGTGGTTTTGTCGCTCCGGTCAGTTTAAACAAATACGCCACCGTCGGTGAACCCTTTCAGCGAATTTGCTCACGATCTTAATCTTTTGACGATCCAGGAGCCATAAAACCTCGTTGACCAAATGAAACTCCGCCGAGCTACTGGTTGATTACGCGCCGCGTGACGCAGGGAGCCTGATGGGCCAAAGGCAAACAGAGGCGGATTTAATAACAGACATGCGACGTAACCCAATGCCCTGTTTCGTGTGTAATGGTCAATTAGGTCGAGGTATAAAAGTCCGCTGAAAAATATATTGCCAATAATGTGCAAGTGTGGGAAATAGCGTTTGGCTTTCTCTATTTTTGTTCTAGCTAGATATATATTAAAAACCAAATACCTTCGCGGGTCGTATACGTATAACTATAGTTTGGTGACCTATGGTCTAAAAAAGGTGAAATAAATTATTTGTGAAAAGCACATTGATGACGTTTATAGGAATTTGACACACCATAAAAGCGCAAACCATACAAAACTACAACACCAACACACTTGAGCCATTTTATGTAACTTACATTCACATTATCCTTGATCATTCAAAATTATGTTTAACGATCAGATGTCAATTAATTTGTTTTTAGTTTTTTAGGAATGACGCCGTTAATACTAAATTAAAATTAGATATTCGTTCCCGACTCCGCAGAACTTTTTCTTGTGTACAAAATCACTTGAGTAAATCCGCAATTGGCACCAATAAAGTTTTGGAGTCGGTTATTTGCTCACATCACATCGGGCAAACAAAATTGAAATAGCTGCGGACTGACGCAACCGATTAATGTTTGGCGGCGTCTTGCTGGAGCAAAACCATGGTTTTCGGCGAAATTAAAAGAACCCACAAAGAAATAAAGCTGCCAAGCAACCACAACTGACATGAAGTGTGTCTTTGCTGCGGTTTTGTACCAGCAATTAACTGTGTGTCAGCAATTGACTTGTTTGTTCGTGACTTATACGACCCAGCAAGATTAGCTAATCAAATATTTATAGATAATGTTGGGCTGCGAGTTTTCTCCCTGTTGACAAGATGCGGTTGAAAGCATGATTCAATCCTTAAAACCTGGGATTTAAAATACAAGTGAAAATGACACTTGTATTTGAAATTCGCGATCATTTTTACGGAAAACATGAGCTTTTATTTTTTATCTTACAACCTAATTTTCTGAATATTGAAACTTTTGATGTTAACAATTTCGACAATACAAGTTGATTTAAAGCAAAACTTCACATTCTGTGTTGCACATCAGTATAAAAAAATCCTATCAACAGAAATAATACCAAAAATTCATCACACAATTAACATCTAAATAGCGAACATTTTTCACCCAAAATACTTACATTAACGACACAAAATATACGTGTGTAAACTAAACTAGCCTGTTCTTGCTTGCGGTTATCGCACAAAACAAGAGCAGTAAGCCAAGATAAACTCTAAAGCAGTGATTAAGAAGACGAAAAGCGATTCACGGCACAATCGTTCGGTGGAATTTGGTCATCACTTGGTCGGCGATCTTAGCAAGGACAGGAATGCCAAGCAGTCCGGATCTAACCGGATATGCGCTTAGGAATTTTGCCACGATGATTGCGTTCTATAAAGACCAAAGAGCGCTCTCCAGGGAAGTTGCTTTAATGAGGAATGGCTAGAGTTACGCAATTTGCGAAAATATGTCGCAATGCCTGTGTCACAAAAACGTCGTCTATCACGGTGCAAGTCAATGGGGACTACCAAGTCGCGTTCGAACGATGATAAATAAACGAAATACGAAAAGTGATCCTGGTTGAATACGAGGAAATTTAAACTGGAGGGTAAGTCTTAATGCAACTTTGCTATACTGTTTAAGTAATAAAATTTGTTTCGTACCAAAAATACAAATTTAATCAGTATTAGTTTCTCCAATAAATGGAGGACAGTTTTTTCCGTTTTATTTTTTTGAACATATTGTTGTGATAAATAGCCTACTAGACAATTATATACAAGGAAATTAATAAAATCGGAAAACTGAGTTTTTGGTAAAAGCGCTAATACAGCAGAGATTCTCAATTTTTGAACGGCATTTTTAATTTGCCTTTTTAGTGTTTTTGAAATTCTTATTTTTTGCGTATGGAAGTGTACAACTCTTGTGGCCCCTCCTTTTAAATCACAACAGCAGTTTAGTGAACTCATATATTTTACTTTTCTGTCGGCAGAAAAAGAGTGATACATTCATGTTTGAAACCCAGGATAACGTGACGAATATATGTAAGTTTAACGATTATGTATGATAAAAATGTACATAGGCTTGCAGTTCGATTCGTTTGTGTGTTGCGGTATCCATGGAGTTTATTAATTCCTGCAACAAAATGTCTTTATCAAACGACAACCACACGAAAAGTGTCAATCATCTAAACACTAGATCCGTTTATCTCCGAGCAGGACAAAAATACACGACTTTTATGAAAATGGCTTAGGCGTTCACCCAGGCATATCTATGCGTAACAATAGATAATATGAGGTCACATTAAGTGACACAAAATGGACAACGGTAGTAGATAGGTAAAATGCCAATTACCGGCTTCATCCGAGCTTTTGATCGAGTGTGGTCAATAATTAACAAGTATAAACTCGTCACTGGCTTTTCTGAAAATTTGAATTCTATTTTGAGTACAAAAGAAGAATGTTCTTTTGGTGGATTATTGAGACATTCCTACAAAACAACATGGCACATACGATAAATATATCTTTTCAGAGATAATTTCGGCACGAATAGAATACTTTTAACCACTTTTAAAATTAAATAAAAACGGTCGTGTTAGCTGAAAAGTGAACAACTGGTTTATAGCGCCACCTGTTGATTGATTTCACCTCAAGTCTAGTGCATTTAAAAACAAACGCTTTAAAGTAAGAAACGTTACCCGTCTATCTGCATATTGACAATTTAACTTGAGTGTTCGTATTTCAATTTCAGTCTGGGAACTTTAATTTGCTTAAGCCACCGAACCAAGCAATATACAGGACGTTTCTACTCACGTAAACACGCAATTTCAAACTTGTTTGTGTATCTATCTGAAACTGAAAAAAGTCAGCTCAGCGTAAAATAGTTTTGTCTTGTTGCCGTTTTTAATAGGTTTCCCCTTTCTATTCCAAACTCTAACCAATCCTTCTCTGAAAAGAATTTCAATACTAAATCAAACGGATGTAACTACCTTGTTAATACACATGACTACCAAAGACAAAGGCAGACCATTTAAAGACCTGCAAGCAAAGAATAACACTCAAAACAAGTAAACCACTGAATGTCAATCTCTGCCGTATGTGCTTACATAAACAGAACAATAAATCAATAATAACAAACAAGGGCATCTCTTATTGCTCCGTTACTGGTAATCTTATTAAACACAACACCCGTCTTAGTGCGTACATAAGCTCGAGTCGCTAATTGCTAACGGTCTGTTCTCGCCATTCAGGCGTTTTATTGCGTAACAATTCATCATTGTAGTTCAAAGGATGGTGTTTCTTTGATGGTTACAAGAACCCAGAATTACTAAGGACAGACCAAGTATGACCCTGTTGTGAAAATATGCGCCTGCCCAAGGCGGGCCACAACAGACGAGAAGTATGTAAATGATGTCCCATTGATGTGGGCATGATGAAAGAAAGGCGACAAGGTCTGTAGAGCAAAAACATTTGTATTCTCCCGTTGGTGTTAGAGAAAAAGCTCGGGTGACATCAAATGATAAATCTGTGATTCACGGGCACTTCTAAACGCGCGAATTATGGGAAAGGCTGACCTTTTTATTTTGACATTGATTCAAGATTCCAATTCAAGTGGGTAATTTATTGTTGTGGTTTACGTGTATGTTTTAAAGGTGCTTCAAATATTTTTGGGTAACGTTGAAACATGAAATAGTGTTTCACTGAATTAAATACAACGCAAGAAATTGCAACCTGTCTGTATAGACTACGTAATCAAAAGAGTTTATTGAATCATTTTTATTTTTTGGGATACACAACATTTGCACGGCCCTTAGTTTAAGGCAAACAGAGTTCGAAAACAATTGACTTGTTACCACTTGTATTCATCACTAAAGCCTAAATCATGAAATTAAAAAAGAAAGATATGAGCTTATGTTTTGTTAATTTAACACATTTCAAAGAAATCGTTTAGCTCACCCTCTCATGCAGCATTTTTTGCGTTAATATAAGTATTTGCTTAGGTTTGGAAATGATTCCATCTTACAAAGTGCTCATAAATTATACTTTTAAACACAGTTTGTGCTTTTAAACATTTTAGCATGGCGGTCGTTTCACAGTTCACAAAAAAAGTTCAACGCAGTACACCGAACACAAAAAATAAAATAAAAAAATAAATATACAAAATGTTCGCCACCAATTGTCCAATGTGAAACCAATGAAGTTGCTTCAGTGTTCAACTATTCATAAGCACAAAACTATACCAGTAGTCAGCACATTTCGATACTTTCGTTTAACTGGTTGAAATGATTTAACTTTATTATTCCCTGTTTATTTTGTTGTAAATGGCTTTTGGTTAAAAATACTCTTGTTCGAATTTTATCAACTCGATAAGTCACAGAAAAAAGGAATCGGACTTAGCAAAAGCTCTGGCCTAACGTTAGGTCAAATGGTGTTGTCTTTGAAGTTGTTGGCTAAGAAAAATGCTTGAATAAAAGCAAATCCTCTTACGCGATATAATCTCTGTTTTGAGAGTGTTTTGCAATATATGTTATCAACACTACTAAAATGATTAACACCATAAGCGCCCCAAGTGCGATTGCGGCAATTATGCCAATGCACACACTGCGCGTATTGTCGCAAAATCCAAAATGAATTACAACTCCGTCGTTTCCGCTAGGTGTCGTCATGGAGTCTTTCAAAGTGGTATGTGGCGCACTTGATGACGAATTTGTGATGGAAGGCGGTGTAGTCACCGACACAGTTATAGCGGGCCCAGTAACAGTTGTAGAGACAGCTTCAATTTCTGCACGTGTTGTAGACGCAATTCTGATTTGGACGCACGAATTTTTTATGTTTGGATCGTTCCACTCGAAACCCGGCAAGCAATTGCATTCTTGACCTGTACATGTTGTATCAGGTGGGCATTCCACTGTACAGGTGTTGGCTAGAAATAACAAACAAATAATATATTGGAATATACACAAGTTTTGCGTCCAAGACATTTTCATGCTTTTCATTTTTTGTCTTTTGACCTAATGGTCGGCAACCGCTGGTACGCGGCCCGGTACCGGTCCGCGACGAGTTCGTTACCGGGTCGTATAATTTTTCAGGCGAAATGCTAAAACATTTTGCCCATGTATACCGTGGACAGTGTTTTTTTAAGGTGTTTGAAACGGAAACGGTCCCCCAAATTTCTCCAGCGGTTTCCCAAAATTTGGACTTGCAACTACAACTACAGTTTTTGGTATTTAAATGAAACACTTGCGGTCTCTTAAAACTACTTAGCGGTCACCCAAACCAAACCTTAAAAAAACCTGACCGTGGATGATAAACTAATTTATGCGTTTTCATTATTTGTCGTATAAATATTTGTCGTATTTTGAAGGCCGTTCCGCAATAAAATTTCTGTTTCAAAAACGGTCCGCAGTCGAAAAAAGGTTGCCGACCCCTGTTTTAACCTACAATGCGTGTTTTGGATACAATGGCTTAATTATAATATAAAACCGAAGATTGCTTGCAATTTAACAATCAAGTATTATTTATTGAATATGTCAAATCACTAAATATTGCAATACACTAAAGTGCATTATTTCTTATAAGTATACTACTAATGCCCAAAACACTAATTTTTTTTATCCATGGAGCAGTAACCTCGTACACCCTTAGTCTAAAATCCAGCCCAATACGCTGCGCTATATCTTCCAATATTTCCCAGTGATCGAATAATAATAAGCACACTAATGATGAGTCTGTTTTACCTCCCAAATAACTCTCCAATTGTTAAATGCAATTTAAGCTTGTCGCATTTTACAGCCGAAATGTTGCAATATAATTTGCATCCATAAACAAGGTCAAATATGGCACCGCCGTTTTTAAATGGCGTTTATATGCTAATATTTAACCATAACACCAATGCGAAGCAAGTCAAAGATTTTGCGATTATTTTCTTACCATCCACTTGTCCATCAACTGCTCCAATCACTAGTAAAATAATTGCAAACAAAGCAATCTTCATCGTAAAACCAGAAATAATACAACAATCGGCTCAACTGTTTTATTTTAGCTCTGTAATGTAACAACCGTGATTAGTAATTCGGCTATATAGACTGCATGAGTGGCGAAAGACATGTTCTCTGTATATGCCCAAGAGAGTTTAAGCATACGACAGCTTAAGGACACGCCATTGACATGAAGCTCATATCACACAAATTTAAATTTCACTTATTGATCGATTTATAGTTCTGTTAGATAGCATATACAAAACAACATCATTACTAAAAACTCACTCACACACCAGTCCAAAGTCGTAAACATGAAGTAACAGATAAAAAAACATAAAAAAATGTTAAAACACAAAAAATCTTTGAAAAATCTTTCACACAGCAAACAAATGTATTAACTTATTTTAACAAATCGGTCTATCTGCGCATCATCCGCTTGTAATTTGTTCACATTTTAGAACGAAAGGTTCTTCTAGTAGACAAATACTTGCAACCAACACGACATGGGCCTGCTTAAATTCCCTGCACAGGCAAATGTCGCTGTACTGCTAATTCTTAAAGCGATTTCCATGCAATATTGAGACTAGACAAACCTGCATTGCAACATGATGATGTCGCAACTAAACAAGTCTGCGAATAACTTAATGTGATTTTATCCTGTCATGCATCAACACTATACGTGATTAAGGCTGTCTGTAGCTGTGACTTGAAAACATAAGCTCGTTCAGCCGTTTCGCAATCGAATTATCATGTGGAAAATTTTACCAACTTAATGACAAGACACACAAACTTTATTGAGGCGCTTCGGGCGATGTGGCAATTTTATCAACTGATGCAACATTGTCATAATAATCAAAACACGATTTTATCTCGCAAATTTTTATACTCACAGTTTGTACCAAACACAAACTATAGGTCCAACATAACAGTCTAAGTCGCTACTAACAGGTTGCATAAAGATAATTTTAGGTTACCGTTTCTAGAAAACTGTTTGCTTCCAAGAAAAAAGGCGTAACATTTAAAGGGCTGCTCCTTACTAATGATCTGAATACATTTGGGCCTGCTTTATTTGCTGTGAAACATATTTTCCTAAAAGATCTGTTTACGACAGTGCAGAACGAAAGGCGTATCAACTGCATTTCTCACAAACGTTGCACGTTTTATTGCCTGGCACTATTAACCTGACTGCCCCTATATCAAATCAAGGAGGAAATATTTCGTCAACTGTACAGTTTGATCAAACGATTTTGTTTGTTGGTCGAGAGCAATAGCCAAATTAGCATTTTAAAAGTAAAATTGTTAGGTCAATTTAAAATACCAGTTGGTTTAAATTTATACATACTGCAAGTGCTCGAAGTTACGTGCATGAACAAAGTAGCAGGCAACACCGAAATTATTCTTTGTGGATTAGGCGCATCCCCCCAAAAAACATGAGCATTTCAAATCCACTTTTTATACAGTAGGCTACACCTTCGATTTGTTGATTAAAGCAAAGAATATGCTAAACCTGTCAGGCACTATTCCTCACAATCAATTCAAGGTATTTGAAGCAACCCCGATGCTTAAACTTGCTGTGCTGACTATATGCTACTCTGAATCGGCCATCCAGCAGCAGCCGTATCTTCTTCAATCTTTAAATCCAACTAAAATAGTTCAATGTAAGTATGGACAAATTAAATTATAATTACACGCGAATCGGTCATATCACGATGCCAAATTACTGCGTATGAAGGCATAGCGAGCAGACAAAAAGAAAAACAGCTGATGTCCAAATGTCAAAATAGAATATTTCAAAATTCCTGTGAGTGATTGGCTGTGGTAAAAACGGTTTTTGCCAAGTTGCAAACAAGAACGTCACGTTTGTTGATTGGTTGATAAACAACGGCTCTCAAGTATTTTTGTTGAGTTTGTTTGGATTTGGACCGAAATTTTGTTTAAATTTAAACCCAATACGTTAAAGCAAAGTAGGCGTGCTAAGGAGCCATTATTTCTTCACAAGCTGCTAAACACCTCGTTACTTTAATGTTAATAGCCTACCAATGACATAAAAGGCATCGGGCGATTGTATAGGCCACAAGTGCGAACTTTGAAATGTCTTTCTTCTGGGCACGACCAAACAATAATCAATTTTGCATGATCTAGTTCTCACAAGATAATTCTTGCACAATCGTTTCAAAATTATCAGGCGCAGTTTGAAAATCAAAATAACCTCCAGTCATCTCTGATCAATTGTCACCCTGTAATGAAAACATTAAGTGACTTCAATGAGGCGAATACAAAAGTTTTCCAGGCCTTCGAAAATGTTTGCAAGCATGATTAAGTTCAACAATTGACTTACCCGCATTTGAACTTAAAACGATTTTTGAATTATCCTTTTTACGTCAATGCAATCGGGAAGGGAAATACTTCCGTTTCTGTACGCAACAAGGGTCACTGCATCAAAACACAAAAGCCAGTGTTTTCAGTTCAAGGTCGTGGAGAAGTGATTTATTTGCATACAATTTTAATTGAGAATGGAAAATATTTTCGAAGTAACAGAATCCGTCAATGACTATACATGAAATATATATATATTTCGCCTAACTAGCATCTTCAGTTCGTATAAAACTACAGGAAAAACATAATAAAAGACGAAGAACAGTGATCGTCAATGACCATCAGTTGGAGGGTCTGATACTGTTCAGTACAACCATATACATTTTTATGTTCATCTCGACGCAATTTATTGCACGGCGACAAAACGGTGTCCCAATATAGACATTTTAATCACAATTTTTGCAGCAACGCACGATCAATAGTGAAGTCACCATCTTTACACAAAACAAGCGATGAACTCCATAGCACCATATGTCGAAATGGAACATCTCTACCGTATATATTAGTGTATTGCCAAAATCCCTTGTTAGACAGTCTACCGCTCTTCCTGTACATGACGTCATCCTCGTTCGCATATGACGTCAATCACGCTCGGTTCCATGACGGTAGGTTCAACGCATCGATGCACGCAACTTGCAATGACCTCATCAAGCAAACCGTGAACAATATTTTCGTCGGAAACAAAACGCCAAAGATAGAGTTGGAGATAATGGCAGTCAACCTAAATGCACGAAAGGATAAAAAAGTGTCCTGGGAATGCAGTGCTGCTATTCAACAATTATGGCAATGATTGCGCGGCCAGCAACAAAATAAGACACAACAATGGCAAACTAATGATGGATATATAACACACAGAAACTGGCTGGCATTGGGTGAAAACGACACATGATATGCACGAACACTGTTATTTAATCACTTTTGTTTTTACTTTAGGCCCCGAGTTACGCATATCATGGATGGGCTATATAATGCCAAAAATGCAAATCGGGTGGGTAGACCCAAGTTAACTAAAAAAGAATGACGTCAAACAATACATTAGGTAAAAACACGATTTTCATCCTTAAATTTATTGACTACTCAAACCATTGCCTTACAAATTTACCTGTAGTTGCTGCAACCCAAATTTGCTGAAGGTTTTTAGTCGAACGCATTCCAACAAAGTCTTGAGAGCAATTTTTACAACCCCAGTCAAAATTGATGTTCGGGAAAATTCCACTGGCCCAAAAACGTCAACACGTTCCGAAAACAATTTCTGAATATTGCTTAGTAAACTGTTGTCCATCGTGGAACTGTAAAACATAAAAAAATATTTCAATGTTTTATAGCCAATGATTGTGGTTAGATTCGAGAGTAAACAAAATACGCAAGAAATTAGCTGCCAACATCAAATTTTAAAAAATGCAGCAGCGTGTTTACACCTAATCGACGAAATTAAAGCAATAGGTTTTTTTGTGGTTAGAAAAGAAATGCTACAAAACTGGTATCATGGAGTGCTTTGAAACAAAGATGAAGTATATCTTCGGAGTAAAAATTCAATACAAAGCAAATTTTGCTGAATAAAAATTTGAATTTTATGAACAACACGAAAAACTTCAGAGCAGCATGGCGTAGGCGAGCAATGAAAACTAAAAATATTCTCTTACCTTGGCGCATACGCCCCCCAGTGGCTGCGCTCCCGTTGTCTGGAAACGGACACAGGATGAGTTCTTTTACTGCTGTCACTACTTCTTGCTGTTCGAACCCCTTCTTCATACAAATATCCAACCTAAATCAACAACAAAAGGTAAATGCGTAAGAGTTTTTGCCTCAGACCCCTAATTCAGTCAATCAACAAAGCAATACCGGAGGTAGCATCGATTTGATAACATGAGATTAGAGGAAATTATTTTATGGTAATTTTCGGGTCACAGAGCTAATTAAAACATGGCTGGTAAAAAAAATGATTCCAACCTGTTGATCGGATTGGGTCACCTCCTCGACTACTCTACGCATGACTGCGCGCACTTGTCGCGGTTCAACGCACTTTAGCCAGTCACGTGCCTCAATACTAGTGCGTATCATGCGGGATAATGACAACCCGCTGTATTGCACGTAAGATTCCAGTAGTTTGTGGGCAGTTTCCCCCATTTTAGTCGTCAGATCTCCCACCTGTACATAGATAGACAATATTTGTAATTGGTTTGCATAAATAGCTGCGGTAAGAACATTATACGAAATGATACGAAAACACGTGGAGGGCATCAAAAAAGTCCAAAATCAGAAAAGCGTATCCAATCTTGCAACGTGCTAAAGCATAGCACAAACGCCAACACAATCCAACCAAGAACATTTTTGACAATCAGAATCATTCCTGCTATCTGTCCGTCAATTTAGGCAATTTACGTCATTTTGGATTTCAAATCCAATGACTGCGTCGTTATGCAATGGTTGTTAGAAATCGTTAGGCCCGCAAGATAATTTGTAACGTTTGAAATTCGGTGATCACGTGATCTAACAAAAAAACTAGAAGGGTGGCTTAGCACATTTTACTATAGCATATACACTACAACCTATTCTGCAAACTGTAATATATTCTCTATATTTATTTATATTGGGTCCTATATTAGCCAACATTTTTTATAATCTTGATTTGTTTCTGCAGGCAGAAACTCATGGGTCCCCAAAACCGCAAAGTTGTAAACAGACAACCATAAGAAACGGTGCTATAAAGTCAAACACAGTGATTGGTAGTGTTCCTAAAAAAAAGTTATGTAAAGTACAAACTGTCTAAATCTCATGCAATTGAGACATTGTTATAAGTTTGTGTGCCTAAATAGCATAAAACACTGACATCTCAAAATGGCATATTATACAAACTGTCAAAATGTATTGTTGATTAATTCACACATTTTGGGGGGTTGGTAGGGTAAATAATAGGGCTGCAGAGTGAAACACAATATTCGACAGCTACAAATGCCAAATTCATAAAACTATCAAAAATTCATCCAAATCGGCCGTTTTTTAAAAAATAGGTGGCTTAAGCAGTAAATATTGGGCTACATGGTGAAACACAATAATCGACGCCCTAAAATGGCATAATGAACAAACTGTCCAAAGTTCATCCAAATCGGACATTGTTTAAAAAATCACCCATTTTAGGGGTCTACTGGGGTAAATATTGGGGCTACAGTGTAAAACACAACAAACGATGCCCTAAAAAAGCACAATGAACAAACTGTCCAAAGTTCATCCAAATCGGACATTGTTTAAAAAATCACCCATTTTAGGGGTCTAGTGGGGTAAATATTGGGGCTACAGTGTAAAACACAACAAACGATGCCCTAAAAAAGCACAATGAACAAACTGTCCAAAGTTCATCCAAATCGGACATTGTTTAAAAAATCACCCATTTTAGGGGTCTACTGGGGTAAATATTGGGGCTACAGTGTAAAACACAACAAACGATGCCCTAAAAAAGCACAATGAACAAACTGTCCAAAGTTCATCCAAATCGGACATTGTTTAAAAAATCACCCATTTTAGGGGTCTAGTGGGGTAAATATTGGGGCTACAGTGTAAAACACAACAAACGATGCCCTAAAAAAGCACAATGAACAAACTGTCAAAATTTCATCCAAATCGGACATTGTTTAAAAAATCACCCATTTTAGGGGTCTAGTGGGGTAAATATTGGGGCTACAGGGTAAAACACAACAAACGATGCCCTAAAATGGCACAATGAACAAACTTTTCAAATTTCATCCAATTCGGACATTGTTCAAAATTTACCCATTTTAGGGGGCTAGTGGGGTAAACACTGGGGCTATCGAGTCAAACAAAACAAATGGCACATCTACATAACTATATCTACCATCTGTGAAAATTTCATCCAAATCCATCAAACATTTCAAGGCAAAACGAGGTGGACAAACTTTGGGCAGAAAAAAAAAAAGAAAAAAAAAGAATAAAAAGAAAAAAAAAAAAAAAAATCGAGTAAAATCAAGATGTGTCCCCTTCAGGGAAGGGGACCCATAATGACATCATACCTGGGACGTTTTGTCACGTGATGGAATCATGAACTGTTCGTCGGTTAGAGTGAGAACATAAGCCACAGTGGATTGCTCGAAATCCCTGCAAAGACGAGACAGCAAGAGTAGTAGTGCTGGAGGTGGGGTTGTCGTCTTGCTTAAGTTTGACGAATCACAGAAACTCAAAAGTGTTCTGCAAAATGAAATTATATAGGTTTGAAAGAAAATAATAAAGAAAAGACATAGTTTAGACATTTTCCATGCAAAAATTTCACTAGATATGTCAAAAAAGTAGAAGCACATTTTTTCTGTCAAAATGCAACAAATGATTGGCCAACACTTTAGAAATGACTTACTCGCTGATATAGCGAATAAAGTGGACAATCACTACTTCTCTGACGTCATCGCAGCAAAATTCACGTCTAAAAACAAACAAAGTCGGTGAAAGTTATGTGAAATAAGAACTTCATATTTGCATCGTCACCAACCTGAAGTAAGTCATTGCTGAAAAGTTAATGTCACGAACAGTAAATAGTTGAACATCGGCCAATACCGACTTGATTTGATTCAAAATTGCCGAAGCTGTTGAATTAACCAAGTCTAGTAGGTTAGGGTGGGATTGGTTGCTTTTGCCTGTTAAAGAATACACGTTTTTTGCTATTGCAATTGAGAACGGGTTGTTACCTCAACGCCAGGATTATATTCATCAAAAATGACCTTAAAATATCAAGAGCCTAAACTTTGCAAACAAATCTACAAAACGTAACAAATGCTTTAACATTTTAATCAACGTATTGTGATATTTAGGATATAAAGACACACGTATAGTTACGGACAGTACCTTCAGTAAAAAGACAAGCGTCATTGAACTAGCATAACCATACTATCCACGTAAGCATTGGCAATTGACTGCTTGTAAAGCAAAGAGCATTGCAACACGCAACAGCCATAAAAGGGCAACAGTGGGTAACAAACACCCAATGCGCAACAAAACGTGATCGATACCCACACGCTCTACACACAGGGAAACCAAGTCAGACTAGTCATGATAAGAAGCTCTAGAACTAAAAGGGCCGGACCTTTCGGGGCTGAGATGGCGTGTCGTGCATCCGTGAGACAATCAGTGAAAAACTCCTTCAAGGCGAGCTGGTAATGTTCGCACCTTGCTTTGGCCACCTTTACAATTATTTCTCCACCTAACTTCATTATATTCACGTTTGGTAAGAGGTTGGTGGTCGCTTGTAACCTGTAGAAACAAACGAAGTGAAACGAATGCGTTTTGAAAGATTGCATATCTTATTGTTTCCCACGCAAAAAGGTCTTGAGAATTAGGAGATAATGGTATCGGTAATGAATTACTCGCGGTAGATTGTAGTGGTGTGGTCGGTGCGGCATTTTCTCACGTGTGGAGTTATGTACGATTTCCATATTTGGTAAATTTTGCCTGGTGCACGTCTCATTACTTCTCGGCCAAGCCGCAAGTGATTCAGGTTGATTTTACCACACGTTGGGTTACCAGCAATAAACGAGACTTCAGATGAGGTTTACCTCTGCACTATTCCACAACGCTGTTTGCATGGGCATTAGTTATAAATTAACTGTTAAAAGTTCGAAAATATAGAAGGCAAACCGCTTACAAAAGTTTTAAAGGTAAAAAATATACCTAAAGACGTTCACAAAGCGATCATTAACTTGATTTTAAGTCCTTATTCGAAAAAAATATTTAGCTATACAAATATAAACTTGTTGTGCAAACACACATTCTACAATAAATGCACAGCAGAGTGAAAAGTGCCCAAAACCGACCTTCTGAAAAATCGATCCAGAGCACGAACGATTAAAGCGTTGTCGCGGGATCGCTTGTCAAGCATTAGTCGTTTCTCCACCAATGCAAAGTAAGTTTCAAGCAAGTCTTGGACGAACGACAGAAGTTTGGTGTTAGCTACCTCACATACGTCGTTGGATTGCTAAAAATACATATGCAATTGAGACTATGCCTCGATAAAACAGCATGTACAATCCTTACTACAGAAGACCTTGAAGTACAAATAGTTCACATATAAGCATTATGGGTGATTTGAGAATGAGAATTTTTTTGCAGAAGTATGATACCGACGTTCCTGTCGTAATGGCTCCTTTTGTGAAATGCTAATTAACTGCAGAAATCTTTTACGTGCTCGGAATATACGCGATAAAAGATCACTACATTAACCAGTATGAATGGCTCATTAGCGCCATCTAGTGGGAAAAAAGTAAAAAAATATTTGGACACATGAATCAACACATACAGAGCAGTTAAAAGGGGTTTTGTAAGCAACAAAACTGACCAAAAGTGGACTGAATGATCCATCCATTGCAGCAGTCATTGAAGAAACCTCTGTTTGTTTAATGAATAGATTTTCATATGCAGCAATTGTAAGAGAAAGATTGCTTAAAAACCCATTGCTTCCACGATCCATAAATTCAAGAACATCAATCAACAAACCAGGACCTGCGACAAATGTTCATTGATTTTAAAAATAAAACAACTAAATTGTCAACACAAAACAATTTACTTTTAAATTAAAAATATCTACTGAAAATTGCTAACATTCATACACAAAAAAATTAAACACAGGAAATTTGCCATTTTTTAAAACATGTGGTGTTTCAGTCAAAGATTGGTGTTTGCTTTGCAAGTTAAAGGCAGCACACTTATATAATACATATGAAAATTAACAATTAGCAAGGGGTATACGTACCTTCACTTTCATCACTTGTACCTGCTGAGTTTTCCCCTGCAAGATATGATCGGAGTTCCTGTATCAACATGGAAAAACAACTGATGCATATTTACACTCCAGTATTTTAACAAACCAGGTTACATACTTGCAAATCTTCATCCAGTTTGCTTTTTGCATGTTGCAAATAGTCATCGCACAGAAGACCAGCTGGTTCTCCGAGTCTAAGTAGTAGGCCAACACATTCTGCCAACTGATGTGTGTTGGAATCCTAAACATTACCAGTTACCATTTAGTCCTTTTTAAACTTTTCATTTTTCTTTTAATTTTATGAATCCCACCTTATCATAGAATGTTTCTTTCAGTTTGGAAATTATTTCATTGACAATATTCTTGCAGTCACGCTCAATCCCACTGAACGATTCCATATGCTGGTAATGTTGAAGAACAGCCCTTGTTCTTGTGTAGTACGAAACTGCAGCAGCATAGGACCCCATTTCCAAACACTTTTTTAATCTTGCAGGCAACTCAAAAAGAAACTGCAGCTTCTTTAAAAGTGAATGAACGCCCGACAATTTTGTTATTTGCTGTCTGTTAGTCTAAAAACAAACAAAGAGGCAATAATCAGTATACATGGAAAAAACGTAAACAAGAAACATGGTTTAGTTTTTACACTTAACATAAAAAAAACAGTCCAATTTTTAATTCTTGGGTTTGGAGATTACAGTTTCATTTCATAACATAGCAGACTACCTCCATAGTTGAGTTTATTTTTGCATTAAGTTGAGTGATGGCTGCCATATTGCTTGTAAGCTTCTCCATTTCATCTTCCATTTGACGAAAATCCCTTTTCATAGTTCTGATTGTGTCTGTTGCACTTATAAATTTGTTGTAGTTCTCATATACCAAGGTCTACAAATGTAAGAAATATACATAAAAACAGTAAAGAAAATGCAAATTTTTTTTAGGCCAACTGGCTTTAAAATTCAACCAACTATAATAGTACAGAACCCAGGAAGAAAGTAACACCTGCATATCACTATCCAATGTTCGAATTTGTTTTGCCATGTCATTTTCAGCATCCATAAGTTCAGATAAATTATTTTCCTGCAAACACAGAAAAATAAAATAGTTTCAATAGAAGTTGGGAACTTGAGTAACACAAAACCAACCTGTTTAAGTTTTCTCAAGTAATGATCAGCATTGAAATTGGGACTGTCTATGTCCAGAGGGTCATTGCTTGGTTGTCCATTTCCACCATCCATTCCATAGTACATTTTTAACATGTCATTTTTGCGCAATCTTCTTTGATCATTTTCTTGATCAGGACCAGCACCATTTTCAGAAGACTCTGACATATTTGTTATGTCAGTACAAACACAATGTTTTTATCACTGTTATTTGAATGTACAATATACAAGATTAGAAAGAGAAAGGCGATCAGCAAACCTAAAGCTAGTTGAGAGTTATTATTTTTCTTCAGATCCAGTTTAAAAAAATGTATTATTGGCATTGACAGTTTGACACACACTGAAATTCTGGATCAGCCCAGTAAATTGTACTGCACACAAATTTATTAACAACAAGATTAAAAGTTACCCTTCGATATTGTCTCGCAAATCAGCGGAGTGTCGTTAAGTATTTGAACAAGATAAAAGTGAATTAACAATAACAACACAGTTTCAAAGAATCACAATTTTTCATCTATCCTTGCATTTCATGCCTTACCATTATCAACCAAAGTATATATAAAACAAGGTCTACAAAAGTAAGAAATACACATAAATAGACTTTGTTATAAATAGACTTTGTTTTATATAAACTTTGTAATCAACCGGTGAGCTGTTATTTTATTACGAATTTACGACACTAGTGGGCCATGGTTGGGTGCCAATTCGCACGGTTGGGTGCACACGCGCATGGTTGGGTGAACAATGATTGAAGCGTTTGTTATGTTCTGGAAATAATTTGTTGTTTTCGTCCAGTTTTCAGACCAGCTGGTACAGAAAACAGAAAGGAAAGATCCTGATTACTCATGGACTTGGGTGAAAACTAGCTACCCGGGATAGGAAAAGAGCTTGGGATTCGACAAAAAAAGACACCTTGCCAGTTGCCAGAAAGTTTCAAGCACCGATAGAAAAAGCCGAGCACACAGTAAAGCCCATTGTAACGAAAATAGTATTGTCTAACTATGCTTCATTGATCAAGCACTGTTTAATTTAAGAATCGCACTAACCATAATTAAACCTTTCATCTCGATTTACACTTTTTTTTCGTTGGAGATTTCCCCCCAAAATATCGTAGGCTACAACATCTGAAGGGGCTATGTTCACTGTTAATGTCAAAAAAAAATATATATTTTGCACACTTGTATTGACAGCAATTATGCTAAACTAGCGCATGCAAACTTTTTTCTTGTATTTGTTTCTTTCGCAGCACAGCTCTAACAGAATTGCAAACAATCGTAGCGAAACAGTCAACCGCATTGATATGGATGCGCGTTCACCGACGCAGGTGCCCACGCAGTAAAACATAACGGGTATTAGGCAAGTTTTTGTCAACCAAACACAAATTACACCAGTGACAAATCTAACTTGGATAATGAATTTAGGAAAAAAGATCCATAAACAAGTTTCATTTTACTGCGTTCAGCTTTAAATGGATTTGTAAAAAAACGAAACAAAAAAATTCTTATTATCTGGTTGGATTCTTCGGTGCTTCACTTTACCTTATTTTTGAGCGGGGGATAACAGGGCCGAAACAGGTAGCCTACGGGCAAAATATTTACACGCAATTAAAAGCTCGGCAGAACTTACGAAGTTATTGCACAATTAAGACAAGCGAACAATGATAAAACACTCACAAAATTCAAGCACAAACGGGGGGTTTTACTACTGCCGGTTTTCGAAAAAACATGTGGTAACTTGTCACCGTAAAAGACCAATTCTACTTTTGTCGACCTTTACATAACAAAAGAATTTAACGCGAATCATAAAACCAGTGGTGAGACTGAGGCTATCGGCATCAAATGAAAAACACAGTGCGAATTAAATCAACCCACGCCGAGAATAAAAAAAATTTACAACTCGCCTTGTGCCTGTATGCAAACAACTGTCGTGGTGAAATTTCTTTTCGTGATTTTGTAAATGAGTAAAAGGGGGCAATAAAACGTCAGAAAGGTTTTGTTAGTGGTGCAATCCAATTTGCATACATGATATTGAAAGTAAACAGAACGAAACATAATAAATATTTTACCAACTGTTGCAACTGTTTAAGTTGATTAAAATATAAATTAAGTAATTTAAATTTACAAAATGGCTTGTCCATTGCTTTTTTAAGCAGCAATTAAAGTATGTGGGGTGTCATTTACCTCTAGCAAGGTCGTGTGTATTCTATTACCCATTCAAGACATTTTAAATGAACTTTTCAATGCATTTTTACCGAAGAGTGTCTGCCTGACTTTAACGCTCGTTGGGAAGTTTTGTTGCGTTGAGTTCCATTTACTTGACTTGAAAATTACACAATAACACAAAAACAATCCGAAATCGAAAAACATTTTTTCACACACTTTAAAGAATCCGCGATGTGGACATACATTCAGTGGACAATTTGAAATCCAGGTTCTGTCAGCAATTATTTGTAGAGAATCATTTGCATTTTAAATGTATGTATGCGCAAAAATTATCAGGAAAATAGTCGCAATAAAATGATCGTCACTGCTAACGTCGAAGCAATAAACAAAGTATAACTTTGTAAAAAAACGACCCGAACAGAATTAGGTGGTACTTTTTTACTGATGTTGGAATATCCACCAATTGTATTTAACCCGTACTTTGTGATCGGTTGCTTGTTGATGACATCATTGCACAAGTAATATAATATATCCCTCGATCCAGCGGGCGAATAATTGATCGAAACTGTAGCAGTGCAGTTAACCAATTTTTTGTCGTTCAGTTTTGCATGAATAACCATTTCTATTTTATTGGTCCGTTCGTTGTATAGACGCTGTACATTTCTACCGATCTGTAAATAAAGTGCAAAATTTTTATTTTGTACATATTGTGCCAAATATGCTGCAGGAAAAAGAAAACTGTGTCCTAAGCAACCGAAAAATTACTTATTTTTTCAACAACTTCAAAATATAACAGCCCGTTTGATGTTAAATAAAACTGTTATTTCACTTGATTTTACTGTAAATTACCTGTCGATTGTATGACACCAAATTGTGCAGGACAAGGCTTATATCTTCTCTTCGTGCAATTTCCAGCACAGTTTGACTAGCAAGTGTTTTTACTTCTTCCGTGTCTCGATCAAACGCAGCATCGGCACATAATGACAGAGCACAAAGTATTACAACTTTCCATAAACTGGATTCCATATATTTTGCGGCCTATTCCAATCAAAATATGACTGGTACATGAAAAATCCTTTCTGTGCTTGTTAATTAGACGTTTGGTTACTTACAAGTCTTAAACTGCAGTGACTGCGGATGTTACAGACGTGTAATCGATAACCACGAGTAGAAGCCACTGGCAGCAACTGCTTTTCTGTCAAACAATCGTCATAGTTAAACAGCGCTCTTACACAGTAAGCAAACACAATGCTAATTAAAACAAAACTTTAGCTGTTCAACTTTGATAAGACAGTCAATGCATCAGAGTTCTCACAATTAAAATATTACTCCTTTTTATCATGTTGCTCAGGAATTTAGTATAGAATATTTTAATACAACATGCGAAAGCACGCAAATCTATCCAGATGTAATTCGATTTGTAATTAGTTACTTGACCTTTTTGATTCATTTAAACACGACAGTACGTTACATCACCGATTTGCAAAATTTACTACATTTACTACGCTTCCTATGCTTTGTTGTTGTGCTACAATATTCAATTTGCATTCGTTTTGTCACGTTGTTTCTTGTGTGGGTTAATTGCGGCACATTTGCACAAGCAGTAAATCGAGTTGCAACCTATTTGAACTAGTTCCATAGTATGACGGTTCCGATTAAATGTTGACAAAAACACTTGTTTTATTTCATGTGTGAAGCTATACGGCCCCAACAATTAATCTTAACATATTATTATAGTAACTTATTGTCAGTAATTTTCTGTCAGCCAACAAAAAAACATGATACTGTAAAAGGTTTGTAGGTTCTGTAACGGTATCCTAGTAACGATCATAATGTTAAGTGGGAGAAAAATTAAGTTTGATTGCAAATTTACAAATTTTTTACAAATTAAACGCAGTTTAATTCGAAAAGGTTGCTCAAGCGATATCTCAGCGTTTTTTTATTTTGATTAGCAGGACTAGGGCAGAAAAAAAACAGCCTGTTAGAATTGAACCCGTTACTGAAGTAGCATTAGTTAAAGTTCAAACTTGTATGTAAATTTAACAGCGTATAGTCCAATAAAAGGTTTGATTTCAAAACAGTTTCCTCTGTTAATCATTAACTCTTTAAACGACTGCACGTACATAATCGTATATTGACTTGGGGACAACTAGGGATCAATAGCAATCCTGTATATTTTCTCCCTATACCAAGACAATGGCTTAATATCAGGCCCAAAAAACACAATGTGCAACGCCAGGGAAACAGTAAACCATAAATTTTTTTATGAGAATTCATTGTACGAAGAAAGAATAAAAGGTAAAAATTTATTAAAAACGAACAACAGGCGTCCAATTTACTGGCGTCTAACGCCTAACTCGGACACACTGTTCTACCTCCACATACCAACAAACCTCTTAAACAGTAATCAATTCGGTTTGATAAGGCTCAAAGAGTCAAACGGTTTGATAAGGCTCAACAAACTACAAACTTAAGCGATTGTCTGTTAACATATATCACATGCTTTGAAGAAGTTGTACCAAATATACAAACGAATAACAAGAACGCAAATTCTGATTGATGCTTAATGCTGCTATATGCACAAAACTTTGTGTACAGAGTAATTAATTGTAAGCGTTTGCTCACATTTCATTTCACACCTGTTTTGTTGTGTGTTGAACAAACGCGTTTTCTGGTTGGTACTATTGGTGCTTGGGTATTGTGAGGAGAGGCAAAACATACAAAAACCTTGCCTGATCGGTTGCATTCAAAGATTGGAGAAAGATTTCTTATATGCGTCTCGTAGCTATTGCAACGTAGGGTTACAGAACAGATCATTGTTAAAGCTATCAGTACAGTAAAGAAACATTGTATGGCATATGCAGCAGAAGTAATGTAACCGCACTATACCGTTGATTTACCTTGTTTAAAATTATCCTGCTTTTATATTGTATATGCGTTTATTTATTTCTGATAAAATGGCGTGTATATTGTGTGCCGCGCAGTCTAGTCGAGACCATTTTAAGGTGGGTGTAAACAAAAAAATCAACGGAGGGCGTGTACGCCAAATCCTTTGTTTGATTGTGGTTTTCGGGAAATTAGAAAAATTTCCCTTCGGGAATCGATACCGTTTCTCTTCGTATGTTTGTAGCGTGTCGTGCCATAGCTGATACAGTACAGTGCAGTATAGACGGCAGAATCGAGTCTAGATTAATTTTACAAATGTTTTATTAATCATTTCAGAAAGTTCAATTGGTCAAGCGGTACTAGTTGCTTTGCGATTGGTACTGCTAACGCAAAACATGGCATTTGGTAAAGCATTTTTGGTTTTGTTGTGGATAATAGCAGCAACTTGTGACGCACTAGATCCAAAAAGAATGGAAATGGAAAGTATCGCTAAACAGGTTGTGGAAGAAATTGCAAATAGTGAAAAGATGTACATCGGTTTGCATTCATTATTAGCATACAAACATCAGGTAATCTCAAGCGCTTGATAAGGCTTTGATGACAACTGGCGTTTGCTTAAAAAAACAAGTATAAATGTTCAAGCGATTCTTTATTATTATGTTGTAAAACTTTGGGCATAAACTTTGAAAACATGGTGACAAACTGCGGCCGCGGAGACAAATTTATGCGGCCATGTACGTGTGTATTATGCGGGACTGGAAGATATGTTACAGGGCCCGGTAATGATATATACGAGTTAAGACCAATCTCTAAATCGTAATCAATTTAGTCTTTTATGCGTAAGTGGATATTATAAAATAAATTATACTGTCAAAAATATGGACAATGTATTGTGGCTACACGTCAAAGAGACCTGTAATGCGGCCGTCAATTTGGAAAAGGTTGTGTAGCCTACCCCTTATTTGTAAAAATACAAACTTTTGTTCTAGTTCAATATGATCGTGTAAATGTTGGTTAAATATGGTGTTTTTAGGCAATTAACGACGCGCGTTTTCCTGGCAACACAGAGTACGAGGAAATTGAATTGGAACTCAAAGCGATACAAAATAGTGGTAAAATTGTCAAATGCACTGCAGCAGTATCAATCACTCCATTTCGGGTCACCAACTATGTTTGCAGTGATAGTGATTTTAATACGTCCATTACCAAATATGGCAGCAAAACGTTTAAAGAACCTCAAGGTGTTTTTCTTAACATTCCCAATTCGGTTTCAACTGTCTATTGTAAATTTCATACCTGGCCTAATGCTTTTATAGTATTGCTTTTTCTGCACCAAATTTGTATTGTATAGCGTAGCTTGTGTTAATAACCTTACAAAACGTGTTTTCCCCCACCTAACTGTGTGTTATTTGTGTTTTTTCGCGCTACTTTAATTAACATATATAACGTCTTGCACTTCCAATGCGCTTGTGTGAATGCGATTTAGTCCTGCTGAACAAAACCTAGCACCTTGATACACATAAAAGTGCATGTGTAACGTCATTGGCCAGCATGTCGAACAATATTGATCGCAATAACACATAAGTTAGTATTTAATTAAGCAAATAGGTACAGCGCTTAATCGATTTACCTTCTCCACACGTGCATTTAATGTGCTATTTGTGCATATATTTTAAACGTATTTTATCTGGTCATGCTAATAAATGTACTCAAAAGGAGCTAACAAAAAACAATTTCAATATAATTGTAGCCAATCAATCTGATTTGTTAGAACTAATCTTCCTTTGGGGCTGAAACAACGCATTTTAGAACGATTTCATTTATTCGATGTCATATTAAAGCGCAATTATACTTTACAAAGTATTTACATAAAACAGCAGGATAAACTTAAACAGGAGAGGCAATATATATATATACCCTTTGCAGTTTTTTTTTTTAATTTAGTCATTATCTTTTGTGTCGCTGTGCTTTATTTCGCCAAGCTAAATTAATACAGCTCAACTCAAACGTTATGCATATATGTTGTGTAAAAATCATTCCTGTTGCAATGTCTTTGTTTTGCGCTTGTTTACACTATACTGATTGTTAATAAAATACCTTTAAGGTCCAATCGCTTTTATTACATTGTTTGTCCTTCTCTGCTGGACAGTATTTTGCATCGAATTATGTAATGGTATTATGAGATAAACAGTATTTACACGTGTAAAAGTGTGTCTCAAATGAAATTAAACAAGTTTTATAATCCAACTCAAATTCTATAACATTTACTTTTCCGAATGACAAACGTTGCTGTTGTTGCAACACGATGGAAAATTACACGTACTATTACGTCAAATAGGGAACCGAAATCTTGGTTACAAAGCGCATTTTGCGTCTGTGAATGTCTGGGCATGTTTTTCTATTCAAGGTCAACAATATGGGTTGAAACTCACAGTATCATAAAATGCTATTTTTGAAAGCACATCTTTTATGCGGTGTTCTTATAGCTTACAAATCTTTCCATCTGCCACATAACGGGTGTCTGCCAGGAGCGAAAAAAGGAATGCGGTTCTCAACGGAGGAGCAGATAGCCAAAGCATATTTACCCTTGCGTCGTAAAGCACAGTATATGTAAATGTCGAGTGGGTGTTCGTTCATGCTGTCACGCGACACCCAATATTTACGTTGTTGCAGTACTTCAGTTATTTTGTTATCGTTGGTAATATGTGGTATGAAATAGGTGTTGTTGCATGTTTATTGTGCATTTTGGCTGATGGAATGACGACAAATGATGAAAAGATTGAAATGCGCGCATTGGCAAAATTGGTGTTTCGAGACAAGTTTACGGATCCAAATGTCAGTTTTGCGGATCTTGTGAATTATGACCGCAAGGTAAGTTTATGAAACAATGTTTCAGTTAAATCGTAACGCAGTAATATATATTGCAAACATCAAAAATTATAAAAGGACCACTAATTCAAGCCTATAGGGTAAATACACAAAAAACAATTTGATGTTTGAGATTTATGCATGTTTATTTTCGTTTTGCCTTGTTTTATGTCATTTAGTTTTAAAACAACACAAACGCACCAATTTTTGCAGAGAACCCACAGCAAGCGTTTTGCAGCAATCGACATAAAAATTAACCTGATATTTCGGGTTGCGTATGACCTTGAACCAACAATGATCTGTAATACAACCATCAGGGTACCGAGTGCTGGAGGCTCAATGTTTTTGGAGTTTTTTCAATGCGAAAAAATTGAAAGTCGTGTGACAACGCATACTACTCAACATTTTACGACATCAGCTCAGTCTAAGGGCGAAACAACAAAATACGAGGTTCGCATAAACACACAATACAATTATTTGACTCATATTTTTTAACAGTTTACAATTTTTAATAAGCTTGAGTTGCCTTGATCTGAAGTATTACTTTATTGAAATTGCATTTATAGCACAAAATGATTATATACTGCATCTTTTAGAAAGCTTAACCTTAAATGCTTATTTGTAGACACAAAAATATTTATAACAAGTATAATTAACTTTAGCTGGCGTTAAAAAGTGAATACGCTTTCGTTGCCTTTTAACTCGGTCAGGATCTGACGAAATAATCCTAAGTCCATATTCTGCAACTTGCCTTTGTAATACAAAACAAAAGGAAAGTGTATGTGGTACAGATCACTGCCCAGACGTACCCAAAACCACTGAACAACATCTCGAAATCGGAAATCGGAGTAGAAGATGAAATAGCGTATGAGACTTATCACAAAGCGGTGGAGGAAATATGGGCGTTGTACGCCGAAAGATCGTTTGAAAGGAACGAAATATTTCAGGTTAGCTGGTTACAAAAGTTAACGTCGTAGACGCCCGTACCTGCTATATGTTTGTCATTGTGTTTAGTGTCCTTTTGGCATGGAAATATCCAACGGACGATGTTTATCTTGCAAAATGAACTTCTTTTATGACACCTACACCAGAACCTGCCATCCGTGCCCAAACGGCTTCGTTAATGTCTGGCCAAGGGCATCGTTTTGTCTTTCCAGTAAGTATTTGCAGTTAAGCTCATGACTCTGTTGTCTATTGTTTTGTTTTTTTGCCACATGGGTGTACAGTGTTTTCCAACCGGTGCATACAAGGTATAAAGGATCGCTTGGTGCACCTTTGTGTTGCTTGGTGAACATGTATGTCAGTTGTTGCACCTTTATATTGCTTGGGCGCACATTTATATCGGTTGGTACACCTATATGTAGCTTAATGCACATTTATATCGGTTGGTGCACGTTTATATCGCTTAATGCACATTTATATCGGTTGGTGCACCCTATAGCTTTGTGTACCTTTATATAGCTTAGTGCACCTTAATATCGCTTGGTGCACATTTAAATCACTTCGTGCACCTTAATATTGCTTGGTGAACATTTATATCACTTGGTGCACCTAATATAGCTTGGCCTTGGTGCAATTAAACCGCACCAAATCATCGAAATGTGCACCAAGCGATATTACGGTGCGCCAAGTGTTTAAACGATGCGCCAAGCAGTGATAATAATGCACCAAGAGATCCTGTATATTTTAGATGCACCTATTTCTTATTTTTAAAGGGCCATAGGCCACAGCGTTGGGCATATTCGCAGGGGATGCGTAGCGATGTTTTGGTGGTTACTATAGTCTGTTACAAGTTCTAAGACTTTTAGCCAAATTCATTTGTTGACAACGTTTGTCGGTTCTTTGACAACAATCACTTCACAATAACATCAAATATGCTTTACGTCGCTCTGATTTTTAACAGTTTTTCCCTTTTGTAGCAAATGGATTTAGCAACCAGTTTATTGTTTTATGTGCAGAATACGAGCAAAAAGAATGGTTAAAACAAAGGCCCTGGAAAATCACGTAACAACATATCAGAGCAGATATATACAACCATCACTGATGAAGAGGCATGGTGCTGCACCTTGCGAAATGGCACAGTTAGCAATTCTCCCTCCAAGTCTTGAAAAGACCTGCCGGGACATTAAGTCGCAAAGTTGGCACCAGCGGTGTAAATAGCAATTTCCAAACATTCGTGAAAAAGCATGTTCCAGTTAATGATCAAAATGGATACACTAAAAGTTACACCATGTTAACGACAATTTACGGCAGCACGCATCGTATCTTGGAAAAACAATACGAAAGTAGCCTACATGTCGACACATTTAACGTGATTCCAATAATATGTGTTGATTTATGTACGTATCATAAATGAGATGACGCCTAACCTATATGCAGGGTTGCCATACCGTCCTTATTTCTAAGATTTGTCCTTATTTTGAAAGGCTATGTCTTAGAAAAGTTCATTGTCCTTATTTCTAAGAAATGTCCTTACTTTTGACTTGAGTCCTTCTTTTGTCTTATTTTCAACAATTACTGGTCAAATCCTTGCTACAAGTAAAAGTAGACCTAAACCCGAGCTGTTGCGAGATGCACGAAGTTGTGTTTTTCGAACAAGGAGTGGCTTGAACAGACTGTTCCTGGCCAAAATATTACATATGATATGTCACTGCTGCTCGTATAAATGCAAAGATTTGTTCAAAAACGTTTGTTTTATTTCGTATTAATACATTAATTTTTCAGTTGTCCTTATTTTTGGTTTCAGGTCAATGGCAACCCTGCCTATATGTGATGCATGGTAGTAACCTTACATCTCATCAAAAGCGGGTGTTCATGTTACGCCCCAATTTGTATTCAACCACAGTCAATCTGCTGTAGCAAACACTTCAAAGTTATATGCATACACAATAAGACCTACATGTTTGCTAGCGATCACTTATGTGAGTAACGTTCAAATTCCTATTCTTATCATGTATCAAACACACTTGAAAACCAACATAATGTTGTTGTGCAAGATTTTCGCCAATACAGCGAACTACATTACAATTGAGCAATCCAATGAAGAAATTTGGAAATAAGCTTGACTGCGAAAACAACGAAACATATAGGACCAAAGCCCGATTACTTCCTCTGACCCAACAAAATTTTAGCTTATGGTTGACGTTTCACTTCGATGCTGTTTTGTTTTCCCTATTTCAACAACAAAAAAACTTTTCAACACGTACAATTGTCGTAATTTATTTGCGTCACATGGCAACATTCGCCGTCATAAAACGATAAAAAAGTGGGATGACATTTCCCCTCGCAAAAAAATGTATTTTTATTAAAGTGCCACCTAAACTTAAACTTCTTGCGATGTATTGAATGAACCAACAATCTTTTTTAGAAAACAAATAAAAGTCAACCTATTACAACATTTGTAACAGACACCAGGAAAAGTAGACAGGACAATGTGAAGGGAGAAGCCAGTTCACAAACTTAACATGCAGAATAACTGAATTAGTAGACGCCATATCGTGAGTAGCCACCAGAACCTCCACGCCCTCCGCGACCACTGTATGGGTCACGATGTTGATCCCTGTAGTTATGGGGCTACAAACAAACAACACAAACGTAAAGCACTGTACGCCAAGGCTATTAAATGCGTTATACCGAATCGCCCGGTCACCAAGTATTCACCATATGGCAAGGCGTAGGCCTAGGCTAAAAAATCTAGCCGGCGGTGGAGTTTTTCCACGAGGAGTCTTTTCGGGACTCGCGCTCTATAAACGCTTTGCCTTGTAAGCAGCAAACATTACTAGCGCTTAATTTATATTAAACCATGTGCGTTGTAACTAACTTAAGAAATTTCAAATGTTGACAATGGAAAAAAATATGTTGGGAAACACAAAGATAGAAAAAGATGATATTAGTCAACATTTTTCGATGTTTGAAAAAATATGATGTCATACACCTCAGTTAAACCGGATTCGGTTGATCTGGATCTCCGCCTAATACGGACAAAACTTGAGGTACAAGTGATTTGTAACGTGGTAGGGCTTTAACCAATCGACATCGGTTAATCCAGGTCTTCGCCTAACATGGTTATTTTTTGGTCCAATTGGGTCCGGATTTACTTATATATATATGTATAGAACTATAGATATATAATATAGAACGACTAGTCTCGAAACCTACATGTTGAGGGGCTGGCTGTCTATGGTTGGAATACTGCCCGCCTCCCCTGCCACGATGGGGTGCTCCTCTACCCCATGATGGTCGGGGTTGACCATAGTGAGATCCTCCACCACCATGACTGCGGTAATCTGTCAATGCACAACGGGGCGGGTGGTCATGTGATGGTGAAAAAAGAGAAAAACGAAAATGTCTATCTAAGGGTGGGCATATCTTTGTTACCCGGCTTCGGCGATACCAGACTATGCTGAAGGCTGTTTCGCGCATTAAAATAAGGAACGCTATAATTATTATCAATGTTCACATTATTTCCGCTCGAATTTCGGACATGTGGTAAACCTAAGCGTTTTAACGTTTATGCCCTTTATTGGACCGAAACAAAGCAAAAACAAACAGTGTTTGACAATTTTCTTGACATTGCCACTTGCCAGTCCAATGGTCTGAAATTCAGTTTATCCTGTTGAATTTAAATCGGTTTGTTTCTTATTCTGTTATCGTTGTTTGATTTTGTGACCTTTCACCTAACGAGTATGAACTAGCTCTTAAACACCAACCAGGACGGTCATGATGGGATCCTCTGCGGTCATAGGATTGATAGTTCTGACGGTGGTAAGGATCATTGTATCGCGGAGATTGATGCGAATTGGTTCCAGGCATGTGATGGCCAAGATGTCTGCCAAAAAATTATAACTTACGTACTCAACAATTTTCCCAAATGTCACACTTATTTTAGATCACTTTAATATCAACACGATGATAATAATTCTTGTACTAACGAAACGTGACGTACCTGTGTCCGGATTGATCAAGTTTCATTCTGTTTCGGTTTGGGTTGAAACCTAAGCGAGGTTGCCATGAACTATTTCGCCTGTTGTCAAAGTCGCCTGGTTTTAATGTAGGCAGAGGAAACCTAAAAAATACAGAAAAAAGATATTACATGTAAGACCAAAATTTTAAATATTCCTATTTGCGTAGTGTATCGTTGAGTAGTGCATTTGTTATATGCAGTGTTAAATCACAAAACAAAACTTTAATTCAAATATTCTTACTTTGCCCCTGGAAGAATTTCTGCACGGAAAATGTGCCCTTCAGGATAAGCTGGATCTTTAAACTTCATGCTCAGCACACGGTTGTGTTGTATTGCTTCAAGACAAGGCAGGGGTGGGGGCACCACACTGAGTAAAAAAACACTTGTTATTCATGTGAATTTGTACATATTACCTCTTGTAAGAAAGTCAAGATATATAAAGGTTTCGGCTTATTGAAATAAAAACATGTCTTCATTTCTTGACGCCAAAATGTGGGCAGACTTTTTTGAACTCACCTCTCATCAAGTGAACAAAAGTCATCTTTCCACAATTTTCCTGCCATCCCATGAGCCAGAGAAGGATCAAGATCGGCAGCATCTTCATATGTAGCTGGTGGTGATCCCCCTTCATATAAACCCTTGAACAACTCATGTAAGGGATGATCAGGTCCAACGAATAGGAAATCATTACCAAGACTGTTTCTTATTTCTGTAAAAAAGAAGACTATTTGAAAGGGACAATGTCACAGAGCAATAGGTCATTTGCAGATGAAAGACATTTTAACTATAAAACTGGAAAAGTTAGGTGTGAGCTTAACACAAAAACAAAACAAATCAAGGCACATGTAAATGCACTTTTTTCTGAACTTTTGTTTCTGAAATTTCTTTCAAAAAAAACATGCAATTCTTACATTTTATACCAAATTATGTTGATAGGTATAAATTCAACAGAGCATTTTAACAAAACACAAAATCATTGTTACAGTTATAAAAGCAATTTACTCAGACTTACTTTCTGCCGGCGTAAGGTCTGGATACACACGTTCAAGGGCTTTTATCATTCTTTCTTCATCAACAAAGGGTAGCAAGGCAACTCCCTGCCATGCGTATTTTTTCCCATTTAGATCAATTTTGAAATCTTCCGGGTAGAAATCAATGATAGGAGAATCCTGAAACAGATTCAGTTACAAGAGTTTCTGCATCTGACCAAACCCTTCAGAAGAAGTGAGGTAAATATTTGTAGTTTTTAGGAAAATTGTAGATTTAAACTAGAAGGGTGGCTTAGCACATATTGCCCTTGCATATACACCATAACCTATTTTAAAACATAAATATATTTCCTATGCTTATTTTGTATTGGGTCCCATATTAGCCATCGTCTTTTATAACTTTAGTCGTTTCTGCAGGCAAAAACTCATGGGTCCCCACACATGCAAAGTTGAAAATAATGCAATTCAAGATATAACCATGAGAAAGTCGGGTGTTGTAAGGTCAAACACAGTGATCGGCACTGGGTTTAAATAATAATGCTATGTAGAATAGAAACTATAAAATTAGATTCACCCCAGATATTGTTTGAAGTATGTCCTATTTAACGTTTTAAAAAACTGACCCATTTTAGAGGGCTAGTAGGGCAACTAATTGGGTTCCACACACAAACTAAAAAATATATAAAAACCACAATGACTCAATCAATAATACTGCAAAATTTCAGCCAAATCCGCCAACTATTAAAATTTCGACCACTAGAGGTGTTTTGAGCAACAACCGTTAATGTTTCTGATGTCATAGGGCTGTTAACAAGCCCCTAACTGCCATGGCGCAAAAACGACCACCAAGCAACCCACCAACGAGTAACATACAACTGGTTGCCCTTGTAACACTATTGCTCCAAAGAAATCTTTCGTTTGTGGTGCCCAGTAACATACAAATACGTTTTACACTTTAGGGGCTTGTGGGGTAAATGTTAGGACTACAGGGTTGAACACAACAATCGACACCTATAAATGGCATACTATACAAGAAATCCAAATTTCAAAAGCCAATTCTGACACTGTTTAAAAACTCACCCATTTTAGGGGGCTAGTGGGGTAAATACTGGGGTTATCAACAAAACAAAGTGGGATGCACATCTACATGAATATATCTACCATCTGTGTAAATTTCAGCCAAATGCATCAAACATTTGATGGAAAAAACGAGTCGGACAAACTTTGGGTAAAAACACCAATTTTAGGGGGCTAGCAGGGTAAATACTGGGGTTATCAACAAAAACAAAGTGGGATGCACATCTACATAACTATATCTACCATTTGTGTAAATTTCAGCCAAATCCATCAAACATTTGATGGAAAAACGAGTCGGACAAATACCCAGTTTAGGGGGCTAGCGGGGTAAATACTGGGGTTATCAACAAAAACAAAGTGGGATGCACATCTACATAACTGTATCTACCATCTGTGTAAATTTCAGCCAAATCCATCAAACATTTGATGGAAAAACGAGTCGGACAAACTTTGGGAAGAAAAAACAAACAAAAACAATTCGAGTAAAATCAATATGTGTCCCCTTCAGGCAAGGGGACCCATAATGACACAAAAAAATTACAAAGCACTGGTGGGTAGTTGTTGTAGCATTTAGTCATTGTCAGTGCCAAATAATAGTCGGCACTGAGAATTACTTGCATTTTAATTGTGTGCAACTGTACTTGCCAAATTGCTGACATATGTTTGTATTCCTTTTTTCCTAATCTACAAAACAAGTTAAACTTACAGGGTCAGACATTAAATTTCTCCAAGTTTCAGGTAGAAATTGTCCACTTGCAGCCGGGAAGACACACATGAGTTGTTCCAGAGGGTTCTTTGCTTTGGTGTCAGTTGGAAATGTGTTTGGAACACTCTCAATGTCGATAAAGTCAGATGCAAACGGGGCATAGTGAAAAGGGTAGAACCACTTCCATGAGGCACATCCTAATAATCAAATTAGTTTTAGAAGTAGGGTGCAGTGCAACAATTGTTATCAGTACGAACCTTGGTAGTAATATGACAAAACCCAGCATAGACCTTCTACATATGATCGCACAACTTGGCGACGAAATTCAAAATCCTAAAAATTAGATGTAAGTTCAGAAAAACACTTAGTCGTTCACCCTTTAGTTTTAAAGATATATATATTTCGCTATTACAGCATCGTCAGTATCTTATTAAACAAAAAATTAATATGTTTTTTTTACAAACAGTCAAGCAAAATGTAAAAACAAAACAGTACATCTTTAGGGTACATATATCCAGCACAAAATATTTATGACTCCATTGTGAATAGGTATTAGTGACATGGTCATAACATTGAGGTGTTTAATTCTTCACACCTGCATGGAAACGTCAAACTTGGTACGGAAATATCTTTCCTTCCATCCATCTTCCCACAACCTCACTTCATCGGCTGGTTCATCGTCATCATCATCATCCGGCTAAAAATCATGTGTTTACTTTAGCAACTGTGAAACAGGATATATATATCAGTGTCTTGATACAATTTAAGGGACGTAGCAATCAGACAGAGCTAATACATTTTGTCTTCACACATATTCAGAAGACCATCGTGTTTGATCATCATTTTGCCAAAAGGTTATATAAATGCAGTTTTCAGAAGGATCAGTTGTGTTTAAATATCTAACATTCACATGTCTGCATTATTATTATCAACAAGCATATTTGTTTTACTTTTTTTCTTTTAGCTGATGGGGATGGTGAACTTGAAGTTGACTCTGGTGTTTGCAGCATCGACCGAAGAGAAGCAGCAGCATCCTGTTAATATGACCACAAATTTATTACAGCACTCTCATAAGTTAAGAATATACAGCTAAATGTCAACAAGTTTTGTGGCTCAACCAGGAGAGTCAAGTTTGCTATCAAAGGCTAATAACTTTTGTTGAAGTTGCAAAAAAAGGGCCACTGGGGCAGAAAGTAATTTTTTTATCCTTATTTTACACTTATTCTTTTTCTGAAAAGTTGCACACGGTGACACGGTCTTTGTGATTTCCCACTCAAAACTTAATGTCACAATGAATAAAAAAACGTTTACCATGTTTTTAAGATCTCTTGATCGCATTTGCATTGCAGTTTCCTTGACATTGGACAGTGCCCTTGGAGATTCGAAGGCAGAACCAAGTGGCACAGGGGCATATTGGCCACCAGGAATATATGATGGACCAGCATCACGCCTTGTCTTTTGTTTCTTGGCTTTCTGATGTAAAAGCAAAGATTTAACAGACAAAAACCAAAACAATAACAAACTCTTCTTTTTAGTTTGAGAACCCCTGCATTTGATCAAGCCACTTACATTTTTAATTCACTTTCAGGCATAGTCATTTTTATGAAAAAACTAACCTCTCTGGCACGATAGTTGACATCACTTTCCCTTCTTTTCCTAAAGATCATATCCTCCAATCGACCAATACCCTGCATAATCTTCTCCACTCTGCTTAGATTTACTTGACCATTTGTTGTAAGATAACCCTGTGCAAACAAACATAAAACATTACAAATTCAAGTATTCTTCAATTACATATTTTGTTTTTTTATTTTTGTAATCTGTGCTACTATTTGTATGGCAATCAGACAGAGCTAACACAAATTGTCATCAAATATTGCAGAAGACCATCGTGAGTAATCATCACTTTGCCAAAAACAACAAAAACAGACAATGTGTTTCACAAGTTTGTCATTATGCTTAATAAGATTACCCCAGTTTGATGTACAATGTCTTTGTACAGTTTCACAAGTTTGTCGATAGCACCTTCCCGAATCTCAAGGGATGGCAGATGAGGAAGGAAGTCATTTCCAACAAAGAAACACATCATTACCCAGTCATCAATAACGTTCTCGAAATCATACTTGAATGGAAGACCTGGCATTTCCATTTCTCTGCCCAAATACTAAAAACCAACATAAACACTTAGGCATATAATGCATCTGGTATTTGTTTTTATAATCATAATGTGAAAATTTTTGATCAGCATACAAGTTGCACTATTTGACTTGCAAAAGTACTATAAGTGTGGGTCTTATGTATAGTTGTAAACTTGGTTAATAGAAGAGTCACATACTAAAAAATCAGTGTATACAGCAGTGGTTCTTAACCTTTTTATCACGGGCGAACCCCTACGACATTTTTCAGCTTTTGGTCGAACCCCAACAGTTCCATCGTTTTTAACCCATTTTGTTTTGTGGGTCATAATTAGCTTTCGACCAAACGTAGTGGTAAAATTTACTGTTTGTCATTTTGTTAAATTCTGACATAATGATACTCTTTGTTACTTCAAAAAAGAAAACAAAACCTTAGTGCAACCTTCCAGTGTTTAGATATTTAGCAAACAAAAACTGCCATTTTTATCGACTATAGAACCCTAAAGTTTGACGAAATCGAGATTTTGTACTGTACTTCAAAAAGACCTTCGTAGAACCCCTGATTCAGCGTTGTCGAACCCCTGAGGTTCGATCACACCCCGGTTAAGAACCACTGGTATACAGTAATGTTGAAACAGACTCAATACTAAAATTTAGTCAAAAGTATGGTTGTCTGACTTCATAATCGGCTACTTTTGTGTCGTAATGTAACATTGTGAAACTAAGTCATAAGCCCTTTTCAGAAATAGGTTTGCAACTCAGACTAGAAAAGCCACATAACATGTGTCAATGAGCTGCATCTTGTGTAATATCAAGTACACTTTTATTGGAGAGGTGCTTTTGGGGGCCCTACAGAGTGACACTGAGATTATGGAATCAAACTGACACACCAAAACCAGTTTATCAGAATTCTTATATTTGTTGTTATATCACCCAAACAGAACTTTTCATATTGTTACCTCTCTAATGGTGCATATCCGAATAAAAATGTAGTTTGTGCCAGATCCTGGAGGTTGGGATTGAATTTCACCATGTTCACCTTCCTGCTCTTTAGGCAGACCACAACAGTCAGCCATTTCATGACCATACTGTGAACATATTCCACATGGTCGGGGCTGGTTGGGCTTGAACTCTTCACGAATGATTGTGAAGTTAGGTTCATGGGTAGCAAGACCTGTTGGAAAACATAAGAATTTAAAGAAAAACATCAACTGCATGTTTACTAAACAAATGCAAGGGTAATATGGAGTAAGTTGATTATGTCTAGGCTCTTATATTAATGATGTAACTGATGATGTAACCGTATCAATGAATAGCATATTTTTACCTATTGCATATCACTGAGGTGAATATTTGACCTAACTCAACAAGTTCCAAAAAGCATTTAGGAATTGTCAGATTATAAATGTTTCATGATGATTTCATTTTTAGCTCTAATGCAAAGAGTAGATGTAAGATTATTGATGCTTAGTCAAGAACAATACTTCAAATAGAATTGATGCAAAAGTGAAGTCGCACTATTTAAAGTGGAGTTGAAGCTGGTCTTTTAAATAATGTGGAGTCAGAATATTATTTAGCTTTGTTTTAGGTTTGAATTTGTGTTAGTTTAGTTAAATTAAGAAATTTTTCTAATTTTTTTTAAGAGTTTGGTAAAAGTAAAAATCTTTTACCCGACTCCAATTTTTAACCTGGATTAAAAAATGACAATAGTTAAGACTGGTCGATTACAAATATGGTTAACAGCATGCTGTCACAACATTCAGGCAAAATAAGAGTTTTCAGAAAACTGTAAACAACTACAGCAACTTGAAACTCAGTACCAAACTAAAGGAATCACCAAGCATGATGAGATCAGCATCAGCCCCACATATACAGTGGTGCGTATTGGGATCATGAGCTGACTGTCCCCGCTGTCTTCGAATAAAGTCCATAATTTTATGTTCTCCTTCTCCTGGCACATTAGCATCGGACAAAATTACCTAAAGCAAAGAAATTGACATCTACAGGAATTTTTCAAAAAAATACCAAACCCAAGATGTTATTTCAAAGTGCACATATGGGACAGGTAAATAATATAAAAACTAGAAGGGTGGCTTAGCACATATTGCCCTTGCATATACACTATAACCTATTTTACAACATAAATATATTTCCTATGCTTATTTTGTATTGGGTCCCATATTAGTCACCGTCTTTTATAACTTTAGTCGTTTCTGCAGGCAAAAACTCATGGGTCCCCACACATGCAAAGTTGAAAATAATGCAATTCAAGAGATAACCATGAGAAAGTCGGGTGTTGTAAGGTAAAACACAGTGATCAGCACTGGGCTTAAATAATAATGCTATGTAGAATAGAAACTATAAAATTAGATTCACCCCAGATATTGTTTGAAGTATGTCCTATTTAATGACTCAATCAATAGTACTGCAAAATTTCAGCCCATTCCACCAATGTTGAAAATTTTGACCACTAGAGGTGTTTTGAGCAACAACCGTTAATGTTTCTGATGTCATAGGGCTGTTAACAACCCCTAACTGTCATGGCTCAAAAACGACCACCAAGCAACCCACCAACGAGCAACATACAACTGGTTGCCCTTGTAACACTATTGCGCCAAAGAAATATTTCGTTTGTGGTGCCCAGTAACATACAAATACGTTTTACACTTTAGGGGCTTGTGGGGTAAATGTTAGGACTACAGGGTTGAACACAACAATCGACACCTATAAATGGCATACTATACAAGAAATCCAAATTTCAAAAGCCAATTCTGACACTGTTTAAAAACTCACCCATTTTAGGGGGCTAGCGGGGTAAATACTGGGTTCATCAACAAAAACAAAGTGGGATGCACATCTACATAACTATATCTACCATCTGTGTAAATTTCAGCCAAATCCATCAAACATTTGATGAAAAAACGAGTCGGACAAACTTTGGGAAGAAAAAAGAAGAAAAAAACAGAAAAAACAAACAAACAATTCGAGTAAAATCAATATGTGTCCCCTTCAGGGAAGGGGACCCATAATAATAATATAGGTGGCTGCATTAGGAACCACAGTAGGTACTACAGTAAAATATTTTTAAAATTTATGATTCATTTGTTGCAAAAATTGACTGAATTTGTGCTCAATGTTTAGTTTCATTTCAAAAATCATTACCAAATATTGCAAAGGACTATAATATTTTAAAATTTGGCACTTAGTAAAGTTTTCCTTAATCCCAAGACATATATAATCTCTTAGTCAAATATTTACCTCAATTTTTCTCCATCCAGGATCATTATTTAACCGGTCTTTGATATAAAAGCGGAGGCAATTGGCAAGTCGAAACATAAATGGAGTTCCCTAAAAATTGGAAAACTATCAATATGTGATCACAGCAAATTTGTTACTAAGTATGCCAGTTTACCGGTGTGATGCAATTGCTATCAAACTTTTCTCGCTTTGGATCATCGGGAGGTAACCTGGCACCACTGTTGCGAAGCTCCTGTCTAATCTTTTCCTTAATATCTGCATTTTCACTGAATGAACAGAAATGTGTGTAATCAATGCCTATCTTTAACATTAATTTTTGTTTAATCAAGAATGATAAATTACCATGCAAATGAAATTAAATTATTTTCATCAGGGTTAAAGAGTCGAGGTTGGGTCTTTAAGAGTCAGAAGTTTTTATGTCTTCTAACTCATTGCTAACGCAAGTTTATGCAGTAAAGAAAACATTTTAGAGTACTTTTTAAAAGGAGTACATTGAAAAACTGTTCACTTTTAGACATAGTAAACTGAGGAAGCTTAACTCCAGTCAAAGGTATTATATATTCATAAGACTAAATTGACATGATATCACTATTTTTGTCATCAATAAATCAACTTTGGCAAACAATTTCTGAAAAAACTGTAAAGCACTTACACGCTTTCCTTTGATGCACGGAAACGTCTTGATCTTTGTTGGTTCATTTTAGCACGAGGGGCCTAGAAATGACAAATAGCAGATTAAGGTAATACCTTTACAACATCTTGTCAAGTGAATGGTGCATGAGTTGGGTCTACCATTGCATTCCTAAACAGTATTTCTCAAGCAAACACTACAATAAGTTTGTTACAAATTTACATACAAATTTAAATATTTTGTTTTTTACAAAATTTACTTACTACTCCATCAATGGCCATGTACAACAATCTTCGTGGACGTACAATAGCAAACAAGCGATCAATAGCCTCAAAAATGGCAATCATAATTTCTTCTTCATTTTTAGGTGCAGGTCTGCATTATTTAAAATAATTAGAAATAGTTTTTTACTACAATAAATCTATCCAATTCCAACCTGTCCTCAGGATGACTGCAAGGGTGAATGATTCCATTCATATCTAGATACAAATTGTCGAATTCGATGTCGTTTGGGTTGGGTTGAGAAGTGTCGACTGGGATATCAACTCCATTAATGGATTTCGGCTGCAAAACAAAGTTGTTTAAAGGAAAATAAGTTTCACTTCATATGGATACAACATGTTGATTTCTACACAAACCTTTTCCTCGTTGCAATGTACCACAATTGAAGAATACTTTCTGCTTAACCATCTAAAAAAGGCTGGAACTCCCATCTTCAGATGTTGTAATATTGGGCAATGGAAAATTATGTGGGTTCACTTCACTTTTACAAGTTTCTGTTTTACAGCATCGTCATGCTCTAACTTTTAATAGTACTAATTTTTATTGTTTTGATTTTCTAGCAACACTATTGGAATCTAGTGCGGGGTAAAACCTACTAAAATAATAAAAAGTAATTCTCCCAAAACTACACTAATTTAAATCAGAATTAGGCGAATGAAAAAAAACTCGGACAACATGCACTTATGAATTAACTAAATGTGATGAAATATAAGCGTGCAAACGGCGAATACCCTAAACTCCTAAACTAACGATCAACGTTTGCTCCTTCAATCATTCTGATCAAGAAATTTACAACAAACGTGGTAATTTTTTCATCTCTCGTTCCGCGCGATCATCGGGCGGCATACTTCGAAACGCATGAGCGCCAGGCAAGAGACAATAATCAAAACGCAATATTTATCAGAAGCAATTTTTTAAATTTTTACTCAGCATTGAGGGTTAAAAACAACATGATTTCTTATTGTTAAAAATATTTTAGCAAAATGACCAACTTCACACAATTTATTGGCGATTGTGGCAAACCAATTGTTGTTGCACAATTGCATTTATCACGATTGACAATGCCTGTGACAATCATGTGATTATCAACGGATATTCGGCATTTGCTTTGTTGGCCCGAAATTCCATTCACCAAGAATAATGCTCGTCAGTCGTCACGACTTGCTCCCTGGTGGACAAAAGAATGCATATAACACAGCGTCGCAAACGCCAGTCATTTTTTTGGTTGTGCTGCGTCAGTTTTTAGAGCGTTTGATGGCCACGCAGGCACGCATTTGTTGGACATTTTGGTGTTATTGTTGTTGTTTTTATTGCCACATGCTGCTGTTTTTTGTGTGTGAGGGTATGTAATGTGATAAACTGTACCATGTACCTATGTTTATTTTAACTGGTAGTTTGTTGGTTTTGTGTTGGCTAAAAACAGGGAAAGAGAAGAAAGGAGTTTATTTTAACGTTAAACAGTCCAACACTGAAGCTGTCAACTTGCAGCATGTCGTGGGCGTTGTTTGCTGTGCAAGTTATCTGTCTTCTTGCCTCCACTACCCTTGTTTCGTGCCGTAAGACGGGAAAAATTATTGTTTTGGATGACAGCAACTGGAAGAATTCATTAAAAGGACAATGGATGATAAAATTGTAAGCATTCTTAAAAGTTACCTTTATGCGTTTTCACTAAATATAATTACCACTTTTGGTGCTTACCTTTTAAATATATTCAACTTCTCAAGTACAATTTATGTCTGACATTTTACCCACTTTTCACTCAGTTATGCCCCATGGTGCCCAGCTTGCAGAGCCAACGAAGAAGATTACAAAGCTTTTTCGGATTGGAGTGAAGATTTGCAAATAAATGTTGCAATGATTGATATTACCAAAGAAGCAGGTTAAGAAAGTTACACTAATATGGAGAGAATCTGAAAAAATGTGTGCTGATTGATTTACCCATGTTTTTGTGCAGGTTTAAGTGGGAGATTTATGGTCACAGCTTTACCATCGTTCTACTTGTAAGTAGGACAAAGGAATAATTTGAGGTTTAGGTCATAGAGTGTACACGTTAATTAATTGCATGAACTTCTATGATTTTTATCTGTTAAAAAACAGCAGTTACAAATTTGCAACTGTTAAATGTTTGTAGAAAAAATGTATGTAACTGTAGAAAAAGTGTAGAAAAAATATAACATTAAATTTGTGTAATGCTAGTGGAAAAGATGGAGAGTTTTGGCGTTACAATGGCCTGCGCACAGCTGATGCCATGCATGACTATGTAGAGGGTGAATTGTGGAAAAATAATGAACCTGTGTGGTGGGTTCGTCATCCTGATTCAATACAGTGAGTGAAACTGCTGCGAGTTATTTTTCAAATAAATGTTCTCATTGAACACAATAATGTAACCATTTTAGGATGACCATGATGTCATGGCTATTTAAGACCTCAGTCATCATGAAGGTATGTGGTTTTCTGCATTTTATTTGCATGATCATTTATACTTTTCACATAAAATGTATGTGATATGAAATTTTAAATTGTAGATATTTGCATCTCTTAGCTATTCTGTTACAGAATGTTCATGATTCTTTGACTGAAAACTATGGACTATCCACATGGGTGTCTTATGCAATATTTGGAGTTGGTACCATCATTACTGGCCTAGTCCTTGGCTTAGTAAGTTATATTTATATTTTTTGTCTGCTGAGTAAAGAGTATTGTTGATGTATTATCGTAACAGGAAATTTTGATGATACCTCATTGAGCACAAAAACAACTAGTCAAATATCAAAACAAATTTTGATTAAAACATAAACATTTCAGGACAACTGTTATTATAGTCGGACAGCAAATTGTGTTAGGATGCATCATCCAAAATATATTTGGAATTCCTACTTGTGTTTATTTAGTGAAATTTCAGATGTAAAGCCAGTGATATAAAAGTTATGCCTTAAAATGTTTCAGTTGCTAGTGTGTATCACTGACTTCATTTCACCTTCAAAACCCACCAGACGTCCACCCAAGGCTACAGGTATATGGTGCTATTGTTTATTTTCTTACTTGTAATGTTTTCAAACTGCAAAAACAGAAATCACACACATTTTGGGGGGTTCACTTGCTAAGTAGTGTGAAATAGTATTGGCAATGTAATAAATTATCTGACAAAAATGTGCAATATGTGGCATAAACATTTTGGCCATTTGAGTATGGAAAGATTTCATAATAATAATGAATGAAACATTTTTACAGAGGGACCATTTCATGTGCCTGAGGATTTAAAGACGAATGCTGAAGAGGAAGAGAAGAGCAGGAAAGAAAAAAGAGCAAGGGAGAGCGAAGAAGAAGATACAGGTGATGAGGGAAGTGCAGTAGCAACTGATGATGAAGTGGAAAGAGCATCTCAGGTTAGGACAAAACTTACCCCATAGATAAACCCCCATGTTTACATTATAAATTGTCAAATTGCTGATTTCACAGAAAACAAACTACTGTAAAATTGAAGCATCTGTGACACAACTTATTTTTCAAAACAAAATGAGTTCTGTACAAAAATATCGCATTTACATCTATTCCCAATATATTTAAATTGTTTTATTTTACCAGCATTCACAGGAGTCCATGAATGGATCACAAGCATCATCTCGTGCATCACAAGAATGGGAAACCATTCACGCTCTTGAGGTGGCAGATGCCGAGCATGACTCCGATGAGCCCGACACTCAAGTGCGTCAACGCAAGAACGTCCCAGCTTCTCAAACTGCGGACGCCGACACGAAAGAGGCAGGCGACGGCGCCAAGACTGAGTAACTGTAGAATCAGCCTCTATAAATATTATATAGGACGTATTGTGCACGTGATTCTGATGTACCTTACCTGTGTTCTCATTTTCACACCGGGGCGACCTGTAGACTTCTATTGCAATTGGTACTTGGTGGCATTTAACAAGTGTTTTGTTTCACGCGCTTTGCCCTGCAGTGGACACGTGTAGTACTTTTTAACCAAACAGAAACATGCCTTTAATACGATTTCTGATGTTGTAGGCCAGTAGCTTTGAACCACTGGACAAAATGTAGTTATCTATGTAGCCTATGCTATGGCCAAGTCTTACCACATTAAAACACTAAATACGTTATTAACCGAACTTTCGGGTGCTTTGCAGTGTTTGGTGTGCAATATTGAAACTGGAAGAAAATGCATGTACAATTCATTACACTGTTTATTGTTACTCTGTTCTTGTTCTTGTATTACATACAGAAGCTTTCTGATTTTGTGTTTTTAGTCAGTTGGTCATTGTTTTGTTTTTTTGTTTTGTTTTTATTAGCAGGTTCATGTTAAAGGTTAACCAACAGCGTAGTGAACATATCTTCGTTTTAAAAAGTTTATTAGCAGATCGAAAATGACAATTTTTGGGTATAGGGTTAATACATTGGTTCTGAACTTTTCAAGGAACGTGGTCCTCGAGTAACCCGCAGGCCCGTGAGACATTGCTCACCTAAAAATATAGATGACAAACACCCCAAACGTAAAGTCAAGGAATAAAGTCCAGGATCAATCTTGATGGATATTAATTTAAAAACGGACGAACGGTATAAATCCAATGCATATAGTAATAGTTTGTGTCGTAATCACAACATGCACCCTAGCTATCACAAGTCAGACATCTCATTGCACCTGAAACCGGACCAGCAACAATTTCTACGATAAAATTAGGTCGATTGTCCCATCCCAGAAATAAGTATCCTCAAAACAGCTTAAGTTTTAAAATTGTTTAAGTATATTAGAGTTCAGTAGTTAATTTAACTTCAAACATGCTACAAGCAACGGCACTCACGGTGGCTTCAACATAGACACATATATCGCGTGAGAAAAATACTCGAAATCTTCAAAACAAATGCACATCATAGTAATGAAACCAAATTTGAAAAGGTGTTTTTTTGCATTACGAAGGAAAGGGAAATACTCCATTAAGTCGTTGATACCATTTTCGTGGACGAACACAATCATCATAAACTGGAAATATTTCATTGTGTCACATAAAAAAATGTATTTTTTTTGCTACACAGTAAAAAAATGTATAATTGCAGCCACTAATCAAAACTACTTCAGTTGTAGTTAAAGCGATTTTGTTTTACATACTCGAGAATTTGTGATCAATTTCAGTTGCAGAAATCGAATGTCCTTTTATCACAGTAAAACAGGCTATAAAATTTATGTTTCATGGTTGCCCGTCTAGTTTCAACAGTTTGATTGCAGTATATATTTTGTAAGTCACAAGCGCCAATTGTTGCTTCACAATTTCCTATCTTGCCGCTTGATCCGTAGCGGTGTTAATTTCAAAGAGAGCGTCCTGTAAACCCGGAAATGATCCGCTAGAATCATCCAGTGACCCTGGTGACCCGGAAACGTGTCTAGAAATAATATTTAAGTCTGGATTACTGGCTACTTTATAACAATTAAGCATAGCAAGCAGACTATTTAACAAGAGTGCAGCGTCTTACCTTAAATTAGGAGCACCTGGCAGTCCATTAGGTTCAATGAAACTCTTTTCAACAGCTATCAACCGATCATTAACCGCGTTTATCGCTGAAATGCTAAAGTTTAAACAACATAAAGTGCCAAATAAAAGAAAAAACAAGCAAACATTACAAAAACATACCAACTGTAAAATGTTTATCGGTGTGAGGGTTACAACTGACAACAATGGCTTGATATTTACTGTAAGTATAGTTGTAAAACAGCAGTACGCTTACCTGGTTCTATCAAGATCATTCGCAATGTAATTCTCCAATTCTGCTGATACCTGAGTAAACTCGGTTCCGGCTTGTTGCAACAAATCTGGATTGCAAGGAAAAAATAATAATCCAATTTTTTTTTTACATAACGAAACATGGGAATTACAACATGGTTATTTAAACAAACATTCTGATGTCAGCTTACCGAGTTCAATTCCTGCGTTTGTTAATTGGGCACCAAAGGCCTTCTGTGTGGCGTCGATTTGTGATTGCACATAGGCTGACAAATAATTCACAGAAAACGGGATAATCAGTGAATCGCTCAAAATCATCATTGATGCACCAGCTATCTGCGTTACTGTTCGGTGGGCAAGAAATCCTGGGTCTACAAACCTACAAAACACATCCAAATTGTAAAGATGTACCTTTATAGAACGCAAATTTTTTAGTAGCGGCACAGAACTGAAATGAGAACGAAACACAGCTATTCTGCAATAATTGCCTGGTAGATAAACATATGTTTTTTTGTAACCGAATATTGCCTTAAGCACAAAGTTTGGCACTGCGAGATCCAACTTTATCTTCTTAAACAATTTTTATACCTGTCAACATAGTCGAACGTATCGTATGCAGTGTGGTAAGTTGGGTATGGCGATATGTTGTATCTTGGATCTTCTTTCGACTAAAGAAAATCAATATGTGAACAATCTGTAGATTTACGCGCATTAGAAATAAACCTACATTTCCTCGGTACGAAAGATCAGCGGATGTAACGCCGAACATTTGATAGAATGGAGCATAATCAGAACTAGTATAAAGCCGACCAACCCTGTAAAACACAAAACTAATAATAATCTAAGGCAAAATGTTATGACAAACTAACGAAAGACGTTACACTGGCGCTGTGCTGTCCTCGTTTGGGAAGTTGTCCTGCCAGTTTTTATACGCTGTTCCTCCGTTGAAGTCCTTCACCTGCAAACACAAGACTTTGAATACAAACTGGCGTAGGCTACTTTGTCGGTAAAACGTCTTTGCACATAAACTTCGGAAGAGATTAAAACTGCATGGTGCAAATAAAAATAGCAGGGATTGGGACTACGAGATACAAATAAGTTTCACATGAAATTTCTAGCAAAGTCAAGCGTTCATGTTTGTCAGAAGTTGATTTACCTTTTGTGCAGCCTCGTACAAAACCGGGGCCAACAAAGGGCTAGCTCGAGCAAAAAACGAGTCGTTAGCAAACACAGCAATGTCAACGTTGATGTAACTTAGTGCGCGCTGTGTCAGCATCTGTATGTTGTCTTCTGCCCACTCAGTAGAGCCTAAGAGGCCGAACTCCTCCGAACCCCAGCTCCCAAACACAATGCTCCTGCAAAATTTCGACTTAATTTAAACTGTTGATTGATATTTGCATGATAAATATTTTTTTGCAGTTTTGCATTTAAATACACAAAAAATTACTTTATATATTTATAACTGAATTTCATATTTCTACACAAAAAGGCTATATATACGCACCTTCTCGGTCTCCAGTCTTGATTTAGCATTTCTCCGAAACGTCTAGTCATCTCCATCATACAAGCTGTACCAGAGCCCGGATCAACCGCCCCATAAACCCACGAATCTCTGTGGTTTCCATACATCACATATTTATCCGGTTCCTCGGAACCTCTAATTATTCCTGCACATTGGAGTGAAAAATGTAACAAGTTCTCATGTCTTTATCACACGACAGATAGAAAAAAAAGTTTTCAGATCTAAAATTCAAAATTAGGAAATAACATAGGATAAGGGCAACTCTTCAATAACAACTCTAAGCTTAACTACCAGATGCGGACTTAGATTCGGAATAATGTATCCTTAACGTATTATCAAACCACCAGCGTTTCTTATAAGTGGTAAAAGCTAAAACAATAGCAAAAAAAACATTCTGATCACGTGACCGCAAGACTCACCAATCACGTTGTTGGATTCTAAAATTTCATATCGATTGTTGGCAATCAATCGGACGTCATTGTCTTGGTCAGGAGATGCAAAACCCGGACCGGCCTTTAAGCTCGTAACATCTAAGTCAGTGGTAAAGGAGTTTGGTGCATCTACGCCTCCCATACGACTAAAATTTTTGACCCATTGTTATAAAGTGGGCTAACAATGTATTCAGCGGTACAGGGGCACATCGCCTTAAAAAGCTAATTTGTTTGCACTTCGCTGCATTGGCTTTTCAGGCACCTTTAGATGGTACATATAAGAAGTAACCATCAGTAATTTTGAAACAAAAACAAGCAAGCAATTGGCGGCCGTTGGTAACTTAGGGATGTGCCATGCGGACGTCGTGGCGAAAAGGTTGTGTACCCCTGAACTAAGTAATAAAAATGTTTCAAAGACACTCACTCCAGAAAATATTTTGCATCGTTGTAGTTGATAGGTTGAAGTGGAATCGGAGGGAACAGTTCAATTTGATCTTCAGGGACTCGATACGCATATTTGGTTGAAGGGTAACCTGGGGTCGACGGATCCCCGTAATCTCCCAAAGCTGAACCGCGCTGCACACCGGTACCTGGCAGACTCGAATCTTCCGGGTAACCTGCGCATTGTGGAAATTAACCAACCGTTTAGAAACATGAAACAGAAATTAGGATCTGGAGATATTGAAAAATGTTACGTGTTATGTACAAACTGTGGAAAGCGTATCACCAGTGAACTAAGGTCTCTCAGATGATACTCAAAAGCTAACATTAGTTAATTAACACTAGTTAAACTTTTTTTATATTTCACATGACCTTTCCGACTATAATTATTTTCATTCGCATTTTACACGTCTATGACGCAACAAAGAGTATTGCCTTTTTCGGTATACGTGGCACGCGAGCACTGCATAAAAAGTAAAGTTCTTTTAAAAGAAAGAAAGGAAGGAAAATTAATGCTTCCATATAATCCAAATGCATTCACAGTCACACACATCAAAGGCACAATGATCACGGCACAAAACAAATACAAAACAGTAACCAGAAATCCATCATTCTTTAAGAAAATAAACAAATCATCACAACATGATGTACGTACAGATGATGATCACCCGTACTTTACATACGACCATGATAACACAACACCTTGTGAAGAACAAAATGCAAATGATATTGTAGAAAATGACCCTGTTCGTCGTTACCCCACTAGAAATCGTAGACCCCCTCAACATCTGAGAGATGGTACTTACATTTAAGTGTTATTGTGAACATTTGATTTGCTTGTATATTGCATTTTTTACCTATAGTGCTATTCTTCACACAACGTATTCAGTGCTATTCTTCACAACGTACTTCAAACATCCTTTTTATAAGAAGCCAATGTATGAGTGTCAAACAAACTGTGTTATCTTGCCAAATTGTATCCGAATACCTATTTGTATTTTCATATAGCAGTAAGTGTCATTGTACTGCGTCATTTCTAAACAAACTGCCATTGTGTATTATGTTAAATAACTTTGGGATTTAACATCTATAACTTAGGGAGGAATGTAGTGTTTACAATTAGTATTAAACGATCTCTATGTTAACAGTATATCACGTGACCGTATTGACCACGCCGTTTCATTCTATGAGCGCGAGCAATAGCGAAAGCATATAAACAAACACTTTGTGTTATGTCTAGTCTCTGACAAAGCACTAGGCAGCGGAACACTATATAAATCACGGTATTTTGTATGGTCGTTGGGAATAAAGCACAATCAGTTCGTTATACCTGCAACTTTGTTTGTGACCCTTAAAGTATTTGTCCCTCCAGGCAGTTTAATGACTTTTACGATCTTTGCAAACAGGGATTTGCCACTGCGATTTAGTGAGGCATGTGTTTTGTTTGCACCAATCATTGGTACCAAATAAGCCGAGTTATATAATACCTAGCTTGAGAACGACCAATGAAAGCATTGTCAGTAAAAGTACACACCTTGTTCGCCTTCAACTACCCAGCTTTCGGGATCGGAATAGACCAAAGCTCCTTTGACGCCATATTTGGCCCCGACCGTCGCTTTGCCCCCTCTACCGACCCCTCCACCATATTTCACCAACACAATGGTCCCATTTACGTCAACTCCGGCGTCGCTTAGTGCTTGATAATCTTCATCGCTTCCGAAGTTTGCAAATACTAATTTACCCTGTCGACATAAAATGTTGTTTCATTTCGACTTGATCGGCAGATGTCGAGGTTGCTGACAAAATGTGATCAAATGTTTTGAAAAATCTAATAATTGGTTGTAGGCCTAAAAGGTAATCCAATATTAGCCTCTAACAGTTACAGATTGTATTTCCTTGCAAATAGTATGTACCTTAACGTCACCTGGAGGACCAAAAGCGTTAAAGTAGGGCACAATTCCATCCGAATTTTGCATGATCTCATTGTAAACCGTCTCGGTCATTTTTGCAGTATACACGACGTTGTTGGAAGGATTAACAATTGTTAGTGAGTTAGGCTTTGCTGCGTCCTCGTTCAACAAGCCGTGCATGATATCGTAGGGCGTTAAGTAAGCGTCGTCCAACCAATCTAACCACCGATTGCGAATTTGCTCAGCTAGGTAAACATCCCTTGGCGATGTTGCCATGTGTGGCTCCAGTGACAGTTCCCTGCATACACAGTGTATTCAATTGCCAGCGTTATATGAGTAATCAAATTCTAACTATAAAGGGTGTCTACACGTAACGCGTAGCCTACTGTCAGTTTGGTCAACGATTAAACTTCGCCCCGATGTCATCTTGGCGATTTACCACAAGGAAACTACATTTCAACTTTCGCTTACTTACCGATTTATTGCCAAGATTGTGCAAAAAACAACTTTTCGGTTGCAAATGTATGGCTATCACTATTCATCGTTGATGGTGGAATTACGCGTCACGCATGTAGCTCATGCCGAAGTTCTTTAATTGCCTGTCATAGCTTAGAGCACCCAAAAAAACTTACTGGAGTTCGTTTCTGATGTTGTCAGCATCCACAACGTCTATGAATTGTTGGATGTCATTCTCGTTAACATCACGAAAATACGATTCGGCTCCATCAACCCATTGCGGGGTACTTGACGTTGGATGCGTAAAATAACCAATAATTACACCAACACCGATACAAATAACTCCCACCAGAACGCTTAAAATGACAGCCTTTCTATCCATTATTTTCTCCGACCTTCAGCATAATTATAAAATCTTAACATTTCTTGTAATCAAAATATTGTTAAACTGCATACTGGTGGGTTGGCTTAAATGTTATTAACTCAAATAAGTCATTGCTAAAATTGAAAAAAACTTTAGACTGCTCGCGAAGTTGCAATAACACATAGCGTTTCAATCACCATGGAATGTTTAACTGACATAATTATTTAAATTTTTCTTAAAACTGATATTGGAAATTATCGCAGGGTAAGATATGGGTTTCGTCCACTGGTTCGAAAAGCTGAATCCACACACTGCGATACCGAACCAGATCATACCATCCTGCATTGGATTAATAATTGACAAAATGCTTATAGTCACTGGTGCATGGTGGTCACATGTTACGTGATTGTGCAGTTTAAACAGATGATCGAAGTTTATGCAACTGAGAAGAAATCATAGTCGAATGATCAGCCCGATTGTTTCTTTCACCACGCGAAAGTTTAATCTTGGCAATATTATAGGCTTGCAAACCTTTCGAAATAACTCTTTTGTGATTTGTCATACGTAGAAAAAATTATACAGTTTATCATTTCCAATTTTTGTTTCCCACACTTTCACTTGACCATTACAAAATAATGATCAAAGAACACGTCATATCTGTGCTAAAATAGGTGGCCCTATTGCAGCGGTATTCCTATTGTTTAGTCCTGTAAAGCAATTATTTGAAACGATCAGTGTTGTAACGATGATCTGTATCCTTTTTGACTGATGTAAGTATGACCTGGTGTTTTTTTGCCCGAAAAAAAAAATGAGTAGCCTACTGCAAACTTCGGGACCAGCTCCTATAAAATACGTAGCTTATAGTCAGCAGGCCTTTTAATAAATCTTAGTAATATAGGCTACCAGCGGATGGGGCCATTATAGGGTTGGGGTAATAAGGGTTTGTATTGGTAATACCATTATAACATAATTCAATCTCAGATGCCCCGTTTGGACTTAATTCTTACACGCGTAATTGGTAGAATGGTAGCCTACCACACCAAACAATATGAAGGAAAAACAGATCCAGTGATTTGTTGGGATAAGAGACCGGAAAAGCCTGTATTTTTGCTTTTTAGTGTACATATTCCGTTAACATAGCATTGTTTAAATTGCAGAATAGATGGTCGGATATGTACGGGAGCTGCCGCTACAAGACACGTGTTTAATTGTTATGACCACTAGAAAGGATTTGACCGGAGTATAACAGTAGAACTACAATTAATACTTTGCACACAAACAACTTTTAATGGTTCGCCCAAGCTTATGCAATTCCAAACCCTTCCGGCAAAGTCCTTCTGGCGGAGTGTTGAAGTTGACTTCAACATGTAAATGCAGTGTAGGCTAAGACTTTTGCTTATTTGGCAAGGGTATATTAATCTTGGCTAATACGACAAAACCTCGTTTGCAAATACACAATGTTTATGTTTTCTGCAGCTGTTGTAGCAATACGGTTTGCCCGGTTTACGAACAGATGCATTTGCTATGTTTGTCAAATGCATAGTAGCCTAATGCAAAAATAGAATGTTGGGAATCACTGGTCAACTAAAAAAAATCTCACAATGGTATTAAAAATTCCTCAGCGTTTGTAAACCACTTGCCTATAGTTTTAAATCATAACGTAGCCTATTGCTTTGCAGAACGAAGCTAAAAAAATTGAATAAATCAAACGCGCCATATGGACCCTGGTTATTCAATGTAGGCCTACAAGCAAACATTTGTTTTCAGTTTCTATGTGTGTAAAGTTGTATATGTAGGCGAACACAAGAAAACCCACATGGCGTTGAAACTATTTTTCTTTTGCGGACAATCGTTTATTGAGGAAGGAAAACCAACTCAATCGCGTCAAGTATCAAAAGCGCCGTTTCTGAAAAACTAATGGTACCCGATATAGGCTATTACTTTTTGCACGATTGTTCAAGCAAACAAGGTTTCCGAGCAATGTAAAACCGGCTATTAGACTCTAGTCCAGTCAAACTGCGGTACGCCTGAACTTTTTTGATGGTACGCGAGTCGCTTTCTGTGATACCTAATTTTAGCCCGATCTAAAATTGCAACCTAACTGACCCAACCGATCAGCCCTGGTTTGGGGGAAACTCGTGTTTTGTACAGTTTTGAAATTACTCAATTTGCTAGGCAGGGCGAGAAAATGGGCTTATTTTTGGTCTATCCATTCAAACAGGATTTAGGAAAGGTACTCGGCGATATAGAAAGTTGTCAGGGGGTACGCGGTACGTATAAGACTGAGAACCACTGATCTAGTCGATCTGACGCTCATACCGCTGAACCTTGATATTTTTCTCAAATGGTGCTCGCGTTTCCCCATGTGATTTTATCGATCACGTTGTTGCATTATAATCGACCGAATTGCACAAAAATGGTCACGGATAAAACTAAAACATTTGTTTAATTGGCTGTGTTTATAGAAATTGACGTTTTTTCAACAGAATACACAGGTTGCTTTCTTGTTACGTCGTCGATGGCTGACGTTTCAAAATACTTCTCTTCAGCGTGGGTAAAAACTAAAAGAAATAGGCATTTCTAATGTGAACTGTTACAATCTCCGCACATTCCGTGGACATTCCAATAGGTCTCCGACGTTCAATGTCGAACCTTGCAAATCTACTATTATTTGGGCCTAAGAAACATATAGTTATGATAGCCTACAGTTATGGAAACCTCTTGTCAAAAGCATTCCACTTCAAAAGCTGGAAGTTCTAGGATGATTTTCATATTCCTACACCTGAAACAACTTTTATCAGTTTCTGCCATTGGTATCGGAAATTTAGCCTATTGATTAAGTACAACTTATTATAGATCGTGTTGAATTCGGAATTTTGCTTTGCAGACTTGCTGCGTTTTCGTATTTTTCGTTTTTTCGCGCGGTTTTCGTTTTTTCGGGACAACTTCGGGTCTTCTAAACCTCTTCGTTTTTCTCAACACTGAAAGATCAGAAAATAGACGTGAGGATAAAATTGGAAACCACTGGTGTACACATCGGTACGAGCCGTTTAATGAGCCAAACCAGACGGGAGAATTGGTAAAAACATTACGCTTTTATAAGAAACATGTCAACAAAAATCAAAAACGCCACTACAAGGCATACATGTTAACACAGCAGTTGGGCTTTTTCGTTTCAAAACGGGAGCGTTACAACGCGAGATTATGTACAGAGGCACAAAGCCAAAACCATTGTCGTTGAATGTTGTAGTTTTTTTGCAACAGTGTAACAGAAAATTAAGAACTTGTAGCTACAAAGAACACCAATTGAGCCCAGAGTTTCAATCAGTGTAATAGGGATTTTTTGTAAGAACAATTTTGTAAGCAAATGACGACGGGTGTTCCAGACATGCATTGCAAACTGGAGAAAACATACCTATGTTTCATGGGCCAGAGTATAATGAACAAGAAATTGTGAGTTTAAAATGAGGCCAGAAACGGTGCATTGTGCCAATAGCCCGTCGTTTAGTAGCGACCTGCAAAGAAAGTATCAAGTTTAGCAATAGGATTTAGTTATTTTAGCAACCGAAATAAATAACTTGCTGGCATTGCGAAACACATATGAAAGTAAAATGCGTAAGACTCACGTTCACGGTATGGGGATCTGTCTCTGTAGTAAGGCGACGGTGAACGACGGCGACTGTAGGGCGATGGTGAACGACGTCTGTAGCGTGGAGATGGGGAACGACGTCTGTGATATGGAGAAGGAGATCTACGATAGCTGTCACGTCGATACTCATCCCTGTATCTGGGCAAAGAGTTGGCAGGCCAAGTTAAAACCGAACAGGGTGTAAGGTCAACCAGCAAGTGTACAAGGGTAATGGTTGAAATTGTTATCTCGTCAAAGTGCTTGCATTTTCATCCAATACAAGGGAGATAATGGCAACTGGCATTAAGTAGATCAGGTAAAAAAATTGTTTACAGCAATCAACGATCTGTAGTTCATCAACAAACTTCAATAACAAATGTTTAGATGATTGTAATAAACACAACAATCCATGCAACTCAAGGATTGATTTTCTTTGCTGGTAACTACAGTAAAAATGTTACAATCAGGGCTGCCAAAGATTGGGTTTTGCCCCAAGATCTTGGGTTTTTACTTGACGTCTTGGGTTCTTGGGTTTTATTTTGAAAATTATAGCAATTCTTGGGTTTTGAGTCCTATTGATGAAATGAATATATGTAAGAACTATTTTAACGAGAAAAGTTTTTCGGGTAGCTGCACTAGGCCATTTTATCATCTCTTTTATTTTCTCTCTTTTCTAGACCTTACTTCTTTCTAGATAGTATACAGTGAAAGCATCGTTACACTTAAAAATGCAAATAAACCAATGCTCGTTAAACATAAAAACTGCTAACCATCAAAGAAGTTTTAAAGCTTCTAAATATACTGTAGACATTACTAATTTTATGAAAAAGAAAACATATGATGATCATCAAACAGCCAAGAGTGAACTGGCGATTGCTGCATATTTTATTGAACATAATATTCCCTTTGCTTGCATTGACCATTTCCTACCAGTTTGTAAAGTTGCATTTCCGGACTGTAAATTGTCAAAAAATTGTCAATGAAACGAGTAAATTTACTAATTAATTGCATTTCTAACCACATTTTGCAATCTTGGGTTTTCATTTAAATTCTTGGGTTATTTTGCTGTGAGTCTTGGGTTTTGTTAAAATTCTCATTGGCAGCCCTGGTTACAATACCAATTTTATACGCAAACAAAGTTGGATTTTTTACACAAAGTTGGATCAAGCACGTTAGACAGTACTTGTACCTGTCATTATAGTCGTCTCTAGGTGGCGGGCGATACCTGTCAAACAACAGTGCTTGTTACCCTTGGAGCACGTTTGCTGGTTGAACAATGAATACAATATAAGGTAAGTGGGAAAAACAGAACCAAACAACTCACGGTCGACCAACATAAACGCCTGGTGTGGGTGTGTGTGGACGTTTAGTGATAGAGAAGTCAACCCGAATTCTTCGACCATCCAGTTCCATACCATTTGCTCGCTCCTTTGCCTCTGCTGCATCATCTTCATGGTCAAAGTACACAAAGCCAAAACCACGTGATCTTCCAGTCTATAGAATAAAGGCAAATAATTTATTTCTTAACTATGCTATATTTTTTCTAGTTTCAATACTTACAGGCTGTACACTACCCATATTCATACAGAGTGTTTTTTTGTAGCAATGTTAGTTGTATTCAGACAAAGCAATTACCTTTTGATCAATCACAACATTGATGCTTGCTATTCTTCCGTATCGTGAGAAGACGCTTCTGATATCACTTTCAGTTGTGTAAAGGCTCAATCCAAATACACCCAAACATCGTCCTTGAGGTGGATTCAACTGAAACAAAAGACAAAGTACATTTGTAATTTAAGTCAACGTATATTTTATTTCCATGTACACACTATGGTCCTTTTAGTTTCCGAACAAGAAGGACACTATTGTATTATTTTCAGTGGTATTTTTATTTTTATATTTTAACTTGCCATCAAATGTAGCATCAATAGTGACCTGTTGTATGACCTGATAAATTAGTTCACTAAATTTGAAACAAACTTTTCGCACAAAATAAATCACTAGCACACGATTCACAAATATTTTACGGTAGAATATAGTTACCCGATCTCCAATGTGCCTTTTTCGGTTTGACATGGGTGATCTACTTCCGCGATCACGAGATCGTGCATATGAGTGAGATCTATTTTTTTAAAAAACAGTGCATATTATTATTGTGGTCAAAGCACATTGCTTAAACAAGACAGTAACCTACACAGTACACACAGCAATATTTTTAAAGGCAAACTTGTTTATCATAAACAAATCAGCTTACTCAGTAATGTACACAATTACACAACAGGTCACATGTAAAGCATATTCACAACAACAAAATTCTGTCATCAGACCCCCTGCCACCAATTTCAACATCTTTTCAATCACAGTTTTGTGGTCAGTTTTACCACAAAAAGACATTTGTAAGCACTGTAAGTCAGTTTGGCAGCAACCTAACTCAACCATTACAGAATACTAAAACAATTGAAACTGCTGCAGTTTGATGATGTAGCAAAAATTTAAACCAAGTGTAAAGATAACACTCTTAGTTTAAAGTGTAGACAGATTGTACACAGATATTTCAATGTAAAGATTATCATGATTTTCATTAAACATTTTTAACCATGTCATTTCCACAGATTTATACCTGCAATTTGGTAATTTGGTCTAGTACAAGCACTCTTAAAGATGTATGCATACACACAAACCAATTGGATAATTCAGCATCAAAAACCAAAGTTTAAAAACAAAAATTACACATATATATATATATATATATAAAACATATTTCTCATAACTATAAAAGCATACCTGGAACGGGATCGGCTGTATTTGTATCGTCGATCTCGATCTCCATTGCGCTCATATCTATCTGGTGTTCTGGATCTATATCTATGATAGTATGAGCCAGACCTTGATCTATAGGCATACACAAACAGCCAATGCAATACAATCCCTACAACTTATGTCAATACAAGAACAGGTCCACTTCTTTTTCATAGTGACAACATTTAATTGTTAAAAAACAACATATGCAACACTATGTAGCTATTTTTACACTATGAAAATTTTGATTTCCAAGTTGTGAAGCAAGAGATGTACTGAACATTCAGGTTGCCGAATTATTTCAGTCGAATCGGCCATTTTTGCAAAGGTTTGGTTTTGGCTAAATAATTTGTTGCAAAAAGTCCCAAACCGAATCTTTCACAAACACAAATTTAAAGCGCTAAATGTGTCTTGTCTGCTTAGTAAGGTACCATGCAATCTTTCAACTGCACTGTAACTAAAATCGCATCAATTATTGTAAATTTTAAAACATTTATCGTTTTACCCCCTTCTACTTAACATGTTTGCACATAAATTTTAAATATTAATGGGTTTACTTAAGAAAGAAGAGACAGGGACCAAAAAACTTTCATTTTATTCTTGTCTGTACAAATTCAGACACCTATACAACCCCATTTTTTCCTAATTTTAGTTTTCTTCTGTACTAACCTTTTTTTATATGTTTCAGATTTGGACTGGTTTTGGGGTTATTTAACAGTGTTGCATGCCATTAAAAAGACCCACCTATTCGATCTTGACCGTGATCTGGAGCGCGAGTATGATCTTCTTATGCTTCCTGACTTTCGTGACTGGTTTGAATCATTGGAACGTGATCTGGAACGTGAATGGGACCTTCTGTCAGGAGTACGACTCTGCTCAAACAAAACATTCACAGTCGAAACAAACAAGGAAAACGGGGTCTAAGATAAATACATTTGTATCTATTTCTATGGGAATGTATCTAAAACTACGTTCACGCAGTTAATTTGACTTACTCTTTTGTATTCTCCAGGTTCAACGTCACTCATTTTTACCACCAGTTATAAAAATCGGAAACAAATTTCTACCCTCTACAAGACAAAAGTAAATAAGTATTAAAGTAAACTAGATTCTTATTGCTAGTTTTGTAAATCTTTGTAAGCATAAAACATTGTTGTTGGAAAGCTATTGCAAAAGATATAAACAACAGGATGTAAAACAGCAAGGTTAGGTAACTGCACAGTTTCGCAACGGTAAAAACATCCTCGCGCCAATTGTGCGCAAAAAAATCTCGTTTCCACGATCGTTTACGGTCCACTGAATTTTTCCTAACTTTTCGCTTTGTTCAGAGGGATAGCTCTTAATTTTGTACTTATTTAACACAACGAGGTAATTTAACAAAAAAAATCCATTGAAATATATCTCTCGAGATTACTATTCTCGCATGAAACCCTGCATTGATTAGGCAAAAAATTGCATCTCTGCTATGAGTTTAACTTTAAAACCAGCAGCAACTTAAAGGAATTAGTTTGGCCCCTGGTTGAAATTTGTTCGATAGGTGGCGCAACGGAGCATAGGCGTTTATGGTGCTGACTCAGCAATTTGTTTATGGCACCATAAACTTCTATGCTCCGTTGCGCCACCTATCGAACAAATTTCAACCAGGGGCCAAACTAATTCCTCTGTTAGTAGCTCTACCCAACTTAAAAGGCGGCAGGACAACAACATAAAACGCGTACGGTAGGCCTTCCGGTGCTTTTAAAAATGGGTGACATTTTGTATCGGTTCTCAATAGCTTAATAGGCCATTTTTATTAATTTTTTTAAGCACATTATTTAATAACAAAAGTTAAGTATTACCTTTCTCAGGCCCATATGATAATCATTGTTTCAGTTGTGGTACACCTTGAAACAACTCGCCCCGCCAGCATGGTGCAACATAAACCACTCTGTATTTAAAATCCGCAAAAGTTTGCAATTTTGTTCTTTTACAAGGTGCTAACATACCACTATCCCTTGACAAACAAAACTTGCATTATAGAATTTATTAAATTGTGTGCTTTAGGAGAGTCGATTTAGCTTATGTCTAAAAATTTACTTTACACACCTCAAAATAGCAAAATTCAAGAAGTCAGCGAATACCCGCACAAATTTAAGTTATTCGCGTTGTAACAACTCGCCCCTGTAGGCTAACAACTTACCCCACTCTCCCCGACTCCTGAAGCTTTTGCCTTGTGAGATCTATTTACACGCATAGACTTATAGTGACACTTCCCCAAAAAAATTCTCGATAGCTTAGCTACTTTTACCTATGCTGATTAATGTATGGCATCCCATCAAGATCAAAGTGGGTGAAATGGAGCAGAGAACATAAAAGTTTTTAGTTGAAAAAAGCAGTGCATATATAGAAACGGAATCACGACGTAAAATAAAATTTTATAATGTAGCCTACACGTTGTTATAACAACCAGTTATAACAACACGTCTTATGATCTTTGTCAACTTTTCGAATAAAGATTGCTAAGTTTAGGCTAGCCCAGGGGTGGGCAAACTACAGCCCGCGGGCCGCATGCGGCCCGGCAAAAAAAGTCCATGCGGCCCGCCATATGTTAGTAAATTTGTCAGAGAAAGTTACCGAGCAACGCTTAATAGTATTATAAGCATCGGCGTAGAGTTTCAAAAGATACCAGAGTGCGACTTGTCGATACCTTGCCCAGTATCTGTACCCGTACCATACTTTGGGACTAAACACAAATACTTTTTACGTGCTTTTAGCCTGTTGTTTTTGACATGTTATTTTGCAAATTGTGACTTGACACAATTTCTTTGATCGGTTTTGGACGGTTACTGTAGGTCTTTAAGAGCGCATGTACGCACTCAATATACAATTTGCCGAATCAACATTTTTAACGACGATTTAGTGTTTGAGTAATTTGCTATGGCAGGGAATCAAAGTAAAAGCGTTTAACGTTTTCAAATCCACTGTGCACTGTTGATGCCAAAACCTTGTTCACTTTGGATCACGTTTAGGTCGTTGCTGTACTTTGCAAACGGACATTGAACACGCCTTTGGAAACGTTAACGCAGACCCGCACAACCAAAAAGATGGATACTAAATGCGAGTTTATATATCATAGTGTTTGTTGCAACAAAAGCTTGTTTATTTTGAAACAATTTGTTGCGTTTCAACCAATATTTGTACGATCAACTAAGTGACTACAAATGTATTCGTATTTGGCTTGAAACATGCTGTGCAGTGGCGGCTCGTGCCTAAAATTTCTGGGGGTGCTGCTCCAAATTTTGCCTTCATTAAACAAATATTGGCAATACATAGAAAAGCCACATTTCTGGTTTTCTAGCCATTGTTTTGTGTAGAAACAAGTAATACAAATGTTAATTAGCAACTCCATTGTGACGTAATTTTTGTTACGCAATAATGTACACGAGTGTAAACAGCAGACGGCATCATTAGGGAATTTTGTTTACTTGCACAGTGACGGACCAAACTCAATAACATGCAGTAATAATGTGGCACAAAAACACACGTGACACAGACTCGAAACGAAGCGGGTGTAAATACGGTAAAACACAGCAACAATACATAGAAACAAGTTAGTAAAAAATGAGTCGAAAAAGGTCGAAGTATTTCAGTTGGACAACATTTAAGAAAAACTGGTTGTAACGATGATCACTAACTAACGCACTTGCTATTCCGTCATTAATATGGCCATGACACTTCACAGATTATTGCCACACAAAAAAACGACCCATAAAGCTTTTTATTTGTATCATAACTGGCAAATTTAACAACAACATTACATTTGTGCCAGAACTTTTTTATTTAAACATCTTATCCTAATTTTTGTGTACAGACCATTAATTGTTTATAACTTTCTTAATTGCTATACTTGCTGCATTACTTGGTGGTAAATAGCTTATAGTTCCTTTTTTTGAAGTGCAAAACTCTGCTAGCTTTAAAATTTACAACACTCTCACTTCAGTTTAAAACATATCATTAAACATTGTGTTTCCTTGTTACAACCAAAATGAATCATAAAGTTATAGTTTGGGCAAAATAATTGATAGCTTCTTCCTTGATTTCCAAATGACAATTAAGAAACTTTTTTCTATTTAGTGCTATTAAGTCTTTTTGGAAATAATGGTGTTCCCTAGAAAAGTTTGCATCCTTTTCAGTGTTGAAAAGAATCGTTTGCCTTTAAGGGACTCATAGAAATTGCTGGCTAACTGGATTTTCTTTTTTTAAGTTTCAGTAACTATTTTAGCAATAGGATATGCTTGGTGTTCACCACTATCTCCTCTGTAGAATGTCCATTCTTAAGAAACATTTCCAGTGAAGCAATTTAGCAGCTACTAGACAAACAGTTCATGTCCATTATATCAATACACAAGATTGCACTTGGTTGCAAATGCTGTCCACATGGTGTTTTAAGAAACCAAAACTTGAAATTGTCATCACTAAGGTGTTTCAAAATTCCTGTTGCTTCTGCAATTGTTTGTTCTGCATTTAATATTGCCTGAATTTCAGTGAGGCATTTAACTCCACAGTCACAAAGCTGTTTTATCTTTGTTAGCATTCAAAACTAAAACTGATTATTTCTTGTTATTGCTTATTTCTGCATATTTGGAATAGCAGATGTTTTATTCCATTTTTTCTTAAGCTTTTTATTCAGGTTTTTATTATAACGGTTAATCGTGACTTTTCAAGGTGTTAGATGACCTTTTTTTCTTTTTCAAGGTGTGAGATACACTTTTTAATTCAATGATAACTGCAAAAACTGAAGCCCACTTACATTCATCTTAAAAAGTCACGACTAACCGTCAAAAATATTCATGTAACTGTACTCACTGTCGAACTTAAAAATACAGTACGCGGGTTTGGCTTTGGAGCACAGTGATTCGTCATGAAACCAAAGAACTCTATAATTCTTTGATGAAACTGGAGCTGCAGTTCCACCATAGATAACATATTAATAGCATTTTGGTAAGCACTTTTTTCCAAGGAATGCAGCCTGACTACGGTAACTATAGCCAGGTGATTGTTTCCGTCATGGTAGTTGGTTTCAATTTGGCGCGTGGTGATACCGGTTTTGTTGCTTCTTGTTATAATGTGACATGTAGTCTGCAGTCTGCACCAACTATTTTTGTTAAAAAAACTTTACGGATAACATTTTGAATTGTAATTTATTTTGCGCAAAGTCGCGAACATCGTCTGCAACCTGTTTAATATCACACAATGTATTTTTGTTTGTTTTTTTAGAAAGACTGTAGCCTATAAAGAACAGCTACACTGTACTATAGTTTACAAAAATTTTAAAATATTTTATAGTATACTAAAATAGTATAATACAGGTCATGTGCCCTTTAAGTCTACAGCATCAAGTCAGCCACTGGTGAAAGCATTTGGTTCTGATGGGCGAAACCTTTTTTCCTGACTGACATGCCATGACCATCACCATTGGGAACATATTGCTCAACTTTAACAATTTTGCCTGCCAATTACAAAAGCAACAAAATGGTGTTGAAATCAGGGACAAGAAATCAACCAATAAGTGTGAGGTAGGTATCAGATGGCAGAACACAAACATAGGTTCTGGGTGGAGTTTATACCAAAAATAAAAAGGCATTTGCACAGCTTTGTGGTCTTCATTTCTCAGAAAAAGTTTCCATTTAAAAAGGGAGAACAGTTCCGTTTTGTTAGTCATTTAAGTCGCAATATGGCTGGGTCTCCCAACTGTGTTAAAAATTCGATGTTGAATAAAATAGTTCGAGTATATATATTAAAAAAACAGGACAGTGAAGTTCACGAGTAGGAGCAAAACTTCATCAGAATCAACCCTAACATTGAATCTTTTATATGGGAGTGTTAATACGCATTTAATGTTTAATAAGTACCTCAAACTCCTTTTGAGAGCGTACACAATATAACTTACCTACCTAAAACCAAGAACACAAACTGGCGCCAGTTTGTTTACAACGGTATGTGACGTCATAATGCGTACATTTTTATTCATGGTAGTCAGGCTGCATTCCTTGGAAAAAAGTGCTTACCTAGCATTTTTTTGTGAAAAAAATGCCGATCAAGGCGGAAATTATATTTATAAAAATTATACTTAAGAATAAAAAAAAATAAGTATAATGAAAGTTATCTGTATTATTGTGGTAGGACCATTAAGTAAAAATATCTAGGGGGTGCTGCAGCTCCGCAGCACCCTAGCACGAGCCGCCCCTGATGCTGTGTTAATGTATTGGGTTAAATCACAGTACGCCAGGCCCATTGAAGGCGCTATACCGAATCAGCCGGTCACCAAGCATTCACCACCATATGGCAAGGCGTAGGCTAGAAAAATCTAGCCTGCGGTGGGATTCGAACCCACGACAGGAGTCTTTCCGGGACTCGCGCTCTACCAACTGAGCTACACAGGCCCAGTGGAGAATCCGCCGAAAGTCGAATCACAAGCACCGTTGCCTGCCTCGTATGCTGCACATGTCAGCTTCGTAGTAGGGGATCTCCAGATTGACCTGTGATTTATATATGAGTGTGCCGTGATCGCTGGTCTGCATAGACGCTTCAGGGCTGATCCCAGTTATGAATTTATGTTCATCTTAACTATATTGGGTTAATTGAGAACTTTTGAATGCGGCCCTTGTACTGAAAAGTTTGCCCACTCCTGGGCTAGCCTATATGGCATATCGCATATTGTCGGCGACACTGGAATTCTTCAATAAATGAAAAAGTTGCAATTAAATTTGGTACAAAAGTATTAATCTGACTATGCCTAAAGTCCTAATACTAATTGTCAGGCTAAATGTGGCGGAATGTAATCGTTTTTTTTATAAGATAGGTATGGCTAGATGAATTATCGCGCAATGGTATTGCCGGAGGTCCATTGCATTACGTCATCACCAAAGATTATCTAATATCAACACTAATCGTAGTTTAATATTTAAAAATATAAAATAAAACAAAAAAGCAGAGGTTAGTAGATATAAAATGTATTGGGGCTTGTCGGAAAGCATGTCCAGGGGACGGAAATAATATACCTGCATATAAAAAATAAATATAAGTTAGTAGGTCAATGTCGGTTTGTAAATTCATAGCAAAAGTTGTTGTAAGAATTATATTAATAATACATAACGTCATGACCTTTAAGCAATCACACGGCATAACATTAAAATCAAGTTCTCCCATTTATATGGTATGTTACAAAATATTGTCTCATGAACTACCCAGAACAAAAATGTATGTCACGTGAGAAATTTAGTGGCTGCTATGTTGTTGGCAACTTAGGAAGTAGAAGACATTTATTACCAACATCACTTATACAACGAGGCGGACATAAAGCGTGCCTACCATCACTACACATACGTGCTTCGTCTGGGGTTAAAAAGTCTCAAGTTGTTTTGTTGTGGTATACAAATTAATCGTTTTCGACAAAAGGACGAACGAGCAACTCCTAAATTTCAAATTAACCAAATGTTGATTACCGTACCGCTCGATACGCGATTTGCAGCTTTTTGGTTGGCCGAAACTGGTGTTATACAGACGTGCCGATAAAGGTTTGGACTACATCAGTCTATTCGACCATAAATTTTGTATTGGCTATCACAGTGGTTCTCAACTCGATTTGGGCCATAGACCACCGGCCCAGTAAACATAATATTGTGGACCATATATTTTCGGGGTAAGATTAAAGTAGGCATACAAAACAACCATTTCGGCATGAAACATCATTCTTTAAAACTGATTTTTAGGAAGTCAGATACAATTATTAACACCTAACATTTTAATGCTCTTTCAACATGAAATATGCAATCACCTCTAGTTTATCACTTAATTTAGTGGACGTCCTGTGGACCAAACAAAAAGTTATCATGGACCACCAGTTGAGAACCACTGGGGTAATATTGATCAAGTTTGGGCAATGGTTTATCATCAAATCGTCAGTTTTGGCCAATTGTTTAAAAGTGATCTGGTTGAAACGAAAACATCACCTTACTGCTATACACTTTTTCAGTAAACTTATAAACTTTAGTGCAGCGCTGCAATAGAACTTTATCAAATACAAAAATAATATAAGGTTGTCGAGCATTTATCTACAACGTGATCGATTTTTATTTTTTTAGGTGCAGTTACAGTGAAAGATTTCTATTCTCAGTGAAATCAGGCGTTGGGCAATTAGACTGTTTTAGTTAGGTTTATACCACTGCAACAAAATTATAGTCCATCCATTCGGTATTTTTAAGAGGTACTTTTTTATTGAACATACATTGTATTGACAACAGAAAATATTAATCACTAAAAGCAAAAGTGCTTCAGGCAACCAACACGCGAAGTTTGGTCGATGTTCTGTTGGTATTTGATGGAATTGAATGGCGCGTTGTTGTTTATTACATGGGCTTTGTAACAAACTAAACTTTTCTAAGTTAAAAAATCCTAAAGCATATTTGTTTTAGCCTTTTTTCTAAACTTTTCTAAATTAAAAAATCCTAAAGCATATTTGTTTAGTTTTTAGCTTAAGAAACCAGAATCTTGACGTACACCATGCCTTAAAAGTATCGTTGAGGTTAATGGCTGTACTTCTAATGTCTTGAACACTGTATTATAAGTCCGTTTGCAAAAGTGCGTGAACTTTAGTGAAATGGAAGTTAGACTAGTTGATTTGACCGAATGATGCTTATCATGCTCCACATGTCCGAATGAAGGAAGGTTTGCAAATGATTGATAGGGTGTTCCGCAGTATGAAATCGCCGCTGGTATAGGTTTGCATATTATGCAGGCTAACTTCAGTTTTCCGCTACTTTGTGTACTTTTTCCTCTTGTTTAGCGCGAAAATAAGTTGGTGTGACGGCAGGCTTTGTAGTTTCTTTGTTTGTTTGCTAAACCGGCTTATTTTGGCTGTGCGATGTTTAGGTGGTGGGACGTTCGTTTTCCTCTCTTATTTTTATTTTTGGTCAACAGTTTGGCGGTGGCACAAAGTAAGTGTATTTAAACATAGAGCCTAACTTTGTTCATTAACTGAAGGAAAATTTGGGTGATTTCAGTTTCCGTAAACTTTTTTTGCATCTTTAAACTGTTAAATATCAGTTTCGTGCTACGAGTTTTATGCTTACCGGTAACTGTGAAAGCAGATAGGTAAAAACTACCACATTATAAGAGTGTCAAACCGGCATTATTGCTTTCTAACATAATGTATATGCAACCATATTCGTCCTCTTTTTTAAAAGCATAATGGTCATAGTGGTCGACGTAATAAAAGGGATCAAATTATTATTAAATAGCTATGACCAGTGCCGGATTAACCATTAGGCAAAGTAGGCACGTGCCTACAGGCCAGTCAAAAATCCAGGCCACTTTAAAATTGGTAGAAAGATTTGGCAACACGATAATTCTAATTTTTTAGTTGGCAATCCTGATTTTCGGGCCACTTATAAAATGTGCCTACAGGCCAGCAGACCCTTAATCCGGCACTGGCTATGACCCTGTAACGCCACAGACTTGTGTGCGGTGCGACATTTCATAATCTCTTTGTTTATTAAATAAATAACATTAAAAAGATATTACCCAAACCAGACGTACTATCCTATATTGTTGTATTACATGAAATTTGTCGAACTGCTTTTTACTGATATATTCCACTTATACACAATTAAAAATATTGACGGCAGTATATCTTTACGACGCAAGTTAATGAAATTTGTTCAAGGTTTTCAGTAACTAAAAGGCGACGCATATAAGTCATTTTAAGATTTATTTGATACGCGAAGTTTTTTTGTTATGTTTTTAGAGTTTTTTTGCACTAACGGCTCTTCTCTTGAGGCCGCAAAGTTTTGTGACGGTGTGCAAGATTGTGACGGAAGTGACGAAAAAAACGTTTCCTGTTTGCAATGTTCAACAATGGAAATCAGGTCAGAGTTTGTGTTTTATGCGCATATTTGTATGTTTACACACACAAAAACAAAATTGTGGTGATTGAAATGCAGTTTAACACATGGGAGTACTGTTTTGAACCTAACATATACCTTTGTACGTTAAAAAAATTCTAAAACACGCCTTCTCGTCAAAACAAAACAAAATTGGCAATAAAGCTATAACACCCTTAATATGGCGCGGTTGAAAATTTACTTGCGTCAGAAAAAAAATTCGATTGTAAGCCGCAAGTTGAGGTGCTAAAAAAATAATGTAAGCCGCCCTCGATTGTAAGCCGCACGCTGGAATTTTTGATGCTATTGTTTCCTAATATACTTCTTTCTGCTGTTACACAGCATAACTATTTGCCTATATACGTTAGTTACGTTGATAACTGTACCCAACAGAACGTATATCGACGTATAATCTGTACATACATACATGTTTTGAACCCCAAATAATTTAAAACGTTGGAGTGTAGAAATAATATCGGAATAAAATTAAAATGTAAGCCGCCCTCGATTATAAGCTGCACAAACGGCAGCTAAAAAACAATATAAGCCGCGGCTTACAATCGAGTAAATACGGTATCAAGCGTTGACTGTAGGTCAATATTTGTGCTGTTCGTTTTCCTAAAGGGTTAAAATAGAGCGACCTTATTAAAGGATATGAAGGCGATTTATTATGTATGAGACTGTAACCCGGTGACATTCAGTTAAACCCCGATTGCGAGCTTTTATGTAGTACATGTTTGCGTGCTGCTGGTAATGGATGTCTTTTTTTTAAACAGCATCAGCAACACAGCAGTCACAGGATTTAAATTTTACGTGCCATGCTGACCTTTCGTGAAGCATCAACTCACATAGGCGCCGAGTTTTAGAAAAATGCAAGCTGGCGAACTTAAAGTATGACGTCATTTCACGTGACGTCACTAATACGTGCGACCACATCAGCTTAAACTCGTAGCCCAACAAACTTCCCATAGTTTGTCAAAATCATAAAATATGAGGGGGGGGCACGGGTTTAGATTCATCAAAAACACCCACTAAAAGCCATTTTCTTTTTAACTTTATTTCCCAATTTAATCGGCTGTTTTACATACTATTTGTCTACACTGAAGTTTTACGATTACGGACTCAATTTACATTTTTTAAGGGGGGTACAGGTCCTACAGGGTTACATGAAAGGGCTCACGAGGCCCAAAAGTTACTTTTATGGGTGGCACGGTCCATGAAAGGTTGAGAACCACTGTTTTAAACCTTGTTGTCTAAAAAAAATTCTGGAATTTAGTTGCACGCCGACGTCATCACGATATACCTGTTCACTGCAACGAGACTACATTTGCAACGGTACGATCACGTGCCAAGGTTTGACTCCATGTGACGTAGGATGTCCAACACATTACAAATGTCTGAGTGGTAACAAATGTGTTCTACGTTCAACTGTATGCGACGGGGCAGCTTGCAATGGTTGTCCTGAAGATGATGATGGTTGGAAAAATGGTGCCGGGTTCAAATGCTTTCGCAATGGTGAAATTTGCCGTTTGCCACAGCAGTTATTGTGGGATAGTGTCCAGGACTGTGACGACGGCTCAGACTTGTGCTACACATCGGACAGCAGTATTGTTGATGGAAGGTTTGTACTTGCGGGCCCATAAACCTAACGAAGCTGTTTACGCCAATAAAAAGTTTCCCAGCATCCGCCTAACTTTATTGAGCCGCATGCAATGTTTAAATACTCGATGTTAAGCAAGAGACGTGGCGACTTCATCAACAGTTTAACTGCAACTGTTCTTTAAACTAATCTCTTTTTTACTGTAACTTACTTACAGAGACATAAGAAATCGTTCTGGAGTAGTTTTCAATGCACAAAAATGCACCACTTGCCTTAACAACACTATGTTGGTTCCACGTCAGCGAGTGTGTGACGGAATAATTGACTGCTCGGATTTATCTGATGAGTGCTTGTGCGAAAAGCAAGTTGCCGATATCTGTAAACACGTCCAATTGCGAACTGACAAGTAATATCTATGATACCTGTAATATTAGTGGAATTATAGTTGCTTTGTTGTAGATTCTAAGAAATTGTTTGTAAGAGTTATTCACATTGTTTCGCTTCACGTAGTAATTCTTTTCTTATTATTGAAATCTCCTTTCAAGTAAAACGACCGCGACGATTCAGGGTCATTAAAATCAGATGAAGAAAATTCAGTGTGAAAAACCACTAAATCTGTCGCTATGTTTTATTTGTTTTATCAAAACAAATGCATTTCGCTATAAAAAGCATCATCAGTGTCTAAAAACAAAATAAAAAGCGGGATAAGAGCAAAAAATGCAAAAAACACACACCACCAGACCAACCGCAAAAAGCCTTTCCTCTGTTTCGCTTCACGTTTTTGCCTAAAGCGTTTTGAGCATGATATTTCAAGAAAAAATTGAACTACTTTTTAGAACGGAGATATGTCCTGCAGGAACGGTTCGTTGTGAAATTTCGGACTTCAATCTGACATTATGCACACAAAGAACAAGTGTTTGCAATGGTGTTGCCGAATGCTCCTGGAACAATTTGGATGAAAAGTATGAGGTGCATGATGACACTCATTGCAATAAGTTAACAAATCCAATTACTCACCCGCAGATATAGCTACTGTGGTGGAACTTTACCCTGTAGTGCAGGACTGTTGGATGATGTTGGAACCGAATGCAGGTTGTTGTATGGACGTTATCACTTTCCAAACTTATAAAGCTAAGCACATAAAATACATTTTATTTATGTCTTAGTATTTGCTCCACATACAAAATATACTCAAAAAGAGCGGCAGACGATCAGCGTCAGTGTAAAGTTTTATTTGAAAAAGAAATATTAATTTCGCTTATTAAGGCATCATCAGTTTCTGTCTAAAGAAAAGAAATGTATTTTTGACAAGTAAAGACAGATCTGTCGGTCACCACCCTGTTACAGAGGCTGATTCTTGTAGTCTGTTATGACATTACACTTATTTGCTCCACATGTTTCAGATGTACTGCTACCAAATGCAGCATACACAATCCAAACAAAGGAGTACGAAGTGGAGTGCTATGCGACAGCGTGGAGGATTGCAAAGTGGTCGAACCGGGATTGCTTCTAATCGGCCAATGGAGCTATCCACCAGGTTTTCCAGAAGATGAGTGTGAAGCAAAATGTCCGAACGTCACTGGAAAATTTAACTGCACCCAGCGTGCTGCACACGGAGTTTCAATACCACAATATACCTTTTTGTGTAAAGTTAAAGTAAATACGTGTTATTGCAACCTTTAACTAACAACAAAATATTTGTAATTGTACTAAATTGTGGAGTAGGCCTAAACTCAATAACCTTCTTAAGACAAAGCTATTGAATTCTATAGAGTTTTTCATTTAATTTTTACAAATTTTATGAAAAGTTTCTTTATAAAATCGTTTGTGAACAAACGGCCACAATCAGAATATAGCCCTTGTATTTAATCTGCTAAATTCTGGGCAAAAAGAAATCCATACACGTCTTTCAGTTTCCGGGATCATCTTTCGTGGGAGAATTAATTGCGGACAATACTATGAAATGCGATGGAATCCTTACTTGTACGTTTGACAACAGTGACGAAAAGGATTGTCCTAATAGGTAAGTAACAAGCATTTTTTGTATGTTTTGTTAATTTCTAGAAACAAGTCAGTGAAGCTTAATTTCACAAACGACTAGTTTAAAACATGCTTGAAATGGTTAAAACGTAGTTTTGTAATCTTTTGACCACAAAGGTTTGTGTGCCAAAGTGGCAACTTGGTGAATATTCCGAAGACAAAAGTGTGCGATGGTTACAAAGATTGCGATAATGGATCGGATGAGAGCAAAACACAATGTCAAAATGCAGACAGATTTTACTGCGCGTCATTGAATGGACGCAAGGTAAAAAAACACATGCAAGTTGTAAAACAATACAGCAACGTTTGAAAACTATCTTCAGGTTTCTGTATCGAAACAAGTGGTTTGCGATTTTAACATTAACTGCGACAAAGGCGAAGATGAAATGAACTGTTCTAGTGTGGATGGACGATTTTACTGTGAAAACGGAAAACCGTTTTTTGTTCATAAAAGCCGGGTAACTTAATTCATTTTCATTCATTTTTTCACAAAATTTACGTTTGCTCCTGTAATTGAATTTTCACACAAGATACTTGACGGTCGCGGGGATTGCAGCGATTGGAGCGACGAATGTTCTGACAAGTTTAAAACCTCTGCAACAATTTTATCTTCGCGATATGAATTGATAGCCGATCCCTTTCTTCGTGCTATTGTATGGATCATGGCTTTATTGGCTTTCTTTGGAAATTCAGTAAGTTCACCATGCAACATGCAACAGTTCTCCATGCAACATGGTGACGATATGTTTAAATTAAGATTGTCATTGTTGGAGAATCGAAAGCTCTCAAAAAAATCTTTTCCAAATCCCAAGGAGCGCCGCTGAGGACAAATCACATGCTGGTGTTAAATCTAGCGGTTGCTGATTTTCTTATGTCCATTTACCTGTTTATGTTGGGAATAGCGGGAGCAGTTTATAGTGGAAGTTATTGCTCACAATCTCTATCATGGCTCACCAGTCAATCTTGTGTTGCCATGGGAGTGCTGGTTGTGCTCTCAAGCGAAACGTCAGTGTTGACGATGTTGCTTTTAACAGGAAGCCGTCTATTTGCAGTTTATAATGTAAGTGGTGTATTAACACTCACACCCTTGTAATAAATGGTTTACTTTTTTCAGCCGATTGCATCCTTAACCAAACCAAGTTTTCGCGTTGTTCTTCTGATGATTGCTGTCACATGGGCAATTTCCATTACATTAGCACTTGTTCCGCTATCGACTTATTATCAAAGCAGTTTTGTGGAACGGGCAATGATTGAAAGCAGTCCATACTTTAGCAATGTTGTCGTTAACTTTACTTCTGCTAAGAACTTTACCCTAAAACTCTTGACCTATTCGAAGCAGCTGGCCGTCCAACCAGACACATTGATACAACAAGTACAATCAATGTCATCATGGAATCAGTTAAACGACTTTTTTGCGTCACATTCTGATGGTTCCAAGCTTTTGAAAATTTCAAGCCAGTTTGGGTAAGTTGCTGTAATTAAGTCGTGGATTGTCACCTAATTTCCATTTCTGTAGCCTAGACCTGCTTGGATGTAAACACCATCATGTGTTGCAATCTTTAGATACTACAGTGTGAACAGTGTGTGTATACCAAACCTGTTTGTAACTGAAAAAGATGGGTCGTGGAGATTTTCCCTTACAATTTCCATCATTAACTTTCTTGTCTTCGTATTCGTGGCTTCTACATACATTGCAATAATAATGAAAGCTCGAAGATCTGTCAACAAGTCCCACGGCGTTGGAAAGAAATCATTAGGTATTAAATTCGAAACTAACCGACTGAACGTATTTAACGATATCATATTTTTGTAGCTCTTGAACGCAAGATTATTCGCTTGATCATCACTGATTTTTGCTGCTGGATTCCACTTTCAATCATGGTTTTCGTCAACTTTAGCGGAGTAAAGATCAACAGCATATCATACGCTGTAGCTGCGATTGTTCTTCTTCCTATTAACAGCGCCCTAAATCCCATTCTTTATTCCGATTTCATTGACAAAATCTACGAAAAACTTCGATCACGAAGAGGTGTCGAAAGTCATTCAAGTGGGCCGGTGGCTTCAACGTCCGTCTCTACAAATAACCAGAATGTTCGTCTGAGGTCCATGCAGTAAAACTTACGAAAATAACCCAATAAACTGCCCACGCTTATTTCGAAAGACAAAAGTTGTTCCGCATTTGGGACTTGACCAGACGCGTTTTTTCGGAAATAATTTTTAGTTCTAAAAACGCGTATCGAACTTTAACATTTTGAAACAAAGTCGATGTCCCTGTTATATTTTAGCACAATTGTAGTTGCAATCTTATCGTTTTACCCAACGCCCTGTAAACTGTATTAAATCTGAGACATCATTTTAAATCCTTTTATACGCTTTTTGATGTATAAACGTGTTGTCTAACTCGACTTGCAACATTTTAAAATAGTTTGTTGGAAATTCTAATTAAGCGAAAGTACGTCACTTTGGTTGTGTATATACTAACAATACTTTCTATTCTACATTTATTCGTATTTAAATGCAGCACTCATTTGGTTGATCATCACAACTTTAGACGATTTAAGATCGATAGCATATCATAAGCTGTAGCTGTGATTGTTCTTCTTTTCTATTAGCAGCGCCCTCAATCCAATTTTATTCCAATTGAATTGATAAATTGTATGAGAAAATTCGTCGTCGGAGAACATTCGAAAGTCAATCGTCGGACCATAAGTTTCCGACCCGACAAACAAACTCAACATTTGTCTGACATTTAAGTATATGTGTAGCATCACAGTGAATGTGGGAATTTGTAAAGTAGCCTATATGTATTACTTCGAAGCAGGCAAAGTGTGTAGCCTACAAAGCTGAACAATAAACGGAGAATTAAAGTGATTATTTGTGTACATAGTATTTCCGTGGTTTTTTTGTTTCGATGTTTTTGCCACGCCCCATAAGATCAAGACTCTTAATGAAACAAGTCAAATGACACAAAATAATACATAAAATTTTATTGTTGATGGTTCCAGTTTTGTGTTTTGTAATACTCATTCTGAGTTTGTCGTGAGACAACTTCTTGTGGCTAAATGTTATTTTAAGTGTAGGCTAAAAACTTTGGCATTGACGAAATCCTAAAGTAAAAAAGGTAGCAAAGCCAAGGTAGCATTACAATACGCTGACCGTATCCTGTTGTGCAGAGCGTACAGCCTGTCGTATCACCGTGCGGTACTAAATATGAAAAAATTCAACATACGCTAGACCAGCGCTTCCCAACCGGTGGGCCGCGAAGCTTTTCAAACTACTACAACCATACTAATATAGAAGTTCAAAAAAATTACACAGTTTGTGAGAACGTGCTTTCAAATTTAACCATTTTTCTCAAAAATATAATATTACTTACTATAAAAGCCGCATAAGATATCACGTTAAACAAAGCTTTATTACACAAACAAACTACAATTGTCGCGTCACAACAGTAATTGTACTCTTGTAAAATCTTGATGCTAGAACTCTTTGTAAGCTTTATTTGGTCTTTGCGTAGCTGCAAAATGGATAGTTTTTTTTACAAAAAGAAAAAGCAAGCAAAGTAAAGAAAATCAAAAAAATCCCAGAAAGTTGTAGTGATGTCGTCATCAAATCAGCAAGCTCAGACTTCACATTAACAGAAGCATCGCTTGTGCGGTTATTATTTCTCTGTCTCAATTTTAGTTCTTTTTCCATTGTGGTTTTGTCGCAATATTGTACGGTGGTCCGCCTCCCCTCAAAAATTTTTTAAGTGGGCCGCGAGCTGGAAAAGGTTGGGAAGCACTGCGCTAGACCACCGTTTAGTTTTTGCGTACCGTAGGCCAGTGGTTCCCAACCTTTTTATGACGCGACCCAAATACTTACCAAAATTTTGTTTTCTAGTTTCTCGCGACCCATGGACATACATTCTTACTATTTTGGTTGTATGTCTGTATATCGGGAAAGTTTGTTTAAAAAAAATTACTGCGCCAGTTTCGAATATCAAATTATTATCAAACAAAAATTATTCGTTTAGCGACCAGACATTTCTATTTAGCCCGGACTTCAGAGCATTATCAACCAGACAACGCTCAACAGTGAGCTAACACACACCTTATGACGTCACAAACAGAATTACCCAATATCAAGCCAGGTTATCATCAAATTAAATATTTGGGCAACAATTTAAGTCTTGGAAATAAACAAAAAAACACTACGAAACGAAGTAAAAACTAGATGTTCTTATTGTCACAAAAATAGGCGACCCAACAAAAATTTCAGGCGACCCAACTTTGGGTCGCGACCCATAGGTTGGGAAACACTGCCGTAGGCTACGTTCGACAGTTCAGTGTTTGCCTGAAACGTGTGACATGATACTCGCAATTTTATATTGCCACTTGTTTTCGGTCATTGTTACCAAAAACCTATTTGTCACACTTGACACTGTACGAGGTTGCACTATTTTTGGATAATGAAAACGATGTTGACATCTTATTTAATTTCCGTACCAGTACGAGATATAGCTTTGGGTACGGTGACACGCTCAAGTGGTAACAAAGTTCTTTGGTGGTAACGTGTAGGCTACCAACGTTCGCATGGCATGTTGTCATCCACAAAACACATATACATTCAAAATTATTATTTGTTCAACACTACTGGGTTTTGCATGATAAGACTAAAGTGAAAATAAAATTAAAAAGCACTGTAGTGTGAAATATATGTTTCAGATTACCCTTTTTAAATAAATTACGCGTCATGCTTCATTGCCGTTCGGTTAGCCTTCTGTACTGTACGACAGCACCCTTGTGGAACTGGTAGTTGGAGATGCAGTTGTAGTATTTTGGTTGTGGGTTTGCAATTTGTGTGTTTTTGTTGATGTTGATACTTAGTCCGAACAATTGAAAGCTGTTTTCTTTTTCACTTTTCCAGAGTACAAAAGCAATGTTAAACATTTGTACTTTATCATGGAATTGCAATGGCTGAAACATTAAAGGTTTGTTTTGCATTTTATCATACTTTTTTGTTTGTACTTTAGTTTTGCCAAGATTGGTGAGTATACCCATATATGGATACCTTTTTATGAAAAACTGGAATTTTACAGAAATATGCACACCTTTTTGTCAAATGTATGCACTTTTAAAGCTTTTAGCGTTAATCTCTATATATAGTAAAAAAGAAAATTCTTTACATTTTAAGTGTTTGATGCATACCAGTCACAAGTTTACAAATAATTTTTAATGTCACTACAAACTTGAGAAATTTTAGATTAGAAATTTTATTTTGGCCTTTTATTTTTTATTTTGTCAAAATAATTCCATGGAATTAGGGTTTCCTCCCAGGAATTTCCTGGCGAGACATTTCAGACAATCAAGCAAAAACGTTTTTTGTGTATAATATTGTGAAAAAACAATCTTTATGTTCAAATTTCTGCTAACTGTAACCAAAATATGGCGTTTTGTAATTTTGATTTTTATAATAGTTTACAAATTTTTTTTTTTAAACAAGATTGCAAATTTGGTTATAATCAACAAAATCATGGCTAATAAGATGCTTACAGTAAAATAACTAGTTTTAGTGATTGCACTGTAAAACTACCCACGCAAATTTTTCGGTCAGGATCCCGGGATTCCCCGAAAATAAAAAAAATATTTGCTGAATCCCAGGAATTAAAAAATCTGGGAAATAGAGGAACTAGAGTTCCTTCTCAAGAAATTCTCAAAAAATCTCGAAAAAATCGAGTCTCGACTCTCGAGAAATAAATAAAAATTTCTCGTGAAAAATTACGACACATATCATAAACAAAAAGTAAATGCGACACCTCTTATTACATGTATTTTTCATTTCAACTTGCCTCAACGCGCACTGGGCACATAACTTTCTTATTTTGCTTCTGAAACAGCGATTTTTAGCATGCATTGCCGCTAAACTTTCACCTTTCCCAGGCAGTAGTCATGCCTGGTTGTGTAAGATCTATAACAGTCGCTTCGTTTTTTGCTGGTTTGCCAGCGAATCACTACTTGCGATCGGTGCTAGAAGCGAAAAAGCGTACAATCGGAAATTTTTCGGTTTGTTTTTGTTAGAAAATTGGCTTAAATAAAGATTTCGAGACTCTCGAGATTCTCAAGAAATGAATTTTTAATTTCTCGTTTCTTGAGAAACGAAAAAGTTGAGAAATAGAGGAACCCTATCACACATGCAGCTTCTATGCTAAACCGTACAACGTTGTTTGTATAATGATTCATTTTTTTTGGTCCCATTTAGTTTCCTTCTATTTGGCATGTTAAAAGCTGTAACATTGTAGGTAATTATTTTTCGATCAAAAAATATTTTTCATTGAAGTGCTGAGAAACTTAATGAAAATCTTCCTCTCGAAATAAATGTACTTGACTACATACATGATTTGAAAATGTTATTTCAAGCACGTTTTGAAAGTGTTATTTTAAAGCATAACCAATTTTTATGAATTATTTGCGAAAGCAGGCTTGTGATGACACACAACTTTATTGTAAATATATATAGGAAATTAATCTATTCCAATATGTTGAAAATCTGCCTGGAACTCATGCCATGTGCTTTGTTTATGCATTGTAATGAACAACTTGATGTTTTACTAAAAAAGTAAATGCAAAAATAAAAACTGTTTTAAGTGGCTCTTTATATTTCAGATGCAACTGAAAGTGATTGAAGGATGTAGACTGCCTGTCAAACGGGATTTGGAAGGACAGATTGAGTGGCGTAAATATCACTGACTCAATAGGCTAACAAAAAAGTTTCAAAGTTTGCAATGACTTAAAAAATACATAAACAAAATAAAGCTGCCTTAACATGTTGCACAATAAAAAATGTTTTCAACATGCAGCTAAAGTTTTAATAATTTTTAAATATCTGGTATTTGCAAATGCAAATTTTAGTATAAACCCCTGAAATGGATAGTATTATTATAAAGTGTCTAAATTAAATCTGCTTCTATCAGCTTTTAATTTATCACCTATAACTTCTGAGCTGTTAGGGGATTTTTGTTCTTGCCTGAAGTTTAACCCCTTTTACTATGAAAAGTTTGATGAGTTTGGATGAATCTAACACAGATCGTAGACATAGTGATGTAAATGTGCCATTTGTGTGGTTTGACTTGATAGCATTTAACCCCACTGGCCCCCTAAAATGGAGGATTTTTTTAACAATACCTAAATTGAATGAAATTTGGATATGTTGTAGAATTTGCCATTTAAAGGTGTTTATTGTTGTGTTTTACCTTTTAGTCCCTATGTTTATTCCCCCTAGACCCCTAACATGGGTAAATGGTGTGAATTGAATAAATTTTACACATGGAACATGCTATTTTGAATCCTTGATTGTTGTGTTTAACACTGTAGCTCCACATGTAACCCAACTGGCTCCTAAAATGTCTGAATTTTTAAACAATGTCAGAATTAAATAAAATTTTGACAGCTTGTAGAATTTGCCATGTATAGGTGTCGACATAATCGCCGAACAATCAAGGGCTGGGTATGCCAATGGTAAAATGAAATGTCAAGTCACTTTTAAAATTTTGCTAACCTTTTTTTCCAAGTCAAACTAACATGCAATTTTGAATTATTTTTACTATGACCTGTAGGGGCTTAACCTTTTCCCCCTGTAGGGGCTACCATAGTTTTGTCTTTGCTGTTTTTTCTTCAAATTTGCTGTTTTTTCTTTAAATGTTATCAACCTAAAATTAGTATTTATTATTTACCCCACCCCGAACTTTTTACTTTATATGATCCTAAAATTGCTAAACTGTTGCATAGATTTGTTGGCCATTGTTTTTTTTTGTTTTTTTTGTGAATCCTGTCAACAATCTTCACTTTGTGCATGGATTAGCAAATCAAAAATCCTTTCAATTGTATTAAGTTGTGTTTGTTTATTGTCAATAAATTAAATTTGTTTCAGATTTGGCAGAAATTTTAAGCATCAGAGAATTCGATGGCAACAACCAATATTATGTGCACTATGTTGATTGTAAGTTTGTTTCATTTTGTTGCTTTCAAATTTTGTTTGTTTATAGTATTTTAAACATACAGTCTTAGGGAAAAAATAACATAACTAGATTCTGTAATGTACATGGTAACATATTTTTGTTAAAAAGTTAACAAGAGACTTGACGAATGGGTTGCGGAGAGCAGACTTGACTTCGCGAAGATGCAACTCCCTAAAAAAGAACCCAAATCTGCACACAGAAGAAATACAGACTCCAGACCAGCCAGTCCAGAGCGTGAAGTAGTTTTGGTACCAACAATTTCATGTTACTGTTTAGTAGTAAACTTTTTAGTAAAAGTATATGATTATTGATTGTCAAAAAAAGTATATAATTGTCAAGGAATAGTATACTGTCAAAGATTTGCATTTTGTTATCTTTTTTTGTTACTTTTGTGTCTGTTTAGAATGGAGTGTCATCCAAAGATTGGCAAGTTAAACAAAAAACACCAAATAAAGTCCCTAGAAAACGAAAACTTCCTGAAGCTGGACCTGAGGAGGTATTCTTTACTTTTTCTATTCATTTATCAAATTTGGTAGAGTTATAAAAACAATGCACATTTAAGTATCTGGAAATAACAGACAAGTAAGATTGATGGCATAACTAAAAAGTTTTTGTATGCGTTTAAACAGATTTTACAATTAAACAGAAAAGTGTTTTTCGCAAGTGTAAAGCTGAAGCTTCATAATCTTCATGCTGCGGTCCTGATAAACGTACTATTGTTTTCTGCTATTGCAAAAGTTATGTCACATATGGTTGTGAACAAAATATCAAGTCTAACTCCAGGATGAATGTTTTACTTTAAAAGTACTTTATTAAAATTGTTTTGCTCCATCACTTTTTAAATTACCAGGAATCTCAGGAATCTTCTGATGGTGCTCCAAGACAAACTGGTAGTATGACTATCCATGTGCCTGAAGACAAAGTTAGTCGCATAAAGAACATCAAGTGTATTGGTCAGTTACTTTAAAACAATATCTTGTGTAACATCATATCAATTGATTGTTGCAAAATTTTCACAGAGATTGGAAAATACAGACTCAAGCCTTGGTATTTTTCCCCATACCCCATTGAACTGACCAAATATGAAGTTGTTTATTTGTGCGAGTTCTGCCTGAAGTATGCCAAAAGTGCAACTTGCCTTCAACGTCACCTGGTAGGAAAATTATTAATAAACTGCAAACACTTTTTGTCCGGAAATTCTGTCCAGATTTATTCTTTACAAAAGGAGTTCCCAACCTGTGGTAAATGTACCACTTGTGGTACGCGAAGGTTCTTCAGGTGGTACGTGGGCATCTTCCGTTTTTTTTTTCACAAAAACCTACACAAGGAATTTTCTCCATAAACTTTTGGCCCAGTATGGCCTCTTCATATTCAACGCTAGCTTATCATGCTGTTCTGCAGCTATAACTGATTTTTCCTTCCACGTGGGAATGTGAGCAGGGATTTTCAGTCATGATAAACATCAAGTCAAAAATCGAAACCGACTAGGTGCGCCCGGAAATGACTTTCGATGCGCTGTTACCAAATCTACACCGCGAATCGACCAATTGGTGGAAAGTAAACAAAACTCTCATTAAATTTACGTGTGGTGCTTTAGTGTTATTTTATTAAGCCAATATTATTCTTCTGAATAAAATATGATTCGATCAAGTTAGTTGTTCTGCAATAACTGTTACGTGTGGCAGTACAGAGCGTCCAAGTGGTACGAGAACGTAAAAAGGTTGGGAACCCCTGCTTTACAACAAAGATTTTAATATTGTGCTTTAGTAGCGTTTTTGTCCATGATTTTTTTTAATGTTGTATTGTGCAGACGAAATGTCAACTCAAGTATCCCCCTGGAAATGAAATATACCGCAAAGCTGACATTTCTTTTTTTGAGATTGATGGACGAAAAAATAAGGTAAGGTTGCATTTCTTATTTGCAAAAAAAAAACAGGACGACAACCCAATTTTGTTTGGTCACTAGATGGCAATAAAGGTTTGATTCAGCGATAAAAATGCAAAGGTCACTTTTTGGCGGATTTTACAGAAAATTTGACCTCATAGATTGGCATCATAAAATTTTTTACTTGGTATCGTTTTTGTCGCCTTTTACAGAGCTATGCACAAAATCTTTGTTTGTTGGCCAAATGTTTTTTGGACCACAAGACCCTTTATTACGACACTGACCCTTTCCTGTTTTACGTCATGACTGAACATGATTCCAAGGGTTTTCATCTTGTTGGATACTTTTCGAAAGTGAGTACCCTTTGTTTGCAGATTTTTAATTGACTTAATTAATGTGGTTGTGATTGTTTTGAAATTTTATTACTAAAAAAACAAACCATTTGCAAGTGGGCGGTGTGGAGTCGGTATGGTAAATATAGTAGACCTCTAAAGCAGTGGGCTTAATTATGGCTTAAAAATACCCACCTAATTGAGAAGTATTTTAGGTTTTGTACTGTCACTTCTTGCCCGAGTTAACCCATGTATTACCCATTTTTAAAAACAGCCCACATGATGCTGGAATTTCGCAGATTGGAATTAATTTGTATTTGCGTGTTGAGTTATGTGTGCTTTCTAGCAACAAGAAAGACCGTTAAATTTTTTATTTTAATTGAGTAAGTATCTGTTAAAATTAATAGGTATGCGAAATGCATGCAAAATGACCAAATCCATAGGAACAAATCAGCGAAAAATGAACAAATTTTACATTGAAGCAGTGTTGTAAGACTGGCCGCGTTTTTCGGATTCAGGCTTCAGGCTTCAGTTTCAATTAAACTGGACCGATTCGGGCCTGATGTTCAACTTATCTTGGAAAGTCTCAGTTTCGGGCCTAATTCGGGCGTTATTTGAAGACTTTTTTGCGTTAGGGTCGGGTTTCGGGCTTGGACTTTCGGATTCGGGCCCTAGTTTCAGGCACCCTTACAGCTCTGCTTTAAAGGACTCTAATCTGTCTTGATTGATAAACGTTTTGTTTACCTGTCATCCATGCAGGAAAAAGAGTCAACAGAAGACTACAATGTCGCATGTATTTTAACGCTGCCACCACATCAGAGAAAAGGATTCGGAAAATTACTTATCGAATTCAGTGAGTAATACGATTAAAGCTACGTATTGTATCACAATGCTTCAAGCAAACTCACTTACCCTCGAAATTTAGCTCATTGCGACAGATTTAGTTGCTTGAATCATTGTCAATCAAATTGTTGTTATTGTTCTTGCGAAAGCACTCGCAATTCATGACGTCGAAAATAAACTGTTTTGACTTGCATGCATCATGATTTAGCAAAAGGGTTAATTGGGTACTTAACGTTTTAATCAATGGATGACGTCATTAATAGTTTTTGTTTTTAAATGAAGTACTTTAGATTTTCTTCAATTCTCAAATATAGGTTGAAACACATTGACATGCATTGAAATGCACACAAACACACATTTGTTATTGATGGTAGTGCAGTTGAACTGTCCACTGTTGTCTATTTGGCACAGTAAAATGTCATATAAGAGCTTGGCTACAGCGCATAGTATCACGTAAATACAGCAGTGAACAATGGTTACATCTACTTATGCTTAACCAACATATGTACACTAAGCGCCACTGGAAACACAAGTGATTAACAATCAATTTATAATTTCTGTAAAAACTTCTGACCAAATGTTTTGAAAATACAAATAAACTAGCATTACTATGGCCGACACCCTTTTTTCAAAGGAAAACATTGTAATAAAATTTTAAAACAAATCGAGATTTTGTTGAATTATATCGTGTATTTATTTGCAGGTTACGCGCTATCCAAACTCGAAGGCAAAGCCGGGACACCTGAAAAACCACTTTCCGATCTCGGATTGCTTTCGTATCGGTCTTACTGGACACACACGATACTGAACATCATCATTAATTTAAAACCTGACAATGGACAGGAAAAACCACAAATCACTATTAAGTAAGTCCAAATGTGTGTAAACTCTCGCAGTTCTGCGGCAATGGTTTCATGAGCAATTTGGGAAGTTTTGGACTGGTTTGATTTTGAAACCGAAAGATTAATATTCAGTTCTAGAGAAGAAAACTGCAACGAACTCTCTGAAAAGACGTACGCGTATATTTATAACCTATTTTATAAACCTGTTCTGGACATATTCTATAATAATAAGTAATAAGTGTTTCGTTTTCAACGGGGGATTTATCTAATGACATGACGACGGGCAAGCTATGGAAATCTTTGCAGGTTTTAGAAGCAGCGACCTTGCGTTTCAATGGGTAGTGGGTTATTGTTTTCACACAGCACTTTCGATTGGGCGGTTAATCAGGCAGCCAGTATCACTAGCATATTTTAAGCACCCTAGTTGAAATGTCTGAAGTCCAAAAACAACAGCGTTTTGGTTTCATAAAATAAGTTTCGATTTGGTTTCAGCGATAGCTGTTGCCCTTTCGGTGTCAAGTCTGAAATCTTGAGAATGTGCTTTCATTAAACTTTTTCGTTTGTGGCTCTTGCGAAATCGATTGTGCGAGGCCGCGCATGTATTTCTGGCAGTCAGGAAAGAACCAAACAAAAGTACCTGCTGTGGACTGGTGCTCCGAAATCGGTGCGGTGCGGTTCGCTCCTTGTCACCGCCGGTACGAGCAAGGAGAACTGCTCGACCGGCTCTGCGCGAATATTTCGTCGAAATACAAGGTCTCTTGGGTCGCGCCATGTCTGCAAAACAACATCATATTTCGCTATTAAGGGAAATCCTCCTTTAGCAAAAACAAAAATCCTCACGAAAAATAATTAGAAATAGGCACTGAAATTTAATAAGGGCACTTTGTGCGGAAGTTGGATTTGCACTCCTTAAACACTGGATTGGATAATTGTGTAACAATCACTGTTGCAGGGCTCTGTAAAATATACAAAGCAAAATGACCCTTGTGCTTTGTATTTTGATTAAATCTGAAACGTAAAACAAAGCAAATGTTAGTGTGGTTTCCTATTGAAGCGCCTTCACTATTCATTCGCGTGGATTTCACGTAAACATGTTTGCTCTGCGACAAACTGTGGTTGCAAATGCCAGTCGCTCTGCGCAGGAAAATGAATTCAAGCCACGAATCCTAGGCACTGGCCTTGCGGGAACGGGAACTGTTTTCAATTTGACCCTTGGCTTGCTGCGCTGACAATTCGTTGCTCCTTCACTTGTCATATTGCAATGGGATTTCCTTGGTCTTGTCGTGCAGGAATTGCTAGCAGGTGGTAATCTGACAATGTATCTTGTATAGCGATGTGTTAAACAAAGGGTATATTCGGCGCATAACAATTCCATGAATTTTCATGATAAATTACGTGCTAATATACTTGTGCATTGGGTATATAGTGCATGGGCGTTTTAACAGGTATTTTGTAATTTTCGACATTTAAAACTGACAAATTGTCGTAATTAGTCTTTCTGAATGCATTCCTGTATGTAGCTCAACAATTTGGACGAAAAACGCAAACATAGAGTTCTGTTTTTTTGTTTAAACTAAAGTCATTTTAATGTAATGCATGTGCAATGTTTGTTTGAGTCAATGTGGTGTTTTGGAACATACTTCAGCGAGGTTTTGTACAGGGTCAGTGGATTCAAACAAGTATTACAGTGACACTGGTTAACTTAAGTATTACGGTGAACTTTCCAAAAATTTGCAGAAGTTTTGAGAACCAAGTTATAAAAAGATTTTTATAATTCATCACACATAGTTAAACTTTCCAACGAAGTGGTTGTTTCCTCAAACACACCGTAAATAGCTCTCAACTAATGTGTCTAACACAGGTCAATATACCTTCCAAGGGTCCCATCATCGCCTGTAAAATGCTACACATCCTGTAATATTTCACCGAAAACGTGAATTGATTCTGCTGACTTGCCATTCATTTCAGGGTGCGATTAAAGATGGTTGCATGTGAGTAATCGGCTGAACCGACGTTGTAAGTTCATCTCAAATGCAGCAGCAATAAATGTTTTCGTGTTTACTTTTCCCGATCCTTGCAGATAAAACTCGTTTTAGTGTTGCCTCGTTTTTTTTTTAGGAAATTACAGTTATATAAGTTTGCCAAACAACCCATTTTTATTGCCATTTTATATGCAATCTTTTTTTGTTGCTATTTTATGTAACTTACAATCAATCCCCTATTCGCCATTCCACAGCAACTGTGTTATCTAACCAAACCTGGATACGACATAGAAATCCCGATAACGTATCCGGGAAGAGAATCTGTTTGCTCGTTTCAAGTGTTTGCATAGCAACGGGCGATGTTGCCAACAATAGACGCAAACTTTTGCATCACGTTGGCGACTTCAGCACAACAAAGAAACACAGAATAAACCGCTCGCAATGCAAACCACGTGTTGTAACGTATATGTGCCAGAGTAACCCGAAGCTAGACCGTCTTTGTTAGTTGTCACGTGACATTTGTTTACTGCCTTGCGACTTTGCTGTGGGTGTTTTCGAAGGGTACGGCACCTGCCGTTTAGAAGATTGCCTGTTGACCTAGCTTGTGGGGTCGTGCAAATTGCGGATACATGGTGGCTGATGTGGGGATTGCGACACCTGTCAAATCCCACCTAATTTTACCGTCTCGCCCTTTTAACGCTTTCCAATCTCGACCTCGCAATATTACCGATTTGCTATGGGTTTAATTTGAAAGCGCCGAAGAGGGCAAGGCGTTTAAGTTTAATTTGTGTATTTCTCGTGCTAATATGGATTATAATTGGGTCTGTCAAAGAAAAATGTAGAACTCTAGCAACTATCACTTTGTAAGGTTGTTTAATTGCGGACAAAAAGTAACGTGCGCTAACATTTTACACTTCGCGTCTTTTTATGTTGCTAATGAAAAAAAATTAAAAGTGTTTTTGCGAGGCGTTTTTCATTTCTGCGATTAAATGCGTATTAGTTCTTAACAAAACGTTATGGAAATATACATAGTTTGTGTTGTTTGTTTACATAAAGCATTGACGTATAACACTGCTGGGTAATTTTGTTGTGTAATACACATACGCGTCTTTAATCCTCGAAGGCCGTGGTTTTGCACTCTGGTTTTTCATTAAACTTTTGTGGCATTAAAAGCGCCATAAGTATGAACAGGTGGAATTTACTAAATTGTGACATGCTTTTGTAGATTAAAGTGTGTAAGGTGAAAAATGTGTTTTTCCAAATCCTCCAAACCGCCTACCTCGCACACCAGGCTCTATCTTAGCACTAAGGTCTGGATTCCTCACTATGATGAGTTTGTGACCCCAAAGAAGTGCTTTGTTGTTCGCCTAATCGCTCGTAAATGTTTTTCTGCGCTGTACTTGTGTTTATTGCGACGGTACGTGCCAATTATAACTTGTACATGTTGGGATATCGCAACACCACGGATCAAGCAAACATCGGCGCAAGCAAATACTATACCTTCGTATTATTTATTCCGTTGTTATATAACACGAAATTATTGATAGGTGTTGCAACTTTGAGCTAACCATATTTGCTCATTAAGTGCAACGTGTTTAAAAGTTGTAGCCATTACAAACTGCTTCGTTGTTGATGTGAACGTGTCTGGTATTTGCTGCTGGTTATGGTTCACTGATTGACACTTTACTGCCTCACAACTGTATCCCTAATGGATAGAATGGTTAGTGTTAATGTGTTTTAGTGCGTATGTGACCAATAATTTCGCGTAAGTTGTGTATCGGTGGAGGCTTGTCATGCTCTGTCGTTTTGTTTGTCAAAATTGCGACACAAACATTTAAGACAATGTTGTTATTTTTTGTCTTAACGGCAGGTAAATCAGATATCGCTTGTTCTAAGACTCCCTAGTGCCTTTTTGTGAAAAAAAGTGAATCGATTTCGAAACTTACACCGGCGTTGGAAATTATGGTTCTTTGTTTTTGCAATAAAAAAAATCCCAGTCCCCCTACCTCGACGCCAAATTTACCACCCTGTCTGCTGCAATACGAATTGCTTTGTAAACAGGACATATGCTTTGTTGCATCACTCCTACTCAACACCACCTTGAAAGCTATTTTAGTCCCCGCAGCCACGCTAAGTACACTAAACCCATTCTAGAGTGTGTGTTGATTTCCCAGTTAGCGAGGTGAAAACACATGTTGCCCACAGCATCAATAAGCTTTGTAGCAAACCTGTTTTGCAACATGGCAGAGCACAGCAATAAGCTTTCCAAAGTAAGGTCGTTGAATTTTTGGCGTTTATGTAAAAAGGCGTGGGCGTTGTGATTTCTGCCTGTACGATGTTGTGATATTTATCGTCCCAAAGGATGCAAAACCCAAATTGCAACGATTTCAGGCGAAAATGACTAAAAAATAAAATTGACACAGAAAACTGCACTTCTCTTTCGGTGGGCAAGGAAGTGGTCCTATCTGACGCATTTGTCATGTTATTTTATGGGTTAAACTCTTGTAGACAGGTGGTGTTACTTCAAATTACCTGACGTTGATCTTCGGTGGTCTTCACAAGCTTGTTAAGACAGGTAAATCGCAAATATGAAAATTGCCAATGTAGGAGAATTTTTCACATGCACCAATACGCAAAAAGCGCTGACTTTTTGGTTCGTGCAGAGGTTTAAATAGAGTGTTTTCAATGCATTTTCTGTTATGCAATATGTCGCGGTTTTCTGACGAAAGACGAAAACTTCATTAATAATATACTGTTGATACTAAGATCAATCGACGTGCACTGTGCACCTAATCGTGTGAATTCATATACCTTGTCCTGGGTATTAATTCAACTTTTCGCAGACCTCCGGGTTTTCAAGCTCCTCGCCGTGTTAACATTGTGCCCGAGAGCGCGTATTTCCTTTTACCGCAACTTGCACTTTCGCCTTGTCATTGCACACCACACATCACCGTTCGTCATCAAAACTTCCCTTATACTGGTTTAAACAAGTACATAATTACACACCGGTGGCTTTGCCTGATTAGAGATTGATTGGCCAATGTGGCGACTCCCATTTGTCCATCAGATAGTCTTTGACGTTGATCGGATGTTCGGATTGAATGTAGTTTGGATATACCTGTATGTAATTAGCCAACCAGGTTGTGATTATCTTTGCCAAATCGCCACAATTAAACCATTTGCTTGCCTTCAGTCTCCACAAGCTACAATTTGGAGATTAGGCTTTTTGCAGAAAGTCGCTATAATTGTGCAGCAAAAGGGATTTTGTCGGAAACTGAAATTTGCTGGTCTGTAGGCGTGTCACCCTAATACCTCAAGCTGTCATGATCTACAAAGTGTATAGCTTGTATTGTGTTAAAGCTAATCAGTGGGCGGAGTTTGTTAAAGTAAAATTTAATTGCTCCGTTTCGGCAACTGCCATTCACGGTGGCTCTTGAGACGACGTTAATCGCATCATGGTGTATACAAAGGCGATCAAGTAAGAACGTTCGCTATGTGTTAAATAGTTTTGGAAAAGATCTATGAAAAGGCTTTGCGTTTACAAGAAAGCCGTTTTACCGCGGTATTTCATCAATGCGGCGTTACAACGAATTATATTCTTTCTTTTGTGTGAAGTACGTACTTTTGAACAGCGGATTATATTTTTATACACCGCCGAATGAACATTCCGATTCCCTTGCTTAAAGGAGTTTCTTTCATTAATAAAATGTAATGGTTCAATGAAATATGTTTTTGTCACATGTGTTTTAACAAAAGTACTGCAACATACCTTTGTCACGGACAAGCACAATGTTTCTCATTGTAACAACTAATTAAAATCAACTTTTTATTTTTTAGCGAGATCTGTGAGAAAACATGCGTGAAAAAAGAAGACGTGATTTCGACTTTGCAACATCTCAACCTCATTAACTATCACAAGGGTCAGTACATTATCGTGCTTACTGATGAAGTTGTGGAGGGCCATAAGCGGTCTATGGCAAAACGAAAAATGCGCATAGAGTTGCGCTGTCTGCATTGGACGCCCAAAGACTGGAGCAAACGTGGAAAGTGGTGACCCGAAGTAACTCCGTTTGGGGTCACGTGCTATTTGAACTCTCGCCTCCTGGTCGGACGGCCTGAAGTAGTGGGTAGGGCTCTTGTCCGAACGTTGTGTTGTGCAAAGGCTTGTGTGCGAAAGTTCCAATAGGAGACTTACTTGGAACGTAAACCTAAGTACTACTGTATTGCACTATTGGACTTTTTATCTTTTTGACGATAATCACTTGAACGTGGCCTCGGTTGACATTTTCGTAGAAACAATATGTATGCTGTGCACGATGTTCATTTCTCCTGGCAGAAAAACAAACCGAACGTTAACAAAAACATATGGTCGAACCATGGCGCAGAGTCACATCTGCAAACCCGGATTAAATTTAAATCCGAGAACCGTCGGCTTTAGCGACAACAGCAAATATCACCACAGACAAGTTTTTGCACGAAAAATACAACACCTCTAGATCGTGTCTAAATGTCAGCACTTCTCGTGGCCACTAATTGCGTACAATCACATGTTTACTGCTAGGACATTTTAAAGTTGTTTCTATACGTTTTGGAAACGCACCCTTTCGCCCACGTCACAATTTTACTGCTATCGCCAAAAATGCGTAGTGACCACGTAGCACTAATACATATTTTGTGTACGACCTGACAGTGTTTTGTTTGCTCTTTGGCCTGTGTGCGTATTAGCACGACAAGAACGAAACATGGTATACGGAGCATCAGCGGAAGTTGCTGATAGACTTTTAGGGCAGGCGTCGAAAAAGTGACGTAGTAACTTGCTACTCTTGCGCATTTGCGGTCCGCCGAAAACAGGGGCTTCCCCATCTTCCTACCGAAGTTTGTGCTGTGTCATAACACTGCTTGGCACTTTTTCTGCAACAGCGAGTGCAGGTTTTTAAAGACAGCCCTACGTGTGACAAACAAGTGTTTTCAAAAACGTGTACAGTCTGCTTCATGTACAGCCTCCATTTAGAGTCATTTTTCGTTAGCTGTGTAAAAAAAATGATTCCCATGAATTTCAAAATAGTTGCTTTTGATCAACGGTGCTTCCGGTTAAGGTAGATATGTCGTTTTACCTTTCAGTTATAATCAGTTGTGTAGTACATTTAGCAAATCTCAAACAGCCACTTATTAGTTACAATAATATTTTCTGAGCACGACCACATACCCCCGTCAACAATCGCCTCTACCAATCCTCAATAATCGACAGGAAATTCTCAGAGCTCCGATAAAGTCGACATTCACCACTTGAACTTTTCCACCACCTGCACATCACATGCACCTGCTTGCTAGTAGCTGGTTTCCATCGACATTTCGTTCTTTCTTATCGGGCAATCACTGGGTGATTTCAATACGACAAGGAAGGTCTTGCAATGAGTTGTACACAGCACATGTCAATACTCCACTTTACCATTATTTTTTTTTAAAAAAAATCATTTACAACAAACCGAACTTAAAACTCAGTGATTTACTGCAGTCTAGTCATTAAGTGTTTAAAGTTAAGTTTTGTTATAACGATGGCTAAGAATTTCCTGTGCTACCAGAAGCAAGACAAGAATACGTAAACCCTTCATGTTAAAACCCCTACTTCACAAACTACACATTAAAATATTCGTTTAGGCCGGTGATAACCTGTCAATGTGGTCGTAAAATGCAGACTTTTGTAACATCGGACCCACTGTTGTCCCCAAACAATGAAATAGAATTAGGGAGAGCCACAACAACGGTCGATCTCCATAGCAAACCGGTCGTCGCCAAGGCTGTACCGCCGCGCTTATCTGGGTCCGCGGGTTAGATCACGTGACTGTTTGACGTCATCGCCGGTGGGATTGACGTCACTGACTTTTCACAAAAGCGTTGCCATACAAACAAGAATATTTGGCGCAAAAAGTCTGCTGTGAACGGGAGGTTTTCAAGACAACTAATACCAAATACTAATGGAACTGTCTTTCAAATGTCAGTGTTTTTATAAAAGATCGTTTTTATTGCTTGTTTTATTACTGGACCGTTCCAGACACAAGAAGTGGTATTTTGTATGCAAACACTTAAAACCATTCCAAATCTGTTCTGGAAATTGAAACCCGACTATGAAACATTCCACGCCTTTTTGACAACGACCAGCGTCAGGGCGACAGTTTTGAATTAAAATTAACTGGAATGTTTGCATAGGCGTGTCCGACTTGAGCTACATTGAATCTCAATCATATAGGTCACAAAATGCCTACGCACCATACACACAAAGCAAGCATATTCGGGAATTTACTAATCTGTTTTTTATTATCACTTACTTTCATAAAGGTATTTCAGCAATGGTAGCTATTTTTATTGTGGGATTTTTGTTTTGACTCATCTTGGCGCGCCTGACTTGAACAGCCAGATTTGGAAACCTACCCTTCATTCCTAGTCCTGCTGCCATAAATAGGCACCAGACCCTGATGTATCTCGGTTCATCGCATCATGCCAATCAACGGAAGCACGTTTGATAAACAGGGCACTGTTACGTCACAACGAAAGGGGTGCCTACTTTTCTTATGTTTCAGAGTCCCCAAGTGACTTGTCGCTTCGACCCCACTTGTCGCTAATTGTTGTTGGCACAATTGATTTTAATAAGTCATACGCGTTTGTTGCACGCCGGCTACTATGTGCACCCAGATTGACCTGGGCGTCTTGCCCAACTGATTCTGAAATATTCTGTAGGCTTTAGCTTTTACTAAACGTGTCATCAAAATAGAGGGGCATTTGAAAATGCAGCGCTTTACGTTTTTGCACAAACGAAAGTAAATGTGTTAACTAAGTAGCCTATATTAGGTGTTAGCATACTCGTGACCCCTAACCTATACATTTGCCTTATGAAAGCACGCACATCCTCCCAACTACAAGGTACATTGTTGCAAAGGAGGAACGAACCCAGCTATTGTCCATCGAGCAAAAGGACGGTTTAAAGTTGTGCTTTTATGCCACATAAATGTTGAGTTATCAAGGTTTGTTATTTCAAACATGGTATTCGTGACATTCATGAACTTTATTAGCTGCAAGGCACCTCAACAGAAAAATCACTTTTACCAAGTTTTTGATCTCATTAGTCTTTTGATAAAATTATGGTAAAATGAGTTCATTAAACAGGCTTTTGTGTGGCTGTGTGGCGCCAAGATGCTTACAGTGTTGCATCTGCATGTGATAAGCCAATAGAGGAGAGCATGATGGAAATATTTGCTGTTTAGGATGCGTGCGCATCGCTATGCAAACAACAGTGAACATGATCACACTGTCTCATTACACAACTTTCACCGACTGCCCACGTCAGACGACACCTTATCAAGTCCCGAACGACGCGACTGGCTTGAGAATGACATCGAAATATGCGCACTAAACTACACAGTCGTTCCTCTTTGCACTTGAAACGAAAGTTTTTGTGTTTTATGTTTGCATTAAAGAGAAACGCGTCGGTGATGCGCTGTGCAAACTGGTTGACTCACATTAGAACCGCCACCCAGTTTGAGACGCGCCACTGCCGTACTTTTTGTCGGAAATATCTGACTGGGCAGAAGGCGTCGCGGCGTGAACCCTTGGTTGCGAGACGAAGCTCCCGGAAATCGTCTGCAACAATCCAATGCCGCCGAAATAATTACCACTGTAAAGAGTGCTTCCTTCAACCATATAATGTTTATGTCTATCACGTTTAATGCCAGCATCTTTCTAAAAGCTTTACTGCATTAAGTTGGAAGATAATTTTTGGGAGCTTTTGAAGGGTTTTGCACAACCGATATAAAACACGAGCCACAACAAGTTGGGATCATTGATCGTATTTACATGCACAGCGTAGATGCGTTGAATTTCAAAATGAGATTGTCTGTAGCGAAGAAATTGTTACTGATTCCCTTTGCATTTGTTGCTTGAAATCTGCGAAAATATTCCTTTCTTCCTGAGTCATGTCCGGAGGAAAGTACACAGGAAGCATTCGACGCTTTACGGAAGCCACATCCATATGATCAGCAGCATGGCAAAACTTCCGGCAACCAACAAGCACAGGGTATTTTACAATAGAGCACAAAGGGACGAATCACCAAACAGGTGTCAATTTTCGCTGACGGAAGCGGTGCAAGTCTTTGTTTTGTAGGGTTAGGCCGACGCCTTGCCACCGGTTATTGCTGCGTTCGTCTTGGATCCGAGCGTTCATTAACACTGACAAGTGGCTGCCGCCTAATCACGTTTGAGGCGCTCCCAACGACGATTTGCTTACTTTTCCACGCCAAACTGTGAGAAGATTACCACTGGCGTATCAAGCTTGAGATCAATTGCCTTCCCATTGACGTCTTTCGAGCTGATGCGTCGAAATTAACTGTAATTTCAGGCGGCCACAGAACAAGATTTCTACAATCGGTCCAGGCCTTCCTGCTTTCAAACACTGATCGAGGGAAATACTAATGGCATGCTGCATCGATGTTCAAGGCCATTTAAACCCGCAATTTGCCATAAATTTTAAAACAGATTATTCTACCTAAAGCTCACCGGTCGTGTGGCAGCGACATTAATTAAGCTTAAAAGTTGTTACAGATCCGCACCTATTTAAATGAAATGAAATTTACAATTGTTGCACTATTTGTGTTTGCTAACCATGCCGCAAACTTACATATAAGGTAGTGTTGTGCAAAGCAAACCGAGTGGCGATCACACAACTCAACATATCATCCATTTACGGTAGGCGCCGTATCGTACCAATGTTTACACGACGTCGTTGGTTGCTATAATCTTAAATCGACGGTACTTGTGTGAACACGAAGAGTACCGGGACAAATTTGGCCAAACCTTCGTCTTGCGCATTATAACCACGCGCACTACAGAGATGTTTGGAAAAACCGTAGATAGTTTCCATCGCAACATTTGTACCGTTTTAACTGGTTAAGCCAGGATGAGCACCCATCAGGATGCAATATACACCGCTGACTTATCGGCAAACTGTCAGTCAAGGTTAGTTTGATTAGAATCATTTGACAAAGTCACGAAATCGACTGTTTTTATTCCACAATGTTAACTGTGAGTTGGTAAAGTTTACCCTGCAAAGTTTAAATTAAAACATGATGCGGAGGTTAAAACTTGGTTGTGTACTTTCGACAACTTTTCCAGTAGTTGCCTTTGTCTGAAGGGAAATATTGCAAATTGGGAGCTCGGCTTGGTACTCGTGTTTTTCCGACTCCCTTGTTCGCGAGCCAGTTCGCGAAACCTGACTATCACGCGTCCTAAAACTCCCCGACTGCTCCTCCACCGTATTTCTTTATTGTGCGCGCTTTTTTCTGGTCTTGTTCTGTCTATGAGGCTCGGTGGTATAAAACGTGGCGAGAACCAAAACATCACTCACAGTCGAAGCGAAAAGCTGTTGGTTTATGTGAGATTGAGAACTGAAACTGTTCAAAACATGGATGTATACTTCAAACGAAAAAGCGTGGCGAAAGCACCGCCAAGAAGAGATTGCAAGTACAAATGAAACATGGACTATATACACTTCATACAAATGTGAATTTTGAAGAAATTATGCATTTTCTAAGAAGAAACTAGAATGTCTAGTTGTAAGACTGACTGAAAGTGAAACGTGCAACTTGTTCACAACGAGGTCGCATTGTATATTACACTGATGATTTCTTGATAAAGACGAGGATTGCATCTAGCATGAGCTTTATCTCGAAACAGGCATGCGCAGAGAAACTTGCTCAGAACCTAAACGAGCAGCGCAGCAGCCTGCCTCAACGAAAACTAGTTGTTCACGATTTCGACGTCTAGCCAGCCGCCATCGGGCCTACTATCTGCAAAGTAAAGCACTCAAGGATTCAGAAGACTGATGAGAGAACCCTGACTTTCGCAGATACGTTTGGCCAAGAATTCTGCCAAAAGAGGGACACTGTCCAGTAAAAGGCGCTGATGGAAATTGCTTTCAAGGTAAATTAAGTTTCATTACAGTTTTATTATCCATAAGGTTACCAATATTTATATAGTTGCAGTATTCATAAATAACAATAAACGAGCATAAATAACAATAACTTTTTTAGTGCAATGAAACTAATCATACTTTTATCATTTTTAGAATTTTCAAAAACTTTCAACAACATCATTGACAACAATCGATACATTCTGATCACCGACAAAGCGTTTCTGACGCCTCACACCGAAACAAGCGCGAAGCAGTATCATATCATGGATTGGCACTGTAGCTGATGTAGTGAATATACAGCAGTCATTGTGCTACCACACGATCCTGTCTCGTGCCTACCATGTGACGTGATTATGCTCGTTAGGGCAAACATATCAAATCGACCGTTCATTTTTTATCAATGTAGTCTCAATAAGAAACGATTTTATTGTTTGTTTTTGTTGTTAATGTATTTGTATGTGTGTTTTACTCCGCCTTTGCTTTTGTTTTTCATGTTTTGTTGCAATAAATTGAAAAAGAGAGATTTTTGTTTCGCTGATAAGAAAAGAAAATTAAACGCAAAGTTACAATATTACGGTGCCACACTTTAATTTGTAAGGAAGTCACGTTACAACGCTTTCAGTTGTGTTAGGGCTGAAGTTCAGAAGGTCTAGAGGGCGTATAAACAAACACTGGCAGAATGCTTCAATATGCTGTGCAAAGTAGGTAAACTTAAATAACCAGTAATTAACGTCGAGTAACGACAAGCGGCTTAACAATTGAAGAAAGGTACAGTCGAGCAGACAAGAGTTTTCTACCGCCAGATCAATAAATATCTAAGTGTTGCCCAACAGTAAAACGGAAATATTAGCTGTGGTTTGAGGTATCCGGACAGCGCTGGGTCACAATGGGCAAAGGAAACGCACCTAACAATTTCCTTGGCGCTACAAAGCCTGCTTGGCGGCAGTCGAGCGGCATTCAACCTTGACGCTTCCGTCCTGCCAAACCTGCGCGGACAGCATGTGCCACTTTGTCAACGTCGGCAGACGGAAAGCCACATCCGAGCCTTTGATTGTTTGCGCGGTGCGATGCTTGGCGCACTTTGGTCGTGACTGTAGTGTGAGATCGGACGTTCAACTATCGCCTTACCACAGCGATAGGAAGGGTTGGCTTTTCTCACATCAACTCACGGTGTGTAGGAGACTACTGCACACCGCCCAACGTGTGACTCACTGCAGAAAATCGCATAACCTGGAAGTCCAGTTTCACATTAAAGCATAGCGCGTAATCAGTGTTGCGAAACTGCGGAATTTCGTTTTTGTTGATTGTGATACATGTTGCACCGCGATGCTAAATTAGTGTTACGTGTTGCACTTGGGACTCGAAAGTCACACTAGTGATTTATTGCGCAAATGTTCGTCAGGTCGACATTAGATAGGCAACTTAATAATTTAACATCTCATTTCTGTCCGATATGTTGGTGTTTCATTTGGTCTTGGCGGTGATAATTCTATTTTTGGCAGCGATGACTTATACAGCCTCGGGATTTTTTGTTTGAAAAATTTGGCACTACAGCCACGAAGTTAAATCTCACACGTGATTTTCAATAACGTGGTAATGAAATCGTTAGGTTATTTTGGTGCATATAATTTTCTGTATACAACCCAGTCCCTAATTGCTGCAGCAAACTGCGACCGCATTCGTCTTAACTGCGGCACGTTTCATCCCATTTGCGAACGCATATAGCAGTTCGAATCGTTATCGGCACTTTTCGTGGCACACACTAATCCTACGAGAAGGTGAACGCCTCTGCAAGGTCAGGCCTTAAGAAGGATGCAGCATCGGTTATAACAACACCCCAGGGCACAGACCACCTCCAAGTTTGGGACGATCAGATCACGTACCCTCGCGAAGAAAACTATAAACTGTGTTTGCCCCCACCCTTTCTTCAAACGACGACCTGGTAAGTTGCCCTGGGTCGAAAAGGCTGTTTTTGTCTGCCAAGCTTAAAGTTCGTTTCTCAAAACCAATCAGGCAAACGAAAGCACAAAATTAGCATAAGCCGCCGGCAAGTGCGGATGTTAACGGCTGAATTCAAAATAACTTTCGCATCCAATTATCTAAGCGTCGACCTGGTAAAACCCAAACACCTCGAAAGGTGCTTGGTGCATATTTTTAATTACCAGGCAGTAACATGAATTGTTTATGTAGCCTAAAAGCCCAATGCGGTCAAGCTAAATACAGACACATGTCTATATTTTTAATCTGGCATTTTGGGGTTCGACTGCTTTCATAGCTTAAAGAGTCTTTGGCCCTAACAGGCGTACAGACTTAAAAATAACGACTCGTAGTTTTCCCTCAACACCAATCTAAAATTCCAGACTGTTTGAATGAAAGGAAGGCAATTTAAATTCAACCACTTCTCTTCCCGAGTGTCACCTTTCGCATCTTCTATTTACAAGCAATCCTTTCCAACCGCAGACCACCGATCAGCCGTATGGCGGAGTGCATGCAAATCTCATGTTCCCGGCAGTTTGGCGCACCCAAACATTTGCCTGCCACGACCCATAATCTCTAAGTGTCGATACGACGGACGAAAAAACTTTGCCACTGTCACGTTTTTTGGCCTCGCCCGATAAAAACTGGCCCATGCAAGGTGTGGCGATTTGTGATTTTGTTATTGGGTTAGTCCATGCAAAATCACCGCCATAAAATAAGTTTGATACTTTTTAGACAAATAAAACCGGTTTAGGGTGCCATGTAAATGCAAATGCCGTAAACAATATCAGACCGATTTTTTTGTCTACCTCGAAAATTCGAGATATTTCTGTTTGGTTACTCGTTTATGGTGTCACGAATGTAATCATTTTTCTGTACTTTTTTGACAAATTATATTCATAACAAATAAAACTCAGCACGCTTTCTTGTACAGAAATTTATACATGTAATAATTGATCACTTAAATCGGATCATAAAGTTGGGGATTTTTAGCAAATACGAAACATTAAAAATCTGCGTCAATACGTTCCAAAACCGGAGATTCTGCTTGTTGTTACGCGACTGGTTTGCGTGGAGGAGTCCGAAAGTAACCTTTTTTTAAGCGAAGCACGCAAATGTGCGCGTTGTGTCGGTTAATCCGCTTACTATTTAGATGCAGAGGCGTCTGCATAAGTTCATAATAACCCTCTCGTACAATTGTATAGAAAAATCTGTAGACACTGCTTGGCAGTAATGTTGTGGCAAAATTTTGTACTTTTCACAATAACTTACATAATGTGTTGTAAAAAAAATCGCAGGTTGAAATTTGTAAATTAACGATGATTTTCTGCTCAGTTTCTAAATTAATCAATCACTATATTTTACACGAATGCAAACCTTTACGTGTGGCATTATTATGATTCTCCTTGTCTAGAAACCGGTTTGATTTCGACATTAACTGCGGATTATCAGAAATGACACAAGCGTTCGATGCACGCTAAGGTCATACTTCGAGTCAAAAATACGATTTAAGCTGATTAACATATGACTTTGCTAAAATGATTTGCACGAGCGTGTGCAATGTTGCCCATGGCATTTTTTAATATTTTTACTGCCACATTTTTAAATTAAGATATGTCAGTCATAGAAATGATAAAACGCGGTTTAATTTCAAAGGCAAATTTGTCGCGGGAATCTTCAGGTAGAGACCAAACGCCGACGGCGCGCGTCAAACCAATGGCGCGTCACCTGAAAACATCAGTGAATACAAAGGCGCCGAGGCCGAACGAAGCAACCATTGCCTGTGATCAAACGCAGTACAAGTAAAACGCCGCCCCGCTTTGATTCTCCCGCCGTGAGAGGGAACGGATGGGCTTTGTGAATCACAGAGTGAACTCTTCACTTCCCACGCCCCATCTTATGCTGTGGGTGGCAAGGTTGCAGCACAGTCACTGTCCTCGAAAGTCACACCTTCTTTCCCTCGCGAACCGCGTTTAATCAAGGCCCTCCGTCGCGAGAAAAGTTTATTTTTGCCCAAATTAGTCGATATAAGTGGCAGCGTTCTTAAATTGTGGTTGGTTCGCTGCTTGAAGACGGCAATTGCTGCGATAGTTTTCTGTCTATTTTTGTGGCCAATTATCGATCAGATCAGCTTTTCACACACTGCGAGGTTTAGTATACGATCTGAAGACTATTTTGGGGTGGAGAATCTTTATTGCGATCAGTTATGGGTCAGCATTTTGTTGAGTTTGCCCGTAAATCCTTTTTGCAACCTCCGACGAATAAAGCAAAACGTTTTGTCAAAAATTTGCGCTGATTATTTTTTCAAGACTTAAATTGGGTGCAACAGGGTGTAGAATAGTGCAAACAAGGGACATCGAGCCCATATTTTCGTCTGTTTGGCTCCGGTGCCACGTAACACCACTCCTGTTATATTTTCGTGAAGTCTATCACGTTTGAGCGCAATGCATCCATGCACGTGCCACAGCAAACCCACCATCAATTTCGCCTGGTGGCCGTCATGTCACCTCCGGCAACACAGCATAGATCCGCTGGCGGTCTTGTGACGATTTCCACACGCCCAACTCACACCTTCCACCTCGCCTTCAAGCGGAAATCGGCGTGTCGCCTCGTTAAAACACAGCCCTTGAGGCGCGTGACTTTGTTGTCGGGTATGCCATATCAAATTGCTACTGCCCGTTTATGGAGAGAAACACGACGACTTGGTTGCACTCTCTTTTTTGTAACATACCCAACCATCTTCCATTGTGAGTAACCACTACAGTGGCATCGTCTGGGTTTAAACAAGCGAAATGGAATGACTGGCAGGCGACGATTGAGACTCGTCTACATATTTTGAATCTGTGGGACCGCTTTGGCATTCTCATAGGTTCCAGGTTAGACACCTGTCGCAGACGCAATTTACACGCTTCGTTTAAAGTTTCCCATGACTTGAACATGTTGACATCGGATGTTTCCTGACTATCATAACATTTATGGTTGGTCGGTGGCGTGGGACGAATACAGGTGCTCCGCAGAATTCCAATCCCAAATCAAACATGCCTTAAGTAAAGCGTGTCAGTAAGTTTTCCCATGTAGCTATTTCTAAACAAGGTGCTGAGCCTGGTGGTCGTAAAATCCTTTTGGATTCCATATTTGGCGAAAGTGATTTTTCTTTTTTGATTTTTGGCAAAAGATTGAATACAAAACATCCAATAGGTTTAAAATTTGAGCACAAAAAATGCCAACGACCAATCAAAATAAAATGAAATATTCCTGCTGTTTTGGTTGTTTGGTTTCACAGATCGCAATTGTCGCTTTTGTCAGGATCCGACCTGTCAGGGTGTCAACTCAGTTCAACTTAGATATTACATTTTAATTCCAACATTCTGAAAGCATAATGTTTTAGCCTAAACATATGTAACGCTGACTAGCAAACGACCGCACGTAGACAAGGCAGGGTAAACAACCGCCAAATGGCCGGAAGGGGCCAACGGACAGTGTTTACCTGAATGTTATTGCGACCTGTTCGTTTTTTACAATTGTCCTGAATTTAGACGAGGGAATTTTTGTTGCCACCCAATTTAGAGCTCAGGCACCGAGGAGCAAGAAGACTTGTTCGAACAATGGGACAAATAGGTCTTTAAGCGCCCGTGAAGTAGGCGACGACACTTTGTATCCAAGTGGCGCATGGCAACGTTTATTATCGGAAACCCTGGCGAGGTTGTTGTGATTTCAATGTGAAAAAGATTGGAGTGATGATTAACTTTTTCGCGGGCCGCGTGGAGCGCCAACGGGGAGCATCCTTTTTTGTTCAGTGGTTAACGGGGGCCATCAAAGCAATTCAGGCGCCGGGCCACAGGGGCGCGCGCAGCCAACGACCATTACAACCGCCGGTTCAAAGAAACACGTCGAGCGCCAATAAATCGCTCGCTGGAATGGCAAAGACAAACATCAGCGGTGTTTTGCAGTGCCACTCGAACGCTGAACGGTATCCGGAGTTCAAAGAAGCCTTGTTGAGCCCCTCATTTGTTGGTAACGGCGAACATGTGTTAGCGTTGTGTTTTTGTTCAACCTTGAGCAAACAGGAACGCTATGATCCGCCTGCTCGGGCAGGTAAATTCCTTTCAATTCCGACGAGGTGACTTTCAATAATCGTGTTTAGCTATGTGAACCACTTAACAAAATTTGTGTTAGTTGTATTGCACGAGGTGAGCAGGCTTACCGCCTAGACTCGTAGAATTACTTTTTCCCAAAATAAGAAATAAGCTTTTCCATGACATTGTTATGTTCGTGACGTCAATCGTTTCTCAACATAGCCAGTTATACGCACCTATCATATTTTAAATCAACATACAGTATTCATCGATCGAATTATTTATCAGCATGTACACGAAACGACGTTTTTATATTCTGCACTAATCCAATAGTTCTAATGCTACAAATGACTGTAAAAACTCATTGAAGTTTATACCTGTAAAATTAGTGCACGCTTGCAAAAAGGAAAAACATAATGATCATGATTCAGTTCTGCTTAGTCGCCAGACATTTCTACAAATTTGCGTTTGCAGCATTAATTATTGTTGCGGTATTGAAAACAATCCACTTTCTGTAAAAGTAAAAAGTGATACTTTTCTTTCCAAAACAACTAAAAAGCAAGTGGGGAGCATAGGACCAGTCGATGAAAACATGGAATAACCCTATGTTAAATTAATTGCGCTATGCACGTGATGGACAAAGTCTGCATCATATACCATCCATAATTTCATTTCATGCCCCAATATTGGGGGCATCCCTAAAAACACCACAGAAAACCATAACGCGTGATTGCACAACAGTTAGCCCAGAAGTTGTGCTACCGCAAGGGGTTTCACCCTTTTACTGTTACACAACACTTGCGACGTGTCTTTCGTGCTACTGTCAAGGTTTATAAATTCCCCGTCGGGTAAAAGTAAACTTGTGGGCAATAACAATAATAGCCTTCTCGAATGTTCCACCAAGTCAGCAATTTTGAACAACAACAAAACTGCTGTGTCACCTTGTCGCCGGAAAGCCACGAGTTGATTTCAAGAGGCTCTGCCTTCTCTCTTTTTAACTCTGCGAAAGTGCGAATGTTTTAAAATACGTAGGAGTTATTATGATGCAACATCGCGCCATAACATGTAGGAATGCTTTTGCATTGTCGAATTGGGACACGTTGTATTACGTTGGGTCGTTGCGAAAACAAGGATGAATTGCATTTTCGTGCATTGGGGTTGAAGTCAAGAACATTTTCTTTAGCAGGCAAAATGCTTTTTTACGGACTGAACAGAAACAGCACATTTACTATTTCTATTAGACGCGTGGCATATCAAACAAGATACACATTGCGTCTAACCCCAATAGGCAATTGTATTGATACATTTTGTTGACATGTTTAAACAACTGCGATCGATCATGTGGATTAATACCTCTTGCACGTGATCAGAGTGTTGCGCGTTATCAGTGATGTGTGGCACCCATTACCTTTGTGATTCCCTGTAGTGTTTATTTGAATAATGGGGTCAGCAAATGGACTTTGGTTCATAAAGTGCATGAACCCATATAATCAAACACATGTGGAGGTGTAACTGTGGGAGGCGTGATATTAGGCGTGACAACCAGCGAACTTGCTGAGGCCGTTGAATGAACTTTGTACCATGTAGCAACCTATAACACGCGGCAATCCTTCCAACACGCGTAGAGACTTGAATCAATTGATTGCGACACCAATCTTGGTCGCTGACTGTTCGTTAGGACATATGTTGTTTTTCTCACATTTTCCAAAGCGTGGCAAAATAATTGGGCGAGCCCAGACACGCCCCTTCAGGTCAAAGACGGTTGGAAAGCTGTTGGCTTGAGTGACGTTTTGCACCAATGTGTTGCAACGTTACACAAAATAATTGGTGTCATGTTTCAGGTACAGACGTTGGTGCAACAAATCTAAGACATGCGAGAATGTTTCGGTCAAACCGTTTCAGGGATTTATCATCCAGAAATGCAGGGTTAAATTTGTACTGTTATTCGTTTATTACCGGGTCAAATTTTTTCTGCATCTACGCCAATTTGATGTTTTTGCAACTGCTGCTGAACATATGTGTATCAGCACGAATTGCGCTTTCAAAAATGTTAATGAAGTTTGTTTCCACTGTACTTTCAATTTATTTCCGACCGAAACTATTTCATTTGCAAGGATGTCCCAGCTTCTATTGTTTTTCAAGCGCAACGCAAATGGTATTCAGTAACAACAACTTAAATGTCACCACACGTGCTTACCATGGCATGGAAACACCAGGTCAGTGTACCCACAGAGCAACTGATTCGTAAAAAATGTGACCCCGCTTATAGGGTTGGGAAACTCAGACCCCAATTACGAAAATAGCCTTGCGTTAAACACGCTCAGTCAATATTTGGCACATCGTGTCACTTACAATGCACCGTTTCTGTAATGGAATTTACCAAGTTACTTTTCTTAAGTATGTTTCATAAAATTGTTTGCCTAATTTAGTAGAGTAAGTGTTTGCTTGTAAATTGGTATTAAGCCTTTCTCTCCACCACGTCAAATTTAATCAGTGTTTAATCCTGCCTGAGTGTGAAAACAATAAACAATGTACATTTTCACCCAATGTTTTATTTCACCACAACACAAAAACATATAACCATGTAAATATTGGTTTGTTTGTGAACTTGGTTTAAAAAGGAATACAGGGTACAAGGCACATTACGAACGAAATATTGCGCTTTAAAAGAGACACAATAACACAAAAATTTGCGAAAATACGCAGTTGTCGAGTAAACGTTATACACGTAATGATCAAACATAGTGTTGTAAATCGTTCAATACACGAAGGACACAAGCATTCACACATGCATGTGCGTCATAGAACGATTACAACGTCACTTGACAAGATTTGGCTGATTTTCACTTGTTTCTTCTGATGCTCACGCGGGGATAATTCACCCGGATGTGACGATACAAGCTAGTTTCGCCGTTTGCTATCTACAAGAGAAAACAAAATTTCGGTCAATTACATTTCAAGTCACACAATACAACCAAATATGTTTTGTAAAATCAAATCGAAAGCGATTTATAGTCACTTATCACTGGTGCATATGACGAAAAAACACATAAAAACACAAACAATTTGATTAAAAGTACAACTTACAGCGTTTTGGCGATTTGTTGTTTGTACAGGATCACATCTTGAAATGTAGAGAATGTCGCAGAACTTGTTTTTTTGTTTTGTTTATATATACAGCCGCAAGTGAAGCTCCTCTCATCAGCATGTTGAATCCCAGAGGTACACTTTGCGAGTCAATAAACAGTTTGTGAGCAAGTTCTTTTGCTTTTTGCTCTTTGAAAGAGTTCAAAACTAGCAGTCGTGTCGACAGGCTGATGCTTGTCTTTTTTGTTGCAATTTTTTTCTTGTTTTTTCCATAAAGGTCTTTTTTTGGTGCATCAGTCCCCTTGCAAACGCTCGTGCATGGTAGCATTCCCTGCACTTGTTCGGGGAACCAACTTGGCAAAACCAAGCCTGGTCTCCGACACGACGCTGCTAGTAGATGTAGCTACGCTGCTACGAAGCATTGTTCGATATTGTCTTTTGTTTTTTGAAGTTTTGCCACTGTGGATGATACAGCTTGACTTCTTGCAAACATATACAGTCCAAAATTCAGAGATAGGTAAGTAAATTCGTTCTTCCTCCAAGCCAGTAAATCTTCGAGAATCCAGACCAGCTCGGTCCAGAATCACTGCCAGTGGAGGCCCATGACGACGAATTTTTTAAGGTTTTTTAAACACTAAAAAAACCAACAACTGTACACTAACAGCACACACTATACAGCACGCCGTTCTTACAGAGAATGAGGTGACGCAACCGCGCTAGCGCTTTTATACGAGCCAGTTGCGATAGCAAACAGTCACGGGACATGTACCTTATAAGGCGATCACGTGTTTCGGCGTATTGCGCAACACAACGGAAAATCATTGTGATTCGCCTTTGTGAGGGTTGGGCTTGTCCAAAGGTTGTTGCGAAGGGTGTGTAGGATCGGCATGTTTCGAATTCTTTTCTGTGAAAATGTTTAATGAACCAAAGACAACAACATTCACGAGGCAAATATCACTTTTTTACCCATAAACTGCATTTTATGTATCATTTAGGTTGCTATGAATATTAGTGACATCCTTACAACCTGACTTAGACTCCGTTTATTTTGCGTAAATTACTTTTTAGCCGTCTTAACTTTGGCAAACGAATATGTTTTGCTGTTGTGAATTGTGAAGTGACATAGGGCCGGGTTTGTTTTGGAGGCGTCACTCCGAACACGCCTCCAGCGATGACGCATCGGGAATCCCCGTCACTTTCACTGGCGCGCGGAATTTTTGGTGAAACGTTTTCGATTCGTAAGTCTTGTGATGAAGAAGCTGCAATACGTACGAAAATTAGTGGAATTCAGAGCGTGATATCCCTGCCATTAGGCTTGCCAACTTGCCACAGGCAATTTTCACGACTGCAGAATTTTTAGCGCACCCGCAGCTGGAACTGAACATATAGTGACGTGTAAGTTGTGACGTCAGGGGAAGGCGGACCTTATTGACTGGGCATTACTAATTGATGAGTCGTTTTTTGTTCGAACATTCCTTTGTTAACTCGGTGTACAAAATTAGCAACATGTCGGGACATTATTTGATCTCCCGTACGTACGGTATTGCGAATCAAGTTTTTTTAATCTTTTTCAACATTGCTTTGTCACTGGAAAATTGATGATTCAAATGTATACAATAAAAGAAGTCATGGTGGATTGTTTTTTAATTATACCAACTTTTTTTCTAGTCGAAAGCACTTGGTGACTTGGTAAAAAAATAATGTATTTGCCAATCACATAACCTCAAGCCATTTTGCCACTGTCATGGATTACACTGAAGAACAAAAACAAGAGTTTGAGGCACTTTCTGCCATTTTGATGGATGATTTTGTCGGTGTGTGGAATAGAATATGTTGTAGTGAAAAGTGTGATAAACTATGTTTAAAAACTAATCTTTGTGACAGCTTCTTATTCAAGGATGTTTTTGGATCCTAATATAGCAAGTGCTTTAATACTACATGGGAATTTTACACTTAACCAATAAAGTTGTTTTCACTTCACAGACCTCGCCACCACTCCAATGTCATGCATGATTACCTTAAGTGGTATTGTGACAGAATCAAACACTACTTTCCACCTAAAAATCACATTGCCAGACAATTACCCTGATGCAATACCTTATGTTGATATTCCCATCAGGGGCCATTCTCACCACAATAGTCTGAAAGTAAACTTAATTCAACATTTAAATGACAAGGTAATTTGTGGTACAGACTTAAATTTGTTTATGAATATGTGTAAGATTACTTACACTCAGACCCACTTTAATGTTGTGGACTACTACAGTTTTTTATTTGGTTGAGTTCTAATGCTGATGTTTATTATTAAAACTGGAATTTAAGTGTTTTTAATGTGAACAGTTTCTTTAGGCCCAAGAAAACCTTGGATCCCCATCTTTATACACTTTGGTTGAAGAGGCCAAAAGCTGGCTAGCTGAACATTTGCATGATTACAATACACAACAGAAAAACATAATTGAAGTGGAACAAAAGCAATCAATTGATGAAACAGTGAAGTTAGAAGATGGTGGTCAAACTGAATCTGAAGGAAAATGGGATTTTGTCATTGGTCTTGTGGTAAATATTGCTTCTAATCATCACTTGTAGCAAACTAAAGTACAATGTACCAAGGTGATATGTATAAATTCAATGTTTTTATGAGTTTAGAAAACGATTCATAAATGCTACCTAAATATCATTTTTGCTATTTAGTTTTGTTATTCTTACATCTTATTTAGGGCAAGCCATCAGCTGGAAAAAGCACTTTTTTCAATGCCGCAACAAAATTCCCCAAAGCAAAGGTTGGAATTCATCCATTTACTACAATAGAGCCAAACTTTTCACAAGCATTCTACTCAATACCTGACCCCACCAACAACAGAGGAATTGTCTCTGAACCTGGTAATTGTTTTTGTAATAAACTCTTATGGAAGTGCCATTTTTTAAATTTAAATTATCCATGTATAATGTGTGTTTGTGTGTTGAATTAGACCCAATACATCAATACAGGTTGTGTATTCAGTGTAGGTTTAATAGTGGCTCATTTCATTTATTTTAAGTATGGATATCTTTCTGCACCTACCATCTTTTATCACATAATTCAAAATTTTGTAGACACAATGTTTTAACTGAAAGTATTTTCATTGATTGAAATATTGTAATATTAATTCATCCAAATACAGTGTAAATGATCAACAGAATAGTTGTCAAAGACCCACACTTCTCCTCATGACATCACATTCTTGTGGTGAAAAGCAAAACCTGAGTCATTATGCTTATGGCCTTAAGGAATATCATCAGGTGAACTATGTACCTCAGTGAAACTGTGTGGCAATCAACCACTGGCTTGCCTGTGAAATTCTGAACCCAAGTAAAACATATTTACCATTGCAGCTTATGGAAAACACCATGATGGCCTGCGGTATATTCCAGTGATTTTGAAGGACGTTGCGGGGCTGGTACCAGGTGCGTCCGACGGGAAGGGCCGAGGAAATCGGTGTGTAAATACTTTACCAAGATATTTTTATCGATTTGGAGCATTTTGGTTTGCAGATTTATTGTCTTATCGTGTCTGAGTGGCCTATTGATTTTTGTGGAGCTGGTGACTTACGCAGATGGTTTGGTGCGTCACTAACTGACGTATCCCTCCGTATGGGGGTGTAATATCAGTCGCGTATATGCTAAAACTCGTTTAAAAAACAGCGATAGCAAATGCTTTTTTGGGGGATATTTGCAGCATAAACGTCAGTAGTCCTCAAACTGTTTGTTTTTCAACAAGCGATTGCTATTGTGGGTGTTGGAATATGTACCTAACACACTCTATTAACCACATTTTTAACAAACGTTTATGGCTGCTAAGGTTGTCCTTGACTGTGCATCCATTTCGGGAAATCTATTTCACAAATACCATACAACAATCCATCTGTTTGAATTGATCGATCGTCTCTTTCCAAAACTAATGATCATAAAATTTACACACTTTTGATGTAGATACCAGATGAATTGGGTTAGGAATTTCATAGGTCATTTTTCCCCAACAGATAAGGCTACAAGCGTTCATGCTAAGTACAAAAAGAAATCTTTAATGCCTATGCGATAGAATGAACAAGGCCTTTTTTATTTTGCATTTGTTGCCAAATCGTGGTGTCGACCTTACAATTAGGGTTCATATCCCAAAATATATTCCGGATTGGGGAAATGATTGCGCTTCAAAGTAACGGATATGTTGCATTTAGGACTCGTCCGTTTTTAATGTGGTAACGGATGTCTTTCCTCTGACGCTATCTATGCGTTAACTTTCCGAAAGAGCGGACCATTTATGACGCAACGAAAACTCCCTAAGTTTCTCAATAAAACATGGTTCGCATTTGTGCTGTACTGTAGGTTCATTACCCCTAATGGTAATATATGGTGACGACCTATGTTAATTCTTATGCAATCGCGTGTTATTCACACCCATATGCCTTGCGATGAGCAATGTCACACCAGGGCGAGCCGTTCTCTCGTGCGAGGCGTGACGTAACATGTACCGCGTCACGATTTTTTCCAGTTCTGACAGTCGAACATCCAAAGCACAATACTTGTAAATTTGGGACTTTTTATCATCACCTGTACTGGACCACAGAAAAATTTACGGCGATATCTTTGTGGAGAAAAGTTTAGCCGAAGTCATGTGCCTCTTGAATCCATTGGAGAAAGTTTCACTAGATTGCGGTTTTATCACACCCGGGCGAAATTGGATTGGTCACAAGCGTTTCCTGAACATATTTACGCAAGATAAACGAATGATATGTTCACCGGGCACTTTCATCGGAGAAACAACGGATAAAAACTGTTGCGCTTATTTGGTTTTCTGCACTATATGTGGGTCTTCGTACCCCACATTTTGTATTTGGCCTAACGAGTTGAATAAGCTGAAAACAAAAATAAACTCTTGAAAAGCTCTTTCTGAGAAAAGTTCCAGAATAGCAATTGGGACAATTATAGTACTGTAAAGGAAGTTATGTTTTATTGTTGCCTCGTGTGTAAGGGTTTATATTCATCTGGACCGTATTAGGTGAAATTGTACAAAACTTCACGACTGTGCATTAAACTAGTACTTTATAACCAGACAACCCATATATGCCCCGTCTATTCGTGTTACTTACAGTTAGTTGCAGGAATTGTAATTTTTTGGGTGGCATAAATTCGTAAAAACGATCGCTAATTTTTGGGTTGTCTTTATTAACAACTTTATTTGACGTGGACCCTTTTTTAATTTCGGATTATAGGTCGTTTCATTAGCGCTAACAGATTGAAAGTCAATTACGGAAAAATGATTTTGGATTAAAATGTTAAACGCCAATTTCGCATGCCACGTGTTTTACGCGTTACTTTGTATTGTGAAAATCTGTGAGGGACGCTTGTACTTTGCAACCTCAAAATCATTATAAATCGTTTCATGTAAAAAACACGATGCTAAAAGTACAATATGCAGCAATATATTTTATTCAGTTGTTACCGCATTGACGGTTTCAATTTCGTCTCGTTTCCGTCCTGTTATAAAAATACATTAGATTTCTCTGCGCGAACACTGCCACTATTTATGATGTGAAGTTTACTTTTTATCGGTGAAGAACATCTTGTATTTATGAAAGTGCTGAACTTTCACATTAGCCCATCCCACAATCCGGATCCCTAAAATAGTACGACTGAAATACCTAATGTCGGGCTTTAACGTCAATGCGACAAGTTTGTAGCGTTACAAAGCAGGGCGTATATACACGCTCGTCGGAGCTGAAGGAAATCGGAAGCGACTTGCTCCAGTTTCATACGTAGATGCGGCCAGGTCTGTCTGCCCACAAGCACCTATTTTTGTTCTTCAAGAAAGCGTGGCCATTGATTGTTGCCGCGCGTTGAAAGGTCATGGTCACTGAGAGTTTGTGTTCGCCATAGACACAATATTGAACTGTGACGTCAATTTAAACCTATGTCCAAGACGCGCATGAATGACCCTATGCTTTTTGTGTGATCATTACCCGGTAAAATGTGTGGTTGCTAACTAAAGCGTTTGACGCAGAAGAGTAGTGAGAAAATTGCTGTTTTCACAGATTGATGATTTATGCCGAAACAATTCCCGCCTTTGTGCAAATGAACGTATAGTTTACCAGCGTATCTTGCCAAAACGTGTAGTGTATACCTTAATGTATCCGCGGTGGTGGATTATTTTGTGCCGGTATGGAGAAACTACAATCCGTAGACTTTACGATCGCTCATCAGGTGTGGCAAATCATTGACGCGACGCTAAGTAAATTTAACGAGCGTCGTGTTCCAGTAAAAAAGTGAATTGGAAATCTGCGATCTTCCAGCGGATGTTTATCCCTTCTGGGAATGACGCTCGCATCGCTATTGATTAGTTACAAGCTGAGGGTAATGTTTTCAACTGTGACGTATTATACTCAAATTTATGACACGTTGCCATGATGCAAAACCCCTAGTGAAGTAATTGTGGTAATTTGGAAGAATTTTAAACTTGCTTATATATTTACTTTCAACGTGTATCGTGTAAAAGTACGTCATTTGCGATTGCTGTTTCATAAATAAGCACCAACCCACTAAGCTGACCGCCAATTTCCGACTTCAAGTGTCGTATACCACATACGTCATGGGATCTGAGTCTTTGACATAATCTATATAAGCAAGTATGAAATCATACTAGATTGTATTCATTTTATTGTGTTGGTAAAACAGTCCAAAACAATGGCCTGCTATATTCAGTGACTATAGTGTATAAGTACCCCGTTTGTTTGTTTTTTAAGGCGAAATTATTACCAATTTACCTCCTACGTGTAATGTTTAGCCTTGCCAGCGAAAGTTCGCGACGTGTAACCGGACTTCTACGAAACGCGTTTTTGTCATAATCTCACCCCTAACCGCGCATCCGTCTTACCACACGACCGTCCGCCGAATTACGTAACGTAACTCGTAAAATAGCGATGCTAGCTCATGATGTCCAACGAACTCGCCAATTGCCCAGAGACGGGTTAAATAAACTGAACTCGTAAACGTTGTAGCGCTTCCGCATTTTGCCTGCGTAACTTACAAGTAATTGGTTTTTCTGGCTGGTTATGCCGCAACGACGTGAAGAGACTACGTCAGCAGCGCTATGATTGCTAAGCAACCAAACAAACTTTATCTTTAGACTACATTTGTGGTTTGTAGTAAAACGTTTTGCACATTCCCATCTATCCATTTAGAACAAAATAATATGCGATTTGTTTTTCTTCAAATTTGAACTTTTTCTTACCCAGTGCAACGCCAAACAATCGCCATTTTTTATGCGTTTAAAATAAAAATGACGATCGTGGTGCAAAATCATGTTTTTTTCCTTCTGACATAATAAAATTTATTAAGATCTGTATGGGTTAGCATCTAATTCATTTGTCTAAATTTTTATGTTTAGTCACACAATAAAAATATAAATCGTTTGAAGGGATTGTCGACATAGAACATTGTTTGATTATTTACACAAACAATCGTTTTGGCGTTCATGATCAAACATTAGTAATTTGCACGAATCTCTTATAAACGTGTGGTCACAAAGGGTTGAAAAACTTCGGGATTACTCTTAAACATAACAAATCCACGGGTGGCAGGAAATGACATTGGGAAACACTAAATTAGCATTTGTCATATCATTTCATAAAATGCAAGGTCATGAAACTGTATCAACAACATGGCGTTCCGTTCCAATGTTCACTGTGCTCGTGGTGACACAGCAAATTCCGTGTCGTTTTTAAATCGTAAGCACGAGATGCCTTTGTAAATACGAATCACGTGCTCGCCGCAGAATGTCGAGTCATGATTTCGTTTCTCTGCAAGGGCTTTTCCCGTTTAAGCAAAAATGTGCCGACTAAAAACCTTTTTTGAAATGTCATTGAAACTTATTCCATTTTTTTGCTTTTTCACCGAAAATAAAGGAGTCGAATAAAATAAACACGTGGTGCTTAACATTGTCAATAACTTACACGAGACAGTGTACAGTGTAAAAATTAACACAATTATGAATGTATAAAAGTATGCAAATAACGCTTTTGGGCAATTTGTTTCGGTACACATACCTATAATTTGTAAATTTACTTTGTAAGTAAATTCAGCATATATTTACCCACAATTTAAACCGTTCAGCCTTATATGTAAACAACCGCATCAATGCGCATCAACTAGCACCGAATGTCAACACAAGGCCAACTTTTTCATTTCAAGGTCGCGCCTTTTTGTCTCACCACTAACTGCTAGAAAATTGCTCTTGTATTTTGCATTACCTAGTTAATAGCTATATGTGTTTATTTTTGTTCTCGCCCGTCCTTGATATTTGTGTATAATTTTGTTTAGACGTGTGGGCGCGGCAAGCACTGCGGTAACAAAGATGAAGCGATATATGTGAATGCGACTGGGCTTGGTTTTGTACCACTTTGCTCACTTTAAACACCCTTATTGGTGAACTGCGATTCGCCAAGTGTTTTATATGGTGCTTGTTTACAGTAAATGTTTTGTGGTCGAAATCCAGGCCGTTTTAATCCCGTCCTTAAACCTAAATCCGGAAGTTTGCGTCCGCTTCGCAGTAATACCGGCGTGGGTTTCTGTTGAAATTGGCCACGTTAATAGTCACACGTCCCCCGTGAAAACGCTTCAAAGAAAAACCACCAATTACTTTACTAAACTATTCTGATGTGTATATTGTCAAATACCATTGCAATTCGTAAAAAATGTATTGCAAAGTGGTAAAACTTATTGCCTTGGGTTTGTTGGTTATTACACTCGCCTGTAGAACAGGTTATCTGAGGAGGTTTGTATAAGCGCCCACACCATACGTGGCTGTGGCTACTTGTATCGTAATTACCAAACAAGTACAACTTTCCACGTATAAAATCGTCATTACGATCAGACAATTATTGTATTGACGCACAGACCTTTGCATGACCCATGTGGTCTTAACAGTCAATCAAATGTGTCTTGCAAAATTGCTTGCAAGAGACTAACTTGACATAGTTTTGAGCTTGTACATGCAAGGCATTGAACCGCCAACCACCACCTTGGCCCATTGTCCAGTAAACTCAACAATCACAATCTCGTTCCCTATCCCACGTAATTGCCTCCGAATGATGGTTACATTGCACAGCTAACCCATATTTTCGTTGTTAGCGATCCTTGAATTACAGGAGTTTGGTTTCGCCGTTTAAGATTTACAATGTAAATGTCGAACGCCTGTAAACACGCCCATTGTAAGATCACAATCAACATTGTGCGCAGGATGTCATTATCTTAAAATTTCGAAATTGAACGTGCGCCGGTGTCGTGAGCGATTTTATGCATGTTAAACTTTACATACAATTCAACCAAAACCAATTTTCAAACTGAGTTTCCATATTGCCCACTCATTAACGATGGAAACAAAGGCTATTTCCCACCTACACTGGAGATAATGGATCCCGGGCAAAACTTTAATGCGTCATGATTCATTGGTCGTGCTTCCTTGATATATTTTTGGATTTCTTTTGTCGACTAATAACCGGTAGTTTGTTTTTGCCCTATTGTTTAATGTGTGAAACCAATTGTGTCAATGCTAATTATTCCCCAAACTTTCCGTACCTGTTACCAAATATAGTTTGATTTTCTATCCTTGGACTTTCTGATATGAGTTTTAAATTTCGAATTAGACAGCATTGTTTGGGCTTATGCCAAAAAATCGTAAGCTGTAAATATTTTTCTGGTACGGGCTTGTTATGGTCACAAGAGCAGCTTTTCCCCTTCTTGGGAGGACGAACTCGCGTTGCCCGTACCTTGTACATTTTCACCCGAACGTGCATGAAAACCCACGACCGACTGCAAACTGATGTCACTAACACATCTTGAATTGCTGTTGCAGTTTCCTCAACGACCTGTGCGACGCAGATGTCCTTATTCACGTTCTTGATGCTTCCGGTTGTACGGACGAGTGTGGAGAGCAGACCGACGCGCACAACCCCTCTGATGACGTCACCTGGCTGCTGGGGGAAGTCCGGTAAGCGTCCACCTGTCGTGTTTCGCTGTTTTTTCGCTCGGGAATGTCGCAACTTGCGCTTTGATAGTTACGTCAATTCCAAATGTCAGCATATGGTGCTGCTGTTTCTGTGACATGTGACAAATGCACATGACGTTTGGGGTTTGCCGAATTGGATTGTTGGTGAGCGTGCGAATTTTATCGTCACAACTCACAGCATAAGTTGTATGTCTATTTTAAATTAAATATTCATTGTCAACAAGTCCTTTACCGATAAGTATTGTAGCTTAATTTAGTCCAGCAAAAATAAACGATGTTAAAAGTTTAAAAGCTTTACACGGAACATATCGAAAACATAACTTCGAAAGTTGAAACTGAATATTTAGTCGGACGAAACAACGGCTCAACCACATCATGTGCGTATTGATGACCGTTAACAGCCCGAACACTTGGGGACACCTAGCGGATAATGCGGATCACGTGCTGGTGGTTTCCCATGCGCGTGAACAGACAAGCCCTTTCCTCAATATTCGAAACCGAAAAATAGTTCCTCTCATAGCTAGAATTTCCAGGAGCGGTTTCTATGCAACCGTCCCATGACAATAAGAAACTGCCATCGATACTTGAACGTGAAACTGCATTGTGTTGTTTTCCTGGTTGGTTTATAATTAAAGCATGTACTTACTTTTAGTGAGTGGATTTACCAAAACGTGCAGCGAAAGTGGGAGATGATTGTGAAACGACCCAAGCGTTTGATGGGAATGTTTACCGGCTACCATTGTTCACCGCAGCTCGTTCAAGCGGCATTCGCTCGCGCAAACCTGTCAACTAGGTATGTGAATTTATTTGTACACAACAAATAATGTTTTGTTTAGAGATTTATGGGGGCGTGAAATTCCCGTGGGTAGAAATTCAAACTGTTGCTGTGAAGATCGTGAAAGGAGTTTACCACAAGCTGAGTTTTGTTTATACAGCGTTATTTTTTGACTCGGGTGGATTTTTTACCACACAAACGTATACTTAAGACTTCTTTTACCACTTTGTCCCGCCTTCCGCTTTACCATTACGTTTAACTCTCTGCAGTGTATAATATACACAAATTTGTTGTGTTGTTCAATCAACGATCTGATGCCTGCGAAACCAGTAAAACCCTTTTTCGCCATACAGACATGATTCGAAATGTATGCGTGGAGGTTGATCGGTATTTATGAATGTTAATTTCATTATCCTATAAGTATAAAAAGTTGACACATTTATACAAAGTAGTTTGTGTTGAATGGTTATATAGATAATCGGTGGTATACTAATATACTTTTTGGAAATTGTAACTAAAAAAAACTGTACCTGAAGTTATCGTTTGTTTTTAGTGGGATCCCTTGTGGTTTTCATTACGAAACGTCCAATGCATAAGTTGTCTTCAATTTGTCTGTGCAGCAATTGAGCATTTTGAATGACGCTTGCGTTTTCTGTAAACCATTCGTTGTTTGTTTTTACTGGCAATGCTTGTAAACAGACACAGGGCGCGAAGCCTTCTTACGGGAATTTCGATCTTCATTTCATTGCCCGGGTTCAAGGAATCGCGACGCTTCGCGGGTTGTGGTTAATCGTTCTGTGTTTGCATACAATGGAATGTCAACATCGTTATCCCTAGATGCGGCAGACAGTTGCTGTTGACAAAACATAGGACGAACGTACGTAGGCAATCATTTTGCAGACAATGTGAGGCGTTCTTATGTCGCCATGTCTGATATGTGATAAGGAATTGGTTTGTTTGTGTTGGGAATTCTTGAGGGTGTTGAGGTTTTTTGGACATTATGAACGGCATTCTTTGATTAAGTGTCATTCAACGCTGAGAGTGAGACTAGGTTCTACGTCCTCTCTGTTACGACAGACGTTTTTATTGTTGTCTGGATAAATCAGTAGCTTACATTTTTGCTTTTAGTTGAAATGGAGAGACAATTATTTTGCATGCGACAATTCAAATTTTTCGTGGCATGTTCTTTTCTATTTTTATGCAACACAAGTTCGTACTTTAGACGGCTGATTTGTATACCACAGGTTGGAACCAAACCATTTTTATTACTTAACTACAATTTAAAATGGTTAAACAGAAAAAATGCTCATGTTTAAATTCTACTTGCCATCATTATCAGGAAAATTTTACGTGGATCACGCGACAGGCACGTGTAGTTCGTGGCAACACGGTCACGTGATGTTCATGTGACCCGTCACACGCTGAGCTTCTGTACAACGTGTATGTAAAGCATGCTTAACGACACCCATACATTTTCATTTGTTAGGCAGCTATCGGAAAAGGAAATTTGACACCAGCCTCCGCGGGCCTGCATTCAAAAGTTATGCCTGTATTAAAATCTGACCACGCCGCTGCAGAAATTCTCAAAACCGGCAATTTTCTGCAGTAGGATTTCCTGCAGGCCTTACGTTAATTCTACTGAAACTCGAAACCGTCCCTGTAGTTTACATATACGATTGGTGCATATGGTTTCATTTGTTTTTCGGCAGGCAGTTTTTCAGGTTTTGTACAATTGGCCCAAAGTATGAAATCAAATGATTAAAGATTTTGCAACGAAACTGACAATCTTTTTGGACTTTTAAGTAATTTTACTAAATGGGTATTGCTTTGAATTGCTTGATAACACCGCGATATGTGTGCATCATTCCATTTAAAAACAATCAAGTAATGTTTGTGTGCAGTACACATTGCACATAAATGCTACATAACCTGTTACCTAATGCTTCCAAGGTAAGTTACGTCATTTAGTCCACGTTGGAAGCGAATTTTTTTGTTATGTAACAGTCACATGATTTGCCGGAAAAACGCCTTTTCTGCTCATTGGCGACACCACGTGATGAATGATTTGTGTCATTATAAACAACAGGATTCGGTACGGAGAGTCAAAACAGCAAATGTTCTAATGCTCTCTTTGGCCGAAAATTTTGGTCGGAAAACAGTCACTTTTGTTGTTGGATACCCTTTTAAACACTATTTTCGTATGTTAGCTGTGCATGAATATGAAAACTTATTGCTTGGGTCAGTTTGTGTAACTGCTTGGCACAGCACCGAGCATCAAATACAGCTTTGGTATAGGTACTGTGTACTCTGGTTCTGACTCGGCCCATCCCTGGTATTCAGTGCCCCACTCTGTCTATTGTATTACTTTTACTTGAAATTTTGTTCCGTGGAACGGATACCGCAATTTTGTTCTAATAACCTTGTTATTTTTGTTCTGGCTCCAACTGTCAAATACACAAAAATATGTATGTAAATCAAGCAAAAAGTAAACACACTTGTCGTGTGAAAAATGGTAGTCCCCTGTGCTAATATTGTGGTCTTCGAATTTCCTGGCTACTGAGATGTTTTGCTGCTGTATTTCCCAGGAGAGTACTTCCTTTGTTTCAGGAATATAGAAGAGACTTTACCAACATGGTCCGATGACGTCCTACGAAGATTAGTCGATTCCTTCGTCGATGTTCGTTTTCCAATGTTACTGGTTCTAAACAAGAGTGACGCTTCCAGTTCCCATGCTAATATCGACAGGTAACACGTTTTGTTTACGAAGAACAAACAAATGTTTCCTCTCTCATCGGCCTTATCGTTTCGTTGTCATCGTCATTAACACATCCTGTGTAGTTTTTACTAAGAATTAAAATGATAATTTGCGTTGTTATGAAATTGCTTCTTTTCATAAAATCACTAAGACGAGAATAAGAGTCACGTTAGCACCTTTACTAAAAAGGTAACACAATGATTTTTAAGGCCACAAAGAATAGTAAAAGCCGATAACTGCTAAAATACAATGTCCTGACTACTTCGTAATGTTTTTACACGATTTTATTCGTTTAGATTAGCTTGTGACTTTCCAACGATGCCTCAAATTGCGGTAAGTGCTAAGGTCGAATGTCTCATCCAGTCTTACGTGTCCGATTCACTCATCCAGCACAATTGGGCTGCAGGAAAACTAGAAAGCACCGGGCTTCCATCAGATAAATTCTCATCTCTTGAAGAGCAATACAAGGGAATATTTGAAAGGTGACGTCTTGGTTTGTATTTTACACAAAACACACTTGCATGAGGTTTGAGGAATGTTGATCTCTGTGCTACAATTTGATAAACTGATTAAGGAGTCGTTTAGTAATATGGCCCTAAAACTAAAAAACTACAGGTATGGAGGCACAAACGTACGTCAAGCGTTAAATAAAGCGGTCAGCCTGAGGAATCCATCTTATGTGTTTCCCGTCCGTGACTTGACCACCCTCATGTCACATGACCCGGTGCACAAAGGTCAGAGTTCAGGGGTCATGAAGGATTGTCTCGTTGTGAAGCCTGGCACTACTGTAAAGCACCTTCACACACTGATGGTTCATCACTATCACTTGCTGAGCGGCAACTTTGTTCGCGCCGAGGTTAGTTAGTTTATTGCTCTGACTCTTTTTAAATGGTTGTGTTTGTTTCCCATGGTGTTTTATTAAATTGTTAAGATTTTATGCAACCGGGTTTTATGCTAACCACTGGATAAGATATTGCATATTTAGTGTATGAAAACGTACGGAAGCACATGCTAGAATATAGGAGTGTCAAATTTGGTAACCGTTTCATTGGTTTGTGTTAAAGGCACTAACGCCGGATGGCAACAGCCGTATCTTACGCAAAGATGACATCATTGAAAACAATTGTGTAATCAAGATTATGACAACAAAGAAAAGCTGACCTATTGAGCATTCCGTTTAAGAAAACCACCCACGTTACTATTTTAAAAGTGGTATTGGCGAAGGGTAAAAAAGGTGACAACATTTAAAATCCTTGTTTTCGTGTTGCTACCTCGTATATTTAATGCGAATTATGTAAAACGTGCAATTTTGAAAATCAATTTTACTAAATTTTATTTCTTATTTTCTGCGCTAATTTTGTATGTTGCAAATTTTTTGCATGTATTTCACATATCGTATTACTGTGGGTAGAGCTACTAACATAAGAACTCACATGAAACAATGAATGATATGAGTCGCAAAAAATTAGTTGCTCCACCGTTCCTGTGACGCATGGTTTCATGACACGTTTCGGTCTAAATTTCAATACTGTATGTTTTTGTTTCTGAACCAAGAATTTTTCTTATTGTTTCAGTGTACACTAATAATTACCTAATGTCGGAAAATCACTTGACTTCATGTTTCGGCTACCAAAATTGAGTTATGTCCATATTTGTACTGTAGATTGTGCATAAAAATATGCGAATAAAGGTGAATTTGTACTCAATGTGCAGAAAAGCATCTCAGATAGAGGTTATAACTTTTACGAGCTTCTTATGCAAAAATATCGTGGTGCAAACATAACTTTTTTCAAACAACATTTTGCCTGTTAACGTCTTTACTTTCGTTGTAATGTTTCGCAGCGACGTTAAACTCAATAAACGTTTTGCTACGAAATAAACTATAGGAGGTGACGTGGCTATGTGAAAATCGACGGCAGATACAGCTCACGATAATTAACAGAAAATCACAAATCAATATCAGCTTATACCCGAATGGGATCACGACATTCAAACGTTTTTGTTTAGGATGTATGTGCAAAGGTGCCAATTTACACTCCTATTTACTCGTTCAGTTAGCAATGCAAAAACAGCGTGCGATCCCCCTGTAGAAGTGCCCTTATTATTTTTTTAGAATTTCAATGCTTATATTTATCATTTAAAATACTTTTTAGACGTTAACAATCAAACTTGGTGAGAAAGGTAATAGTGTGTAATGTTTGTGTGTGGCAGATGGTGTATTTGTGCGTTGTCCATCATGCTTGAGTAGAGTGTGACGCCATCACTATTGGCCAACCTTGTACGAGTGACTTTCGGTACCGCCGTGTCCGTACCCTGCAAAAAATTAAGATCCACGTGATGCACATTTCATTAAAAGTGGTCCAAAAACGGTTGTACTTATTATCCCCCTTTTGTGCAATGCATTTTGGGAAAATTTGACTTAAAACGCATAGGGATTAGGCAAAGTTAGAAGTCAAGATAAAGTGGGATAATACTGAATGCAGCAAGTGATTATGAAAAGTGATGTCTGACTTTCTGCCAACTAATATAGTTTGTTGCCAAACTTAGTTGTTGTCTGTGATAGTTAAATTTGAGATGTCAGGTATAGGTGCTTGCTTACCTTGTGGCCCAAAAAGTGCTGAATAGCAGGGGATGTCGCAGTAAGGTTTGTTGTTGTGCTGCCAAAAAAACAAATACTGTCTGTTTCCAAAACACACAAGCCATTATAACGAAGATTAAAAAACATTTTACCCTAAATCGCCAACCTTCCTATATTTCAATGGATCAATGTGCCGAGGCGTTACGTCAAAAATTAAATAAAATGGTGGATTACTGGCGCCACCTCGTGTTTTAAACTAGGTTACTGTTTTAGTTTCCATTATATCAACACTGTTAAAAGCTTGCGGCTTACCACCTCAGTTTAAATTATGGAAGAGCCTTCACTATTACTAGTTGTAAAATATTCATCAAACGGTAAACCTTTAGTTGCTCGTTTTTTTTCTACCTCTGAATGTCGACCCGGGGTCAGTGTTTTCTTACAATTCTCGCATCGGAGGCAGGCCTTGTGCCACGTCTTGCCAATTGACTTGATCTTCTCAGCTAAAAGATAAAGCAGAGTTTGTGTTTGCGTTTTAGGCAGTAATGATTTATTTATGATTGTAAAGTTGCAACGATGGGCGTTCTTCTTAAGGGTAAGTATGCATTTCCAGCAGAATGAAGAGAAAACCTTTTTATCGTATCAAAGCAGCCGTTAAACAATAACGAATTATTTCATTCTCTATGTCAGTCAGTGCAGTTTAAGCAGGTTGCATATATGGTTATGAAACACAAGGACCTAGTTAAAAACATGTCTGTTATTTATTTATTTTTTTTGTCATGTATTAACTATTGCGCGAACATCTCACAAAACTTATTACTCCATGCAAACGTTTTTCATTCTGCCATAAATCCACAAGTCCCCTAGCGCGACTGGTGGCCTTTTGTGGTTTCGTCACTTACTTCGCACAAAGGCAATCCACACTACTTGCTACTCACCAAAATAAACAGTTTTGGTACATCCAGCACACTTCTCCGACATTTCTGATGATATCAGGGACCGGTGAGGGTATAAGTATAAAACACAGACAAACCGTTAGTTTAAAAGATAAGCCTAAAAATTTAGTATTACATCAGTATTAGGTTTGGGCAAAAACAGCTTTAAATTCCCCTAAAATTGCCACTGTAAACCTATTCTTGAGTATGATTCCACTGAGATGATTAATATGGAAGTTGGTTTCGGTTTGTGTTACCCTCATTTTACATAGGTTAACAACTGTTTTTAAAATTCAATTTGCACACGTACGTTATAAATATTTTAGCTTTCAGAAATCTAAACCGCGGCGATCGACCTGGCCTTATCTAAAATTCGTTCGTACACAGCATTCTTCGCAAAAGCGAAACATAGCACACATATTAGCTTATCCATCGCCCGACCAATGACCCTTCACTGTTTCTTTTGCCGGCCTACGGTTTCCCAATACTCAACACATTCCTCAAGAACCCTCAACTGTCTGTCTTGATTTATGGCCACGGTTGGTTGCGCGCACGTGACCTACAGTTTCTTACAAGAGCTACTAGCAAAAACAAATGTTTAGTTGATAAAACCGGCCAAACAGTGCACGCGTCTTGTGGAGATCGTTAAGACCTTTCGTCGCCTGTTGCTCAACTGAATTAACTCGCCAAGCAGATTTGTTGCAAACTGGGTTACTATTGATCGCAGTTCGACTGCAAGCTTGCTGGTGTACACTGCTTTGCTAATTTGCCGCTAAATTGTGTTTCTACGCTACTAGAACAGCTGCGATTTAACCTCCAATTAACCTTTTCTGAAGGCATTCTTTTTGTACATCTGCTGTTAATTTGTCTATAACAGGGGCTGGTAACCTTTTTTTGCACTGCGGACCGTTTTTGAAACTAAAATTTTGTCGCGGACCGGTCTTACATGGGCAAAATGTTTTATAGCACTTAAACTGAAAAATTATACGGCCCGGTAACGAACTCCTCGCGGACCGGCGGTCTATAACATCCCGAAATCGAAAACAAAATGTTTTTAGGGGGATGGCAAGCAGCAATCCCAAACATCTGTGCAAATCGCAATTGATTTGTTACGCTTGTTGCAATTGGCCGAGAAACACTATTATTCTTTTTTTGCATATGATAAAGGTCAAATCGGTAAAGACCGACAATATTTCACATTATAATACTTCGCGTAAGAAAGAAGTAAACTGTCTGCCAAGACTATTATGACTTCTTAAAAAAGGAGAGTTAACACCTTTTTAAAATCATTGGAGCGGCTGTTCACTACATTTTTGGTACAGTATGACAAATAAATAGCCTTTCGTTCATTATTGTGTTCCGTAAAAGCACACTTGTCCTGCGCAAACACACACGCATTCCAAACATCAACACAAACATCCCTCGACAGCACACTCAATGGGACCTTTATCTTCGAAACAGGCTTGTTGGACTGTCGCCTTCATCTCATCCGACTTTTCTTAGAAAATGACGATTGCAGTTATCGGACAGAACGATAAGCAACGCAGATCTCTCTGTCAGTTTCGAGTGCTATCTCTTTCGACCCAACCTGATACATTATGCATGGTCATTTTCCTCATAACGGAACTGTCCTGGCGCATGTTGTGATTGCCAACACTAATCCCTTCGGCAAACTGACCGTCTTAACAGCGCTGTAAATTAACCTAAACTCGACGCTACTTTCGCTGGCTTTAGCACCCGCTTTACAAGTGTAGGGGTAATTACCGGCACGTTTTACCCGCTTAGTAACAAAACTAATCAACGTAAGTGGGTCGCTAATTACGAAAAACTGTTGTGCACCGATGTTGTGGTAAAATTATGTTGACCTACGTTATTTCGACTAATATTTACTGCCACGAAATGTAGTTTTTTTCGAAACGAAGCTGCTCCTTTGATAACACTTTTCCGAATTGGCTACATATCGTAACTGGTGGAATAGATATGGTTTTTAACTTAAAAAACACCAGATTTGAGACCAACTTTAAAATATGCTTTCAATTACTAATGATGTACTTCAAAAACAAGGCTTATTTTTCTTGTTTCTGTTTGCAATGTCTAAATATTTCCAGTGACTTTTCTCAGAAAACAAACTAAGTACAGCGTACTGAAACATCTAATCCGTCCAATTCGCTGCATACGAAGCCCTACGTAATGAGAGAGGTAGCTTAACTTGGGTATTTTTAGATTCCCTTGTTGGGCCGTGACAACCATATCAGCAAAACTAACAGAAACCAGTCGGCCAGGGGACTGATACAGTTATAGCCATCAATAGAAACCTTATTCGCCTTTATTCAAGCATAATTTGCGTCACTAAGCGAATTAATTTAAGCTCCGAGGCAACTACAAGTCACTTTCGCCTTTCAAATGCTAATTAGCGGTAGACACTGAACGCCACACTAGTTGGGATAGAGTTTCATTAAATAATACCCCACAGGGGCCAGAAGACATTGTTTGTTGACCTTAATTCAATGAACTGTTATCCAATATATGTTCGTTTTTCGATTGGTTATCTAAATAACTTTAGTTGATTGCCCTTATGTCAATGTCATTTGCTACAAAATAAGGTGCATGTTAACTTGTAAACTGCCTGTGGTCCTCGTACTACACTTCTCTGCTGTTACAGTTTTCCACTCCGCCACCTATACTCACAAAAGTACACACCAAATGAAATCGGTCCGTTTACACAAAGCGGGCTTAATCGCACATGAAACTATAATTCCTTGTTAGCAATCCCCAAGGAATGCGATTACCGTACATTAGTGCGGCTAGGAAATACCAATTATATACGAAAGCCTAAACAGCTTCTCGATTCAAGGCACCTCAAACGAACACAACAGCCTGAAACGCGCATTGCTTCCATCATTCGTTCATTGTATCCCAACTATTTGTTGGAATATCCATTAATGTCTTGATGATGTCACGTAACATGATATCAGTCGACGTCAAGCAGAGGTGGCATTGACGTCATCACGCTGCTGCTGTTGAAGATATTAGAAACGCAAATTAAATTGTAAAGACCATCTCAACATAATAAAGTGCACGCGCTGCCATATCAAACGAAATTGGGTTATAATGGTTGGTTGCATCCCTGTGGGGAAACACTCCTGTGAGTGGTGGTGAAGGGCATTGAATAGAATACGTAATAAAGCCTTACCCCTTCTTCGGTGGTGGATAACCGTTTACGCAAAGCTCTATTTTTATCCTATCGTTTTAATTATTCAAGGTCTTAATGCTCAAATTTGAATTTGAGTGGTATATACTAGTGATGTACCGAATCGGCTAAGTTTCGATTCGGCCGAAACCGAATATTCGGCGGTTTTGCCGAATAAATTTGGCCGAATCAACCGAATCATTTATGATGTCACGCGAAGTCGTACGCTACGCGTTTGACACGAAAAAATGTTTATCTACCAAGCAACTAGTGCAGGAAAGTTCTGTTTCGTTCTCATTTCAGTTCTATGGGGTTTAAAAAAGCATGATTGGTAACCGACCAATGAATTAATATTTTTTTATTACAGTGGGAAAAACGATAATGTGTTGAAAAAGATAAACCTTGACGCGATTTTCGTTATGTTTGTGCTTTTGAAAAATTGCGTGGTACCTTAATAATCAGAAAAGACACGTTTAACGCTTTAAATTTGTGTTCGTAAAAGATTCGGTTTCGGTCGAATCGCAACAAATTATTCGACCGAAACCGAATCTTTGCAAAAATGACCGATTCGGCCGAATAAATTCGGTAAACCGAATATTCGGTACATCTCTAGTATACCTACGCGTCATGAGCTTATTGTGCATAGTTAAAAAAATCATCGCAACACAATTTCCCTAGAACGGTATAGTAAGAAACAATGGAGCAACAGAAAAGCATGCAAACTTTTTGTTTCAAGTGCATTTTACATCAGTTTGGTTAAGCGTTAGGGTTTCTCTGTTTCCCCGGATTCGGGAAATAAAAAAATATTTTGCGGGAATTCCGGGATCCCGACGAAATAATTTGATGATTTTTTTTATGATTATTAAGTCATTGCGATGACTACAACTGGTTTGTATCCGCTACAAACATTTAATTGACACGATTTTGTCCATTAAGACCCCATTTTAAGTTACGTGAATTTCAAAGTGTAAAATCGTTCTTTCATACCACTAAGTAACATTTTCGCAAAAACAATTTACGATCTGGTTTGAAAACGTTTACTTACTTTATTATTGAACTTACAAAGGTATTTGAACATATAAAAGTTGCTTTTGCACAAAATTGTACTGAGAAACATGTTATTGCTTGGACTTTCTGCAAAGAGAAAAGAAATTTTCCGGGATTCGGAGTAGATAGTTTCGTCGGGAAATTCCTGCAATTTCCTTTTGAAGCGTTTTCCTTGTTTAGATCTAGCAAACTTTCACGACCATTTGTTTCTGTAGCAAGTCAATCAATGACCATTAACCGTTAATGGCCTCAGATGGTCATCGCGTGACAAGTGTATACCCTCGTATATGCAACACCAAAAGCGAAGTTTTGTGTTAGTAAATGGCGCCCACTGTTGGCTGAAATTAAAGTATCCAGTCCGTAAAGTGAGTTTAACATTATCGCGCCACAGACCACAAGACCACTTCTCAGCGTTGGTTTTGGGCTCAATTTACACTGCACAAATGCAAATACTTCTCTTGGCTGATTTATTTACAATTTTACGTTTTTCAAAATTCGTTTGAGTTTTGTTGTTGGGCAAAACTTCTGTTGCATATTGTTTATTTTACTCTTACTGTTTTCACAAACAAAAATTTTAGCGGGGTTTGAACCAGGACGCTTCCTAGTATGAATCCGAACCAGGTTTTTATGTCTGTAAGTAATTTAAGCGCCGCAGAGCAGTGTTTTCCAAAGTAACGGTCGCATAAAAGTTTTGGGTCGCCTGTTTTTGCAACGAAGTTATTTACTATTTGACTTGCTCGTAGCCTTTATTCTTCCCAACTGTTGTTACTCGCTCGAAAAGTTGGGCCGAAATGGTGATTTTTATCGATCATATCCAAGCAATACAATCTCAATAGATTTTTTCAAAAGGGAATTGATAATTAGTTTGCGTGGATTTTAGAAATTCATTTGCTACATATACTGTACAAGCTTTTGAAACAATGGTGCAAAGCACTCGACAACATCAATATTTTATTAGACTGCAGCGCGTGTACGGTCTTTGAAAATATGGTAATTCATATGTTGGAAAGAGTAAAAGCTAATAAGCCGTCTTGTTATTTGGTCATATACTGCAAGATCAAAAAGCGGCATTGTGATCACAAACGACGATTTTACATACAAAACTTTATACACACGATTACTAATACAATAGGCGAAACATAACTGCAATGGGGAGTTTAAACAATGTGTTAATGTAATTCCATAATACTTTACGTTTAAGGTTTGATAAAAAGTCAGTTTAATATTTGGCGAAAAACACCAATACGCAGCAAAAATATAGCAGTGGGTTGTGTACGTTTAAAATATTTGTTCGTTTTGGTTTGATAGTGCTAGATGTATTTCATTTACTGCTGCAGCATACTACAAGAAAAAGTCATGGACGGAAAAATTATCGGTGTAATACAAGTTGGCATGCAAACGTTAAAACACTACTTATAGCTACATGATTACATCATTTTTTGGTCGATTGAATATACAGTTTGCACAGAAACGGTCGACAAGGTGCGATGTTTCTATTTTTAGTATGCGTGACTCTCCGCACCTCCACGTCCAAAACCTAAAATGCAAACAAGTAACTACAGTTAAAAATGAAAATATAAATGTTTGGCACCAAAATTTATCACGTGTGGTTTCAGTTCTGTGTCAAGCGCCAATGATTGAATATGATAACTGCGCGCATTCTTGTGTGCACCACTTCTTTGGGCTAACCAAAAAATAAATAAAGAAACAAGAACAAAAGGTAAACTGGTTTCGTTAAACATCAAAAAATGTGTGGTAAAGATGTCGATCGAAATATTACTTTCTAATATTTTTTCAAAAAAGTCTTTAAAACAAAAACAAATCAAGTGATTTAAGAGTCCATGCAGAATATAACACAGGAATGTACATGCTCTACCAGTGACTGATTGATAAACATAAAATCTAACAGAAGTAAAGCACGTTTCTATTGCTTTTTCCAAACATAAACCTTCCGTATACATCCATCGTTGCGTGACGGTACATACCGATCGTGCCGTAATAATATGTGCCCACTGACGTAAAGGTTTTGAACAGTAATCTCAAATTCATGGCCCGCTGGAGCGACCGCTAAGCATTTCATAATTTTAACGGCCCGACTAGCAAGTTTCAAAACCCCTTGTTTGAAAAAATGCTTCTTTTATATTTTGTTATGTATGTCGTGGTCAAAAGCATGGTTGCCTCCATTTTTATTATTGAGAGGTCAAGCCGTGTTGTCACAACATTGACTTAATTATATTCATTTATTTGTTTATTGTTTGAATATTATAAATTACGCATTATTTCGTGTAGACGTGATCACTATGATGTATATATAGAGATGCAATTCAAAAGGAGAAAATCGTGCGTGTACATTTGGGTTTTAATCCTATCACATTATTCCAAACTAACAAAAACAATACGTACTCGACATAAACTCGCATACAGTCGTGTCATGAAAAACTGCCTAACGTACCAACGTTGGCACGCCTGCCAGGAGTTATACCAACTGCTTGTCTATGTAATCGGTAAATAAAACAACTTCGATACAAGAGACGTTATCACAGGCCATCAATGGAGCAAAAATTCCAAAAGCCTCTATATTTGGTACTGCGTTCCGAAAATACGTGTTGGGCCTCGCATGTCTTTAACTGTAGTTTGTTTTTACATGGTATGCCTATTGGATTTAGACTAGAGTTCATTGTTTTCTCCGTAAGGTTTCGATGGTTTTGGTGTAACCTATATGTCTCTGTCTCTTGTTTGAGGAATGTCTTACGCAACACGTAAACACGACAAGTTGTGTCTAATAACGTCACAAGTAGAGACTTTGACATTTTTAAGGCGTCTGCGGCGTTCGATGAAAGAGAAAAGAGAACGACGCGGTTTAGGGCCTGGCGTTTGCCAATCCTTTTGACGTCACCACGTAGTAACCGTTCAAGTTCAAACCTTAAAAAGGAATTTATCTTCAACGAAAAACTTAAAAAGCAAAAGGAATGTGAAATAGACTGGGTACGTGGCATTACTGCATTTTATTTTTGTGTGTGTAACAGTTCAATTAACCCGTTTCATAGTTTAGAAATACGCCGAAGCAATTTTGGGCGACTTCCTGTCGTCTATTCACAAAGGTCTTCTTTGTTGGCCAACCCTTTCTATTTTCGTCATCGCTTATCGTCAATCCCTGCGGTTTTGGTTGGTAAAAGCTTTCAGGGTTGGGCGGACATGAATGAAACGAAATGAAAAAACGCCATTCGCCCATTTTGATGTATGACTTAACTTCAAAAAGTAAAAATTAAGATCAACTGGAATAAAAATATTTCACCAACAGTTTTCATTTTCACTAACAGAACTCCCGATTATGATGTGGGAAGAAATAAGTATGTCAGGCGTATAGATGGCATATATCTTACATTAGCAGCCCCACAACCCCAGGCATTCAGAAAATATCTTACTTCGCCGGCGCCTTGAAAACGCGGAGTGGAACGTGTTGACTGTCAACCAAAATCTGTACCAGGGTATTGTGTTTCGCTTAATTATATGGGCGTTTTGTAGGAAACACGATAGGCGGGACCTAAAGGCAGTCGAACAAGAATATGCAGAACCAAGCAAACACAACATTCATGCAATGTAACATTTGTGACCCACATGCTGATATAATGCGAATAATTGGTATACAAACAATGGACAGTGCATATGTAAAACTAATACATGCATATAAACAGTACGCGCTTAACGAAACCTACGCAGCAAAAAAGTGGTGCAATCGACTAAATTTGAAAAATGTGACAAATTTTATTTCAATGCTAAGGATATAATACTATGACAAACTACAAAACCTATTAATTTCGTTGTAATTGCAGTTATATGGACAAAACACAGCACCCCGACAAACTTTTCTACCGATGCACTCAGGACTACTAATAGATAATGCACCAATAACTACCTTCATAACCTTGAAATTTTTACAACGGTCTCCGATAACCTTCAATGCAAACGACACAAGCAAAAATGGTTAGTGGTTAGATTGAATTTCACCCAAGCAAGAATTGCAGTTATCACACAACACCCAAATTGCACCGAAAACTTACATCATAGGACTTTGAAAATAAAAGGCATTTTACAAACTAACCAAAATTTAATGGTTACAATGCATTTACTTTAACTGGAAAAAGTTATTCGTCAAAATTGTTGTACATAGTCGAACAAACAAAACCAAAAAAACGCAGTGCGCTTTTGCTGAATCAAAATCTACTTGCACTGGCTTAATTATTACGAAAACATTTTTAGAAAGTTTTTGTAGGTTGCCTCAAGCACTTAGTATTCACACTTTTTTCAAAGCGATTTCTGTCTCAACTCTGAACCCACCTTTCGGTCCAAACGTAGCAGCATAGCACGGATTGTGGCAGTAGGGCTTTCCTTGGTGCTAAAAACAACAAAAGAACAATCACAAGTTTATCCATTTATAAAAAGAGGTTTAATGACAAAGTATCATGCTCAACAGCAACTACTGGTGCTTTATATCAAATCATCTATTAGACACGACTCTTATTTGTCCTGATGAAGAACACTAAAAATGGATGTCAAAATGAAAACACATGGATCAGAAAAGCTATTTTAAGAATTAAGCTTAAGATAAACTGGGAAAAAAACTGGTGAAACGAAGCATCAATATCCTTACTTAACATGAAGTGTTGCTGCAAAATACCCTAAAGAATACTGGATGAAGGTACAATCTTCAAACACAATGTATTTTACACAAATATCCATTACGACTATCAGTATATGACTGGCATTAATAGCGTTTTTAGAAAACAAAGTGTATTAAGTTCCACACACTGACATAGATACCTCGGCATGGCTTCCACTGGACAGTGTCTTTTTACATTTTTCGCATTTCAGGCATGGGCGGTGCCAATCTTTTCCAAGAGATGTCACTTTCTCAGCTAAGAACATAAATGAATTGCAGAATGGATTAATTTGGTTTGATTTGTACAAATTCTATTTAGTATTCAAAGCAGGGGTGTGCGTCAAGTTTTCAAAAACTTAAAAAGCAAGCAAAAGTCTAAAAATTGTAGTCGTCCAAAACTCCAAACCAATTTTTTCAAACTAAATCGTCGGTACATGCCCATAAAGGCGTCAAGGCATATTTATTCAGTCACTCTGCCCCCATCCATACACAAGCATAACTCAGGTGTACAGCTTTTAGCAATGAAACATTTATAGCTGTTCATTATCTCTGAATAATGACATGGTGGAGAGTTGTTATAGATTAAGGTAAGCTGGTTTTGCGCTAACGGATTTGCGTGTGACGACGCTCTGGTGAACACAGGAAGAACATGTATTATTCACTTTACATCGACGGGTGGCGACTGCTTTCCAAGTTTCAATATCACTTTAAAACAGGGGTCTTCAACCTTTTTAGCGAAATCGCCCCCTTTTAAGGGCACTGGCTAAAAATCGCCCCATTTGATATTGATGTGAGCGGTTAGATTCACCCAGCAACACAAAAGCTTCACTTAACAGTTAAAACCTAATTTAATTGCTACTACAACACGCAGGATCTATTTCTGGTAATTCTAAAGCAGCTGAGGAAAATTTGTTACATCATGGACAAGATAATATTACGATTATGCGCGAACAATCGCCTTCTGTTGTTGAAAATAATAGGGCATTACTCGGTAGAGGAGAAACATGTACATTCCACATCAACTTGCAATGGATTTGCCAAATTAAATGTCACAAATACTTGCAGTTTGGGAAGCGCCAGTAGGTCTATAGAAACTGTAAAAGCAAAACCAACTTGAGGGAATGCTCGTTACCGTCGTATTTAAAAAGTATGGCCCGTCACCACTCACCACTCACATAGCTTAAATAAAGTGTGCCTTGTGGCAAATTAAATGCCCAACCTTGCTCACAAAAAAATAAAACAATCGCCAGCAAACACGAAGTATTCAAATGGCAACATGTTCAAGCTAAAGCGCCCTGTGTCCCTGCTGGTGTTTGCAAGACGAATAAAATCTCCTTGTAAGGTAAAGTTAGCTGAGTCTCACAGTTCTTGTGCATATTTATACAATCAGTAATGTTGAAATCGCCCCCCATTAAAGTCAACCCCCCCCCCCCAACTCCAAAAATTGTCACCATCCCATCGCCCCCTCGGTGAACGAAATCATAAAAAGATATCGCCTCCGTTGAACCTGCTTTTAAAGGACTAATACACATTACTCTATGCAGCATCCACATGGTTCTGAATCGGTATCGTTTCTTTATGTGAAAGTTAAAATATACCAACAGCATATTAAGCAATCATTGGCGTGTTTAGAGTTACCAAACGACCGGAATTGGGGCGTAACAGCCGGGTTGCCGGAAATAAATTTTGAAAACACTCTTAATGTCCGGAATTTAGCGTCTAATCTATACAGTAGCTCTCAAACATTTTTCTGTAGGACTTAAATGTTTATGTTTGAACTCGATTTTTCATGCACGATACAGCCTATATACACGCAAAACAACCAATCAGCATGGATTGAAAGGTAATAAGTTTTTGGTAAACTTGTAAAACTGTTTTGTAACTTAGGCGGACTGCACAAAATCGTTCCATGTAACTAAGAAGACATGTCAACGATTCCTAATCAGAGAGTATTTATGAAAACTCTGTCACCTAACTTACAGTTGAAAATTTATTTGACACACCCACCACACGTGTATCTTACATGTACCGTCTTGGTGCCATGGTCCCCCCCTCAAGAAATTTGACCGGCTGTTTTAGTATTAAATCTTGCAATTTCAGACAAAACTGTGAATAGCAATGTGCGCTATTTTGTGCATGACACATTGATGCTCGTCACACATCTCAATAAACAATGCATGCCAATCCAGGCCACTTGGCGTCCAACTGCGCGTATGACGTTACAATGGATTTTATAATAGCTTTGTTAGGTCACACTCATACAAGTGAAGATAATTCACAATATGATTAAGAGGCAACCACTGTTAGAAACAACTGTGTCGAGTGTTGAAAAGTGTTACATGTATACGATCGAATCGTGACTATAACGTTCGTTACTTGCAGCAAGAGTAAGGGCTTCACAGGGCCTTAGGCTAACCAGCATTTAGTTGATATTGCGAGTTTAGTAGGCACAACAGGTGCTAACAGAGAGGTCTACACAGTCTACCGCCAGATAGCGCACCCCAAAGAATCGAAAAGTCAACAGCAAAGGGTCACCAAACTTGGAGCCACACCCATATGCACACAAAGCAAAGGGCGCAAACTATCCTTGTTGATTAGGAAATATCAAGAACATTGTCAAATAATTGCAAGGTGTTTTTCGTTTGAGTGACAAAGGTACGCACTGTGTCGTAAACCGGAAAAGCTTACTCAGCTTTTTGAAATGAGTCAAAATAATGATTAAGTGGGCAGATACCAGTCTGAAACGTTTATTGTTCAAAACTTTGTGGTATACATGTGAAGTTTAGAAGAGTCGTACCAAGATGTAAAGGCCAAAATCAAATCCCACGTAATCACAACTTTAGGTTTCACAGTTCACTCCCTAGTACTGGAATACATCGTCATACAAAGCGAAAACGTGATTTATATCACAGTTACCTTAACGTGAAAGAACGGTGTGCAAACAAGGTTTTGTCGTTACGCCAAATACTAGAACAGCACACAAGGCGTGTGATCGCGTCATTTATTGTTCGTGAAAGCACTTACATAGTGGTGGTGGTGGTTAACCCTTATTTGGACACGAGAGCAGAGGTCTATTCATGATTTTTTTCTGGTATGTAACTAGGTACCACCTAAGTCAGTGTTTCTCAACCTTTTTGACTCTGCCACCCCTTTTTGGTGGTTTTTAACAGAACGCAACCCCCCATCAGAATGTGTTACATTTACTAACAAACATGGCACAGAAAACCTCTTGAACTATTTTATGATTTTTATGTCCAAAAAAGTATATGATCACAAATGCTGTTGACAATCCTAAATCAAACTGCACTATGCTAAACAGAAGTCAGGTGGAAAGTTTTGATGATAAAATCAGTTGGGTTGCATCTTCGCGACCCCTTCAAAAGTGCTTCGCAACCACCAGGTTGAGAAACACTGGCCTAAGTAACATCAACGGAATGCTCTTGGTTAAAACAGATAATTACAAGCGGTTGATATTATGGTAATTTATCACTTGATGCAAGCAACAAGGTTTTACAGTCATAGTTAGATATTAAAGCCAATGTTGACTAAACTCACTTACCAAAGTAAACTTCTTTGTTGCAGGATGGACACTTTGGCATGATTGCTGTTAAATGGTGTTTAAAACAGAAAAGATATCTAGAGGTATAAATCAGCGAACCCGTGGTTAAAAAAGACAGATGAAAAGAACATTGTAAATCTCAATTAAAAAACTAGTATTACATAAAATAAATCTCCCTCTTGGTAAACAATTCTTAGAAGCTGCTGGAAGTTCTTAGACATTAGTCCGACTAAAACCTTATACAGCAACTTGCTTAATCAGGGTGTTTGTGTTTGTCCAAAAAAAAATTGTGTAAGTATAGAACTTAACATTTTACTTGTATTTTATATTTTACTTATACCAACATTATTAGAAACAAAAAATGTGATCAATTTAGGACAAAACAAAAAATTTAGTGAATAAAATTCAGCACAGGTATTTCAAAAAGTTTGTTTTACACAAATTTGCAATATAAAATATGATTCACAGTAATTATACTTGCAAAACCCAAAGTTAACAATTGTAATTGAAGTATTATCCTTACTCCAGTTTACACTGTACCCTACTGTAAACTAAACTTTAATGAATCAAAATTTCTCTGTGAATAGAATTAGTTGGTTGTTCAGGATTCAAATTGTAAAATACTAATTCACATGAATATAGAAACAGACAAATATTATGTCAAATTTCCGGCTTGGTGAATATTTTAGCGCAATTGTGCTGCTACGATTTGTACCACCGGCAAAATAAACTGAACTCAAATCATTCTGGGCCACACCTGACTGCTGACTGTAGGAGTAGTTTTCAACCTGTTTCCAGCTGTACAGTTTTAAAAAAAGTCATGTTATGAACAGTCTAGTCTGCTAAGTTTAAATCCCAGGTGAACAGTCCAGTCTGCTTAGCTTAAAAACATTTTTTTTGTTTATATCACTATATTCTTGGTTGTATGTGTTATATGCCAGGCAACTGACATTACGACAGTTTTTTTAAAAATGTAGCTGTAGCTTGTAGGTAACAAAACTTGAACTAAAATGTTAACAATATTAGCGAACTTTTCTACACCGCACATATCTGTCTTAAAATGACTTGTGATTGTGGCTACGCAACCACTGCCCACACACATTAACTATGTAGTAAGTAGTTACTTACGACCTAGTCACAACTGGAGGAGCCCAAGACGAAAAAGGCGATTTGTTTTGAACGTAGACTGAAAAAAAGAATAATAAATGAGACCATAGATAACTTAATTCACTAGATGCGGTAAGCACTTTTATGCAGTCTTTCCAGTCTGACTACCGTGAATGAAAAAATATGCATTATGACGTCACACACTGAAGTAAACAAACTGGCGCCAGTTTGTATTCCTGGTGTTAGGAAGGTAAGTAATGGTTTATGCGCTCTTAGAAAGAGTTTGTGGGGCGTTTGAACTTTAAATGCGCTGTTTGTTTATCTTTTGTGCGTTTCTCATCTTTCATTGCGTGTTCACAGACAGTTTAGTCAGTTAGGCTTTCAGTTGAGGAATGATCGTGTTTGTGAAGGAACTATTACCTTTTTTCTAGTTTAATCCCTTTTATTGCTCTCTGTATAGACACTGAAGATGCTTTTTAGCGAAATTACTTTGTTCTTCATACGACTGTCAACTGATTTTAACCAGGAAATAAAGATTTCCTAACTTATGATATACATATAATGAGAGTTGATAATTGTTGCAACAATGGCAATAGCACACTGTCAGAATCAATTTACCAGGATTTCAAACACTCCCATGGATAAAATCTTCAATGTTGAAAGTGGATTCGGCAGAAGTTTAAAGTTCTGTCACGAGAAGTTTGTTTCCGTATTTCGAAACCCAAAGAAACAAGAAATTTCACCCTTTTCCTGTTTTTCTGCAATTATTTTTTCCCTCTTATAGGAAACATAAATTTCCCTTTTTTCTGCTTTTCCTTTCTTTTCTGCTTTAAGAGTTGATTTCCTGCGTTTCCCGCTTTTCTTCTTTAGTGTCCCCCATTTTTAACACAGACATATTGTGACCAAAATGACTCTAAAATATAAATTAATTTTATCTCATTTCACATGGAAAGTTTTTCTGTAAAATCAAGACCACAAAGCTGTGCAAATACTATTTTATTTTCAATATGCACCAACCTACTACAGGATAGATGAGTTCTTAAAAATGACATACAATCTTAACATAAAATGCATGCAACTGTTTAGTGCCTACTGTAAAGCAAACATGTGTGCGATTTTCTGAAAAAGTTTAAATTGTACAATATTAATTATTGAAGTCATATTTCTGTTTCTAAGCATTGTTTCATGTTCCACATTCTGTGTTGTAACACTTTACTGTTTGTGTCAGTGCATTGCAAAAAGCTGTTTTATTAACAAGTAAAACACTCAAAAATATCTGGGAAACATTGTGTCCTTAGTTATAGAGCATGCCAGTTTGTGACTGTCATTAAAAAGGAAAATTTAGGTTGTCAAAATTGTACTGTAAATGAACCAATAAACGTACAAAAACATCCATGACCATAGTAATATAGTCATAAAAAAACAAAAAAATACTTCGAAAGCATACAACTATTGAATTACTTATTAGTGAAAATACCAAAACAAACAAATAAGCTAAAAAATGTGGCGGGTTCGTAAATATAATGAAAAACCTTTCGTTATATGTGCAGCTATTGCTGTTACTTTCACAGCAGCTAATTCTTCCTCCAGCATGTAAAAATAGGCCAATCACTTTAAGAAAAAAATCTGCATTAAAAATGTAAAAAATTAGAGCCCATCATCCTATCTTAGAATGGAGTAATTTGACATAAATATTCTACCAAAAAAATACTATTTAAGTCTATGGACAACCAATTCTATGTTGGTGTCTACATGATTATAATCTAATTACAAACACCTGGACAACACTTATTCATCATTCCTTTTCAACATGTTTTACTGACTGTGGAGTGCAAACAGTGGTAAAGAAAAACTATTCATTTTAAACCGAAATAAAAAAACTACCTTGGCAACCGATTTACATATGATTAGAGCAAAGATTTTGTTAAAATACATTGAGAGAATATGACCATATACACACTGCAAAGATACCTGTACACAACCTTCAGTCTGATTATACCAGCTGTTGAGTGTTTGTGTGCGTGTATGCAAAGTGGATTGTGAAGAAAGAGAGTGTAAAGTACCAAAATCTACATTGGAATATAGAAAAAAATTTAAAGCTATTTCTGGAAACTGCAATCTAAATTACAGTCACAAAACAGCATGCACAGTATGCAATAATAGTAACAACTGACTTAATTTCTTGTTGTTGCTGTCATCAACAGTTCCATATTTCCTGTGCAAACATTGCCCATTTGCAAGAAGCATCTTTCGTTTGTTCATGAGAAAAGCTGAGTTTGGAGAGGTCATTCAGAATCAATACTGTTGAAAAGATCCAGAACTTATATATGATAAGTTTCTAAATAACATAGTTTTTATTATTTTTGGTAAGTATTTTGTTTGCTCTTTGAAACAAGTATTTTTGGTTAACTTTTTTTAAAATGAAATCCCTTTCAAAAAACAGGTAGTTTTAACTTAAATTTTTATTGTGTTTCTTTTTTGTAAAGCTGCAGTATGACACAATAAACAATGTCTGTTGTTTGGCCACCTGACATCTATCTCACATACTCATTGCTGAATTTACATTTATCGCCCTATATTCAATTCACATCTTGTTTAAACAGATTTCATTTCAAAATCAGTTAAAGCTTTGCAGCCTGTCCCTCACTCCAGGTACAATTTGGCTATTGGCGAAGGTCCTGGACAAAAAAAAAAAGTAACGACCACTACGGATTGCCCCCAGGGCGTGGTTGGAAAATCCAAAGAATAATTTGTAACTTTTTCTACACTTCTTTCAACAAAATTAAAACCAAGGCATTGCTGGCAACACGAACTTCACCACACTTTTCATAGTAGTGTGCTCGCTAAAGTTTTAAACTAGGTTGCAGACGACGTTCGCGCAGCCGTAATCACAACTTTGAGTTATCAATTGTGTCATTAAATTTAAAAAAAAATCACTCAGTAAAGGTCACATGTTTTCGCTTTATCACAGGCCACGCATCCTGGTGTCACCACGCGCCAAACTGAAATCATCCATCCATGACGGTAACAATCAACTGACAATGGTTACCGTAGTCAGACTGGAAAGACTGCATAAAAGTGCTTACCACTAGATTTATCTATGATGAGACGCACCAATCGTTGCTTGCACGCTTGAGTGATCAAAGGTCTGCACGCTAGAGTAATTACACAATGCGTGCTGCGAAACCCTTCATATGTTTTGCAAAAATAAGACATAGCCTACGTTACAGAGGTATGATGCAAACAGGTTGTCCATACCATGTACTGATCGAGACGTTCTGTAGACCAAGTCTATACCTACACCATAATAACGACAGATGTATGCGAGCACAAAGGGTTTGCCAATAAAAGTAAATGGTCAAGAGTTGTAGCAAGTTGTATCGTGTGACACATATTCCACAACAGAGTTTCGGCAAGCATAGGAGGCAATGTTTTTGAAACAAAGGCGTGTTGGTACAAGACGCAATTTGTGGGGCTTCACTCTTCGTCAAAGTCCTTAAACCAGCCTTGCAGCCTACCATGGCCTAAGCTCCAGCACAGCAGTGCTCGCCGAAGTAGGCTAACTATGCTGCACAAAAGACCATTCATTGTAAAGAAATTGTACAAGATATTTTTTACATCAACTACCTTGGAAGTTTTTTTGAGCAGTTTGAGTAAAAGAAACTGTTGTTTACCTCAAAATCTTTCACGGAGCGAACAAACGTGAGGAGTCGGCATACATTAGCAACATCGGTTGTTTTGTCAACTTTGCTGGACTTTAAATCCTCCGAAAATTAGTTGAGAATGTCGTCACTTAAGTATTTAAACCGACTGCTAACAGCGTCATTTGATAGTGGTACCAAAGAAAGTTTGTCTTTTCCCCAAATAACTTTAGCCATTTGGAGTGCAAAACACTATTACACCACAGATAACTTTGTTTGTGGTGCCCATGAACATACAAAAACGTTTTACATTTTTGGCGCTTGCGACGTAAATACTTAACTATATTTACTATCTGTAAAAGTTTAATCGAAATCTATCAAACATTTTGTGGCAAAACGAGTTTGAGAAACTTCGTGAAAAAATGACCCATTATGAATGCTTATGCATCGCTGTCATAGCTTAAGTGCATTTCACCAGGATGTCACATTACTGAAAATAGTAAGTTAACAAATCAACCAACGTCACATAGCACAGTTGTAGTAGCGTACCTATCGCCAGGTGAGAAAGGGCGAAATTACAAATAATTCTGAAGAATGAAACCAGCAACGCTTTTTTTTACTTGAAGCAAACTTTCAGTAGAGGTCAATTGACGATTGATTTCATTGTGACACAATGCTGCAAAAACTTCATCCAACACTTTGCCCGATAAAATATCAATATTTTATTGCATAGCAGAGCGTTTATTGTCTTTGAAAATATGGAAGTTTATATTTTGGAAAGAATTAAGGCTAGTAGCCGTCTTGTTAGTTTTTCATACATTCCAATGTTTAAAACGCGGCATTTTGATCACAAACGATGATTTTACATACAAAACTTTGTACACACAATTCTAATACAATAGGTGAAACATAAATGCAATGGGAAGTTCAAACAATGGGTTGATGTAATTTCATAATACTTTACGTTTAAGATTTGATAAAAAGTTTGCAGTTTAATGTTGTGGCAAAAAACGCTAATACGCAGCAAAAATATAGCAATGGGTTGTGTACGTTTAAAACATTTGGTCGTTGTCGGTTCATAGTGGCAGATGTATTTCATTTACTTCTGCAGCATACTATATGAAAAAGTCGGGGACGGAAAAATCAACGGTATAATACAAGTCGGCATGTATACATTATAGCTACATGATTACATCATTTTTTGATCGATTGAATATACAGTTTGCACAAAAAATGTCGACAAGGTGCAATGAAAAAGTCGGGGACGGAAAAATCAACGGTATAATACAAGTCGGCATGTATACATTATAGCTACATGATTACATCATTTTTTGGTCGATTGAACATACAGTTGGCACAAAAAATGTCGACAAGGTGCGATGTTCTACTTGTATTGGTAACTCTCCGTCCCACCACGCCCAAAACCTGAAATACAAACAAGTAACAACAGTTAAAACAGGAAAGACTTTTAGCACTAAAATATTTTCTCTTTGGTTTCAGTTTTGTGTCTAATGTTAATGCTTGAAATGTGATATTGGTGTGAATTGTGCACCTGGTATGCACCACTTATTTGGATTTTCCAAAAAAAATAAAGAAACAAGAACGAAACAGTAAAATTGTCTCGCTAAACATCAATAATGTGAAGTAAAGTTATCGAACGAAATATTACATTCTAATAAAACTTTTTCAAAGAATATTGTCAGGTGATTTTAGGGCGTAACATCAGGTTAAAAGTTTAGCAAATCAAGTGAGACAAGCAATTTAGGTCCATGAAGAATGTAGCACCGGGTAATGCATCTTCTACCAGCGACTGTTTGGTAAAAACAATGTCTGACGCAAGTGAACACGTTTCCGCTTCTTTTTTCGATTCTAAACTGCCTGCATATACATCGTTACGTAACAGTACATATTGTTTGTACTAAAATATCACGAGCCTACTGGTGTAAAGGTCTTGAACAGTGGCCTCATAATATACATAGGTTACGCTTTATTTCGTTTAGACGTGATTTCTTATATACACAGAGTTTTATTGTTTAAACGCATTATTTCTTACACTAAGCGCTTGGTAAATAAAACAATTTTATAACGAGACACGTTCTCATAAGTCAGTATTAGAGCAAAAATTACAAAAGCCCCTATTCTATTTGATACTTCGTTCCCAAAATATATGTTGGACCTCTCCTGTCTTTAATTGTTTTTACATGCTATCTATTAGGTAGAGCAGTGCTCTTCAACCTTTTTCCCCGTTGCATACCTTTTACAATTTTTGAGCAACTTTGTATACCCTACACATAGCAATTTATAAATGTGCACAGAAAGTAACAGTCTACCAATAGGTACTTGCATGGTCGCGTGAATTATTGTTAGGCTATACAAGGCCAGGAGTACAAAACCTGTGGCCGTGAACATGTAAACTGAAATATTTGGATTTGCAAAACTAGTTTGAGGGGCTGGAAAAAATATTAACAGCCCAGAAGCCGAATGTTTGAGACTTTTTGTAAGCCTATTATGGGTAAACAATGCGAAAACAGGCATCATTAGCGTCACAATTTAGATGGTGACGTTATAAACAGTAAAGTCTGATCCCTAGACTGTTCTACGTAACAAGCTAGAAATTAAATTGGCTATCAGGCACTGTTAATAAAGATTAACGATGCGGCCGTCACAGCGGAAAGGTTGTGCACCCCCTGTGCTACGTCCAGGAAATGTAGCATACAAAAGTGTGTAAACGTAAGAAGTTGATTTAATGGCTGGCTTGTTGCTGCATTCTTTCAGCGATTTGGACATGTGGTGTGGTGTTGACTTGTTCTCATGTGGTGTGGTGTTGACGTGTTCTCAATTTTTTGTATTCGCAATCCTTTACTCCAGGAATATTCAAAGTAAAATTTTAGAAAGTACATTGTTCAACCTTAACAGATACTCCAGGCATAGGCGCCCACTTGCTAAAATCGGCGGGGAGGCAGAATTTTATACCTCGGTAATGACGAAAATATTTTCAGCCTGGACGTCACCTAAAGTCGCAAGTTACACCCTTTGCAGTGTTTCTGTACTGGTACACAAAACATTAGCAGGTGATGCCGACCCAACTATACAGTCATAATTTTTTTCTTTCACTGCAACAAAGTCATGTTTTATTTTTACGCAACAAGGCGCACATGCCTCTCAAAAGCCGTTGTAGTAATCGCTTCTTACGTTTCTAGGTCGTTTGGTTGGTTTCAACCATGTTTTCTATTTACGCAGCAACTTGCATGTAACGCATTTAAGTTTAGTTTATAAAGCCCGCGAAGGTTTTGTTCTTAATGTATATCATGGAAAATAACGAGTTAACCGTTGAAATTTAATTTGCCACGAAAGTGTCCACACAACAACGTGTGGTCTTAAGTTTACCTAGTTTTACACTTCACAGGACGTATAAAATTGATTCAAAAACAATTTGTTACATCTCAGACAAGACTTGAAGTATCAATGCTTTCGTTACTGTGCGTATACAAGTGATGACATAAATGAGAAGTTAGTAATTTATGCCACAAATTTATTGTTTGACAGTAGCGCTATCTATTGTAGCTCCTGTTGGTCCCACAAAAGCGCTTTGTAGACCACAATTGCGGAACGGCGCTGCGTTTGTGCTGGTAAGCTAATATCATTTTCATGTTATGCGGCTCACCCTGAAAAAAATTGGCTACCCCCGTTGTAAACGATGTCAATTTCTATCGATGTTGATGACCTAGTTTTAGCAAACACTTATTGCATGTTTTTATCCAATGGCTCATTACTTATAACCAGGGTTGCCATCGACATGGAACTCGAAATAAGGACACACGAACAATTGGACTTTCATGTCAAACGAAACAAACGTTTTTGAACAAATCTTTGCATTTATACGAGCCTTGACATATCACTTTGCCAAGGAACAATCTGTGTTCCAACTCCTTGGTTCGTAGAAAACACGTAGTGCATCTCACGACATCCCAGGTCTAGGTTTACTTTTATCAGGGATTTGACTTGTAATTGTTAAAAATAAGGACAGTTTTTAAAAATAAGGACAAAAACTTTTTCTAATGATCTTAGAAATAAGGACGGTATGGCAACCCTGTGACGTAACAATATGCGTTGTTTGATTTTTCAGAAAGGTCTGTCTGTTCAAACTAGGCGATTGTTGACTGAGCAGTAGTACAGAGTTACTACAAAACTGTGTGTGCATAAATTAACGCAAAACTTGTTTATGACGTAGTCAGCGACGCAGATACCCGGGGAGGCGGCGCCTCCCCGCCTCCCCATAAGTGGGCGCCAGTGACTCCAGGTATGTGCTTATTTGCTTCACAATTCACATTATTGACGCAACAATCCCAACCTGACGCAATAATATTTACAACAAGCAGGTCAGTCTCACATAGGTCAACATGCTATGTCTTCCTGCATTTCATAAAAATAGCGACGTCTAGTAACACTGACCTCAGCTGTATTCCCTTCGTACCTTTCTTCAGTCGTATACCCTAATTTTAATGTGGTATACACTTGGGTATACAGTATACCCGGTTGAAGAGCACTGAGGTAGAGTCTAGAGTTCATTGTTTTCCGCAAAAGGCAGGAGTCACCAAAGTTTTTTCACAGCGGGCCGGATAATTTTAATAATCCAGCACGAGGGCCACATGGCTTACGAGCCCTGAAGCAGCCTTCTCCAAACTGGAACTCGCAAGGTAGTTTTGACGGGACGCCAAGGGTTTATGTATTTCCTCAATCTTATTTTTATTCCGATGGCGTCGCTAGTAAACTGTAAAATTGTAAAGAAATGTCTCATCCACCAACTAATGCTTCTTTGTTCTATCACAAGTAACAAAGATTGTTTGTGCACAACTACTATTATCTTTTCTGTGACGCAACAAACCGCTTTTTGGCCAGAAAAGCTACCCATCCGCTGTAATCGTGTTAGACCAGGTAAAACGCATTTTATTAGTGAAGTGCATTCTGCAGGTTTGCGCAATCTTTAACGTATTACGTAACAAAACATTCCAAACGTTTTGTTAAACTAAAAATACTTTCGCGGGCCGGATAAATGACGCCGAGTGCGTGATCCGGCCCGCGGGCTGTAGTTTCGTGACCCTCGACGTAGGGCGTCATTCGTTTCGGTGTAAGTCTCTTGTTTGAGGAGTGTCTAACAAATACGCAAACACGACACGTTTTGTCACAGGTGACGGGTTTGACATTTTAAGGCGTCTGTGGCGTTTAATCAAAGAGTAGAGAGAGAGCGACGCGCTTCAGGGCCTGGCATTCGCTAATCCTTTTGACGTCACCACGTAGTAACCGTTAAAGTTCAAACCTTAATAAGGATTTCATCTTCAAGGCAAAACTAAAGATAATGAAAACTTAAACAGTCTGGGTCCGTACTGCGTTTAATTTGTAATTTGGTATTTTGTAAATAGGGATGAATTCAAATTCAGTTCAATTAACCCGTTTCATGGTTTAGAATGCGCCGAAGCAATTTTGGGCGACTTCCTGTCGTCTATTCACAAAGGTCCTCTTTGTTGGCCAACCCTTTCTATTTTCGTCATCGCTTATCGTCAATCCCTACGGTTTTGGTTGGTAAAAGCTTTCAGGGTTGGGCGGACATGAATAAAACGAAATGAAAAACCGCTATTCGCCCGTTTTGATGTATGAATTAACTTCAAAATATAAAAATTGGAAGATCAACTAGAAGAAAACATTTCCTTCACACAAATACAAGTTTTTTGCAAGTTTTAAGCCGTGATAGCCACGATCATAACCCGAACCTGGGTTATGATGTGGGAAGAAATAAGTATGCATACACACAGATATTAAGGGTACATGATGTAGATCGCTGTCAAAACTGCTCCAATGCAAACAATATAACCGTTACACATTTTGTAAAGGCCGAAACCAGGGGTGTGCAAGTGCAACCTTTGTTGCTGTAGGGCCAAATATAATTGCCAAAATTAGATCACGGGCCGCACCCGTGTATAACACACGAGGTGATTTCAATTTGTTGCTAACCAAATGTGCTTAACTACAAGTAAAATTCGCATTTGATTCTAGTCACATACTGCCAGGTTGCAGAAAAATAGCGTTGGACGCATTAATCTGCTCAAAGACATTTATTAGTTAGACTCGTTTGTCAGTACATTTAAAATCCAAGCGTCTCTGTGGGCCGCACAACCTTTAATTAAGGGCCGCATTTGGCCCACGGGCCGCAGGTTGCACACCCCTGGCCTAAACTATATACAGCGGTGTGTAACAAGTCTTCCTTTTGCAGCCCCAAGGGCATTCAGAAAATAACTTATTTCGTCGGCGCCTTGAAAACGCGGAGTGGAACGTGCTGAATGCCAATCCAAAATCTGTACCAGGGTATTGTGTTTCGCTTAAGTGAGTAAATATGGGCGTTTTGTAGGAAACGCGATAGGCGGAGCCTAAAGGCCGTGAAGAGACTTAAATTATAGGGGTCTGGAACTCATACGTACTTTAAAAATAAATGGCAATTTACGATGTAACCAATTTTGATACAAAGGCTTAATCATATATGTCCACATTAAAAAAACGAGGTTTTGCACTTTACCTGGAGAAGTTCAAACGTCAAAATTGTTGTATATAGTCGAATAAACAAAACAAACAACGCAGTGCGCTGTTGCTGAATCAAAAACTACTTGCATTGGCTTAATGACGCACAAAACATTTTGAAAGTTTTGTAGGGTGCCACATGCACTTAGTTTTACACATTTTTCTAAAGAATTAATGTCTAACTGTTAACCCACCTCCTGGTCCAAACATAGCAGCGTAGCACGGTTTGTTGCAGTATGGCTTTCCTTCGTGCTAACAACAACAACAAAAAAACAATCAAAAGTTTAAATGGGTTTCAAAAAATTGGTTCATGACAAAGTATCACGCGCAATAGCAATCGCTGCTGCTTTACACCAAATCATCTGTTAGGCATAACTCTTATTTGTCCTGATAAAGGTAACCAAAAACGGATGTCGATATGAAAACACATTTGCTAGAAAACCTATTTTAAGAATTACGCATAAGATAAACTAGGGAAATATTTGGTGAAAAGAAGCATCAACGGCTTTACTTAACATTAAGTTTTACAATTACCCTAAGAAACGAGATTAATCGTCAAGATACAATCGTCAAACACAGGATATATTTAAGCCAAATACCCACAGTATATGACTGTCAATAACAGCGTTTTTAGAAAACAAGGTGTATTTAGTTTCACACACTGACATAGATACCTCGGCATGGCTTCCAGACACCAGCGTCTTTTTACATTTTGCGCATTTCAAGCAAGGGCGGTGCCAATCTTTTCCAAGTGATGTCACTTTCTCGGCTAAAACATAAATAAAGTGCAGAATGACACAATGTGGTTTGATTTGTACAAATTACATTTATCATTCAAAACAGGGGTGATGGATTAAAGGGCGTCAATCTTTTGAAAACCTAAAAAGTAAGCAAATGTTCTAAAAAATAAATCATTTTAGTCGTTTTTATCGAACTAAATCGTCAAAAATTGCCCACAAAGGCGTAACGGCAAGTTTAATTTATTTACCCTGGCCTCATTTATGGATACGCATAACTCGGGTGGCTTACGGCTTTTATTTGTAAAACATTTTTAGCTGTTGATTAGTTTTAAGTAATAACATAGTAGGGAGTTGTTAAAATATGGATTAAGCTGATTTTGCGTTCATTGATTTAAGTGTGACGGTCTGGTGAACACAGGAAGAACATGCATTATTCACTTTACATCGACGGGTGACAACTGCTTTCTAAGTTTCAATATCACTTTAAAAGGACTAATATACATTACTCTATGCAACTTCCACATAGTTCGAATTTGTATCATTTCTTTTATTACGACGGGTATTTATTAAAACTCTATGACCTTATTTGTTGAAAAATTATTTGGCAAATCCATTGCGCGTGTTGCTTACACGGAACAACAAAAATATATGCAGAATAATAAACAATGACCCAGTTGGAAAAGGCAATAGTGTGATAGAGATAGTTCGCATACGTTTATTCGATGCGTCAAAGAACAAAAAAGCCTTATGCAAAGCAAAAATTCGGAATTATTGTGTTCTCATAAAAAAGAACGCCCTTGGTAAATAAACTGTAAACGTATGAGTTTTATTGAAATTTACAACTAATTCGCATTCTGTAGCCGTTGGCGAACACCACTCAACTACAATTAAAAGATTACCACATTTCCGTTGAAAACGCTCGAAGCGTTGTTTTGTATCACGATCAGTTGTAGTAGGTTTACCAGTAATGAGCAAACAAAGTTTGTGTTGGTAAGAGCTGTTCAATGATTACACCGAACCTCACCACAAAGTCAACAGCAATGGGTGACCCAATCTGGAGCCACGCCCACATGCACACAAAGCAAAGGGCGCTAACTATCCTTGTTGATTAGGAAATATCAAGAACATTGTCAATTATTGCAAGCTGTTTTTCGTTTGAGTGGCACAGACACACACTGTGCCGTAAACAGGAAAAGCTTACTCAGTTTTTTGAAATGAGTCAAAATAATGATAAGGTGAATGGGGATACGTTTCTTGTGTGAAACTTTGCAGATGTTCTGTATGCAATTCACACGTAATTGCAACTATAAGATTTCATACAAAGCTGGAGTACATCGTCATACAAAGCAAAAAACGTGGATTTATATCACAGTCATCTTAAGAACCGTGCGCAAACATGGTTATGTCGTTACGCCAAATACCAGCCCAGCACACAAGCCGCGTGACTGCGTCATTTATTTTTCGTGAAGGCACTTATACGTAGTAGTGATAGCTAACCCTTATTTGGACACAAGCGCTGAGGTATATTCATAAATCTTTCTGGTATGTAACTAGGTTAGTTAAATCAACCGAAAGCTCTTGATTAAAACAGATAATTACAAGCAGTCGATATTATGCCTAATTTATTACTTGATACAAGTAACATGGTTTTACAATCATAGTTAAATATTGAAGCCAATGTTGAATAAATCCACTTACCAAAGTAAACTTCTTTGTTGCAGGATGGGCACTTTGGCATGATTGCTTTTAAATTGTGTTTAATACAGATGTGGTACCAATTGCTGAAATTGTGGTTAAAAAAAGATGGATAAAAAATACATTGTAAATCTCAACTGAAAAAATAGTATCACATACAATAAAATGAATCTCCCTCATGGTAAACAATTCTTAGACGCTGCTGGAAGTTCTTAGACATTAATCCAACTAAAACCTTATACAACAATTTGCTTAATCAGGGTGTTTGTGTTTGTCCAAAAAAATTGTGTAAGTAAAGCACTTGACATTTTACTTATTTCGAAGTACAAACGCAAGTTAGGTGCACAAAAAAGGTACACAATTTAAGACCAAACAAAACATTTTGGACAACAAAAATCTGTACAGAAGGTATTTGAAAAAGTTTTTTAAATAATTTGCAACGTAAAATAAAATTCACAGTTATTATGCCTACAAAACCCACAGTTAACAATTGTAATTGAAGCATTATCCTCACACCAGTTTTAAAAAATTGCTCACACCCTACTGTAAACTAAACTTTAATGAATAAGGATTTTTCTGTTAAAAAAAATTGTTCAGTATTAAATTTGTGAAATCCTAATTCATGGACAACTAGGGCACAAATTAAATTAAAACATATATGTCAAATCATGCTTGGCCATTCTTGACTTTAAGGGTAGTTTAACAAGTTTATACAGCTGCCTTTTTTGAAAAATGTCATGTTATAACTATCAAGCCTGCTCTAAGCTTCAATCCTGCTTTATATCAACGTTTTGTTTACATAAAAATATTTTGGTTGCACGTGTTATATGACTGTATTTTTAAACCAGGTTGTAGGTAAGGAAACTTGACCAGAAACATCGCAAACACTAGTACACACTAAACATTGCTTAAGACCTTGTAATGTCGTTTTTGCCCTGCAACCACTGCGGATATTACCCATGTAGCTAGCCACACTAACTGCAGAAGCGCAGGTGCCGAGCCGAAGACGAAAAAGGCTAGGTTTATTTCAACGAAAGCTGAAAAACGAATGAGACGCGCCCGTCGTTTGTTTTGTCTGGACGCTTGAGTAATCAAAAGGTCTACACGCATGAGTAATTTAAGGTCTGCACGCATGAGTAATTAAAGGTCTGCACGCATGAGTCGTTACATATAACACACGCTGGCGCTGCAAATTGCAGCCTGCAATACTTCGATAAAAATAAGAAAACGTCACCTGCCTTTTTTGCAAGGGGGTTGTCTATATCTATACAGTGTACTAGTGTTCTGACATTTCTGGCCTAACATATTTGGGTAAAAAGTTTCTGAAAAAAAAAAGAATGCCTCGTGTGAATTTGCAACAAAAAGTTTCAGAGCGTTTAGACCTCAAAAGTGACTCTAGCCAAGTTAAGACAAATGCTGACAAGTTCACACCCAATAACCTTTACATAGTAGGCAATCTTTACATAGTAGTCTGCCAGTCTTAAAAGAAAACGCTTACTGTAAAAAACGTCGACGTGTGCAACTAAACAATATACATTCCATCTTTTTTTCCTGCAATAACTTCAGAAATTCTTCCCTATCAAACGAAAACGGATACAATGACACTGCCCAGCTCACGAAGGCTGGGTCGTTGGGATAGAACATGTTTTGGACCGATTTAACCGTGTTTACATTAATCAGCACTTTGCTCATTTCAAGCAGTTTGTTTTTCAATCAAGCGCTGTGGGTTATAGTAAATGTTCCAATTTCTTAAAAAAAGATCACTTAAATCTGCCGTTTAATAGGACGCAAAGAAAACAACAGAGAAAAAGAAAATTGTACGGCACCGAAGGGTAAGTTTTTAAGTTAACGATGTGCATGCAACAAGAAAACGGTCAATCAACTTAAGTTATACCCATCACAATGTGGGTCGTTAAAATAAGATCAGAATGCAAAAAGATTGTTACGACAGGTCGCATGGAGCAGTTACGGTACGTCACTGCGCTAGTTTAGATATCTTTGTCCGCATGTTCTCGTTTTTATCCAAACTAGGTAAAGCGTCATTAACTAAAACGTCATCTGTATACTTTCTTTTTAATGTACTTGTCCGTTCATTTGCTACACTCATTTTAGGGGATTCACATTCAGTGCTGTATGATTGTTTTTCCTTGTGCATTGTCTCTGAGCTGCGTATTGAACATATTGGTCCATGTTGAACACCCTCGGTACTGTTGAGTGCAAGTAGTCCTTGTAGAGTCTGCATTTGTGTGGTCTGTGAAAATATGCGGTGTAAACTGCTTGTAATTTTTCACAACTCATAACTAAAAAAACACACAAGCAATCTTTGTGCTATTAAAATAACAACTAAAAAAAGTCACAGTGAAATCACTGCACTACTAACCAGCTCCATAACTTGCGTTTGTACTTCATCAAGACATTTTCTCTGTTTTCTGATAATTGATCTGAATAAAACAGAATTTCGATTTCCTTTTAGTATCCTTCTTTTCAGCTCCCGCATTTCTTTCCGTTGGTAAACAATCTTAAATCATACAAACAATGTTTTTAATCTGCCTTTGGATGGCTTTAAATTTACAGTAAAGGGAAGCTGGTGCCCCCAAAGCATAATTTGACAATCAGCAACACAACAGGACATGCTTACCATTTTCTTGAAAATCCGTTTGTTAGCTTTTTCCTTTTTGCTGAGTTTAAGGACTTGAACTTTGCAAAACTTTGATGGAGAGACACTTGCAGAAGAGGATAGTGATGAGGAAACGTTTAAGTTATTTCCAGTCCAAGCATCTGTGAAAGTATGTCTATTGCAGTACTGGTACAAACTGTGATAGATTTTGTGGTATCATTCAGCTTTTGCTATGTAGCATATTTGGTGTATTAAGTTAACAAATAATAATCCAACCACACAAAACACAGTTGTGGTAGTGTACTGACCGCCAGGTAACAGTGGAATTCTCAGAGCTTTTGATAATGGAGAACTTGTGCAATGCTTTAAACTGCAGGGACTTCCTAATTCAGGTGAGTCTGGGAAAATGTTTGTAAAAGTTGGCACAATCACCTCATCAAAATGTTCCATTGCCATTGAAGATATGTCTCTAACCTCCTAAAAAAGGCCAAACTTACAAAATGATATCATAAAATAATACCAACACCTACTTACTTGAAGCAAACTTGCAGTAGAGGTCAATTGACGATTGATTTCAATGTGACGTAATACCGCAAAAACTTCATCCAACACTTTGCCCGGTATGAAGCAACACAAGTTAGACCAAATGTATTTGTTGTAAGTCATTTTTAACAGAGATATTCTTGTATCAAGGCTTTGCAGAGCATCATGTTTTGGGTAAAGTGAATGCTTTCTGCGTTCTGACTCTCTCCTTGGCAACCCATCTTTTATCTAAAAAGTGAAGATTATATTGTGTGCTAATTATAATTATCCTGCTAACGATAAGTTGTTCGTCAAAGTTTTGTTAAATTACTATATATATATATATGATTTTGTTAAACTTAAGAGTAGGGGAATGTTTTTTACTTTGGGAAACACAGAAAAGAGTTCCAGACCCCTACACCTTGCGAAGTTTTATCTTTCATGCTAAACATGACCACAAAGTTTTATCTTTCATGCAAATTGATATTAAAAAATTCATGGCTACAGGACTAAGTTGAGTTAATACTTACACAAAACTCTTACTCAACAAACACAGTCTTCAAATACATGACAGGAAAACTATGAGAAGACTGCTCGGTATAAGATAAACCTGTGTTTCATACCTGTTTTAAACTTTGTGCATGAAGATTCTGGGCCCTGGTAAAACCAGCATTCAAGACAAGCATTGCATGTATATTAAACTGTTTGCAAACCTGTGAGTCAACATTCAAAACAAGGTATACTTTAGAGAATGTTTGCAGTGACTAACACAAAAAGGATTTTTTTTCAATTAAATATCTGCTTAATTAATAAACTCAACATTCCACAATCTAAAACAAGTATTTTCTTACCAGCCTTTGTTTGCTCACGTCATCGTATGAAAGATAGGAAAATATTTTGTGAAAAAGTTCAGTTGGCAATGGAAGTTGCACGGAGTTCTCCTCCATCGCTTCAAAGTTCATTATGAATTTTGGAAAATGATTATCTACTTACCACTGTTCTTGAAACCAAAGTTTAAAAAGTGTAAAGCGCTTCCCACTTTTTTGCAGCAACAAACTTGTGTGCATATGCATTTACCAGAACTCGAGGGTCTTGACTTGTTGTGTTAGAAAAATCATGCGTGACTTACTGATTGATGTGCATCAGAGATTTTGATATGCATGGTTTGCAAGCGACACTGAATTTCGTTGAAAAAAACAACAAACTAGAGCAGTAGTTCCAAACCGGGAGGAATTTTGAAACTTGAAGGGAGGAATTTCTTTTATTTTACTGATGGTTTGTAAATTGACACATTAACTCTGGGAATATGACTTATTAAGTTGAGAAAATACCCAATTTATGTGATCTTTGTATGGTTTAGCATCTACTATATGTAGTAGCCTATATGTTAGTGAGGAATGAAAATGTTTTCAATTGAGGGAAGAATTCGTAAAAAGGTTGGAAACCACTAAACTAGAGCCTTTATATTACCGCAATAGTTTCAACGCTTGTGCTACCTAGTAAAAATGTGCAGCACTTCGCAGTAAAGATTAACGCAACCTCAGCAGGCCCCCGCTTTCATTCGATCCGGACGCGTCAAAAAAATGTTTTGAAAAAAACACATAGACTTTACTCTTGTGACCACAATTTCAAATTTTGGAAAGTGGTAGAAAACCGCTTGTTCAATAGATTGATGTATTTTGCGATAAAGCGACGAACAAAATAAAACATGTCCAAAAACACGTGTACAATAATAAAACTGCCAGAAATGTTGGAACACATAGGCTATTTGTATGCGCGACGGGGGATACCAAACAATGATGCCAAAGTAAAAAAAAAACATTCGATATTTACAAGCCCTCGGGGGGTACACAATCTCATAGCAAGTGCAAAATGCGGCTGGAATCTGGCCGCCAAACCTTCACAAATGTTTGTGACTCTTAGTACAGGCCTAAAACACTGGATCAAGGCAAAGGAAACGGACTTGAAAATCTGCACATCTTTTTCCAGTGGGCTGATAGTTGTTGAGACAGATGAGTCCTTCTTGAAGATTCATCGTCACATAGTTGCCCGACATCGTGATTGGGCTACGTACACAAGCCAAGTTAAATCTCAACAATTAACGGAAGTTACAGAACACTACAGACATTACAGCACCAACAACATAATTTATTTTGACCAAATTGCACACATGGACGATCTAATAAAAACTTGGCCAAAAACCAGAACGGTCCATGTCATATTAAAGCAATTTGACTTATTTTATGGTAAATTTTAATGTTAAAAATATAGAGAATAGCCAGTTTTTGAGTAAACTATGTAAAATTTGCTCAGGAATAAACGGTGGGAAAGGATTTCGAACCTCTGTCTTAATGTTTAGGTATTAAATAAAAACTCCAACCTTCCATCGGCCATCCTCGTTTCCATGGCAACTGGGTTGGCACACAGAAGATGGGGATACTCGTGACGCAGTTGGCTAAACGTTTCTTCGTCACCGGCACCACCAGGATCGTCTCGATCTAACCATGGAGTCCACTGCGACCCACACACTGTATGAGTAGAATATTTGTTAAGTTAAACTTGGTAAAGATATAATATATTTGAAGTGAGAAAACTTTAAGGAGAATGAGCGCTGACAATAGAACAGCAATTTTTATTTGCAAGTAAAATTTATTTAAGGGCGCAATTTTGAAATAATATGGCATATAGGCTACAGATGCTACATCCCATATTGGAAAATATTTGTGCAGACCTGGAAAGCGAAAGTTGACTTGTTTGAGCCAAGAGGGATATGTAGATTGAAGTGAAAATGTTTAAATTTTTGCATGAACAGTAAGTCACGACATTGGAAATAAAGAGACTGCATGTAAAATTGTGCACAATTATTTCGTCACTTACTTGATGCCGCAGGTGCCCCATTAGCGTTGTTTTCCACGAGTACCATGTATTTCTCCAACTTCAACATCCATTCCCGGAATGCCCTTTCTCGCCACCCAGCGAACCTCTGTTGTTCTGTTTGACCGTCCTCGCATAACACTTCTTTTCCAACTACCAAATCAAAAATTAAATAAGCTTAATTACTGCGTTAACAAGCGATATTGCTAGGAGAAAGAATCGGTGGCCTGCTAGTAACGAAAAGAAGAAAAACAACAGGTATTACGGTCTAACTTTGTTTTTGAACGTATTCCCACCAACCGTGAAATGATTGTTTACCTTGCGGCTCAGTGCAGTTTTTGCCATCTGCGCTTAGTGTAAAGTTTGGGGGACATTTGCACACGCTGACGTCACCTTCTCGTATGCAAGTGTGACTGCAACCTCCGTTGTTATATTCACACTGGTCTGAAAATTAAATAAACGTTCAGTCCTATAAATAGATATAAGCAAGTCGTAAATTATAAAGAAATCATGGCAGCAGTAAGAATTTGATCAAGTTAAGTTTAAAGGTCGCAATACACATAGAAGTTAACGATACATTTTATACTCCACAATTTGTTTTACCCGCCGTCTACACCACAGTAAAGTTACATACCGATCCAGTGGCATCCATGCACGTCGTCTCTGATCCCACAATATTGATCATCATAGCATGATGTGGGAGAACATGTGAGCAAACCCATTGTACAGTCGCACATTTTCGTGCATGAGTCAGCGTAACCAGTTGCGTTGGCCTGAAATCAAATACCATATTTCAATATTTAACACAAATTGTTACATTACTTTTAACGTTGATGCTCATCAGCACTATACAAGTACTGAACTTCAAATTGGTATTAGTTACTTGACAATACTTTTCAAACGTAACAACAGTGAAGACCGTAAATATCTAATTTTGCTCACCGCTATGTAAACCCCACCAGGGGCGAGGCATCCGCAGTCTTTCATTGGAATACATTCCTTGCCATTCTTCACGTAACCATCAATGCACTGACAGCCTATTTGTGACATTAATTCATCACATAACAAGTCAACAATATGCAGGGCAATTTATATTTTGAAAATTACAAAACCGTGAATATTTCTAACATGCTCCTTATCTCAAAAATTTTTTTTTTTTAGATCCAGTGACATCACAGTCACGTGATGTGACGCTTCGTCTGGCTTTCAACGGCAATGTCTCTTTGCTGTTGTGTCGCAAACGATTCGTGATGGAAACCATGCATCTACACTTTGTAACTTTGTACAAAGCAACTTTATCTTACGATAAACATAAGCGAGAAAAAGAAAAAAAGGCACCTTCTACACACTCCTGGCCCAGAAGGGTGATGGCCCGGCAAGAGCTGGAGGTTCGGTCCGTGCACGTTGGTTGACATTGTGACATGCATTCGTTGTAGAAACTGTGCGCAGGACAGTCAAGCACTGTGCACACGAAAAAGAACGTACAATTCGTTTTGTTTTCAGGTTTTTTGAGAGTCGTGTTTCAGGCTACAAACTACAATATGAAAGTTTTCGCATATTGCTATGGGAAATATGCGCTGGTTGGGTTTTGTATCCAAATATGTTAGTATTTGGAACGTGGATTGAATACAACGCACGGCGTAGGGTTCATTACTGTTTCAAATGAAACCATTGCCCCGGCGGTCTACGAGAACATACACATGCAACAGGTGTTTCCACTAAAACGTATCCAACAAGGGATCAAAATACCTCTTTCGGTGACGTCATTTCGCCATCTGATGACGTTACCGCCCTCTTCGCGACATTCCTGTGCATATGACTCCATTACTCGACTCTCTTCGCTGATATCGAGTCCACTGGCACAGGAATCAAATACGCAGTCGTTGTAAGCTTGATGTGGGTCCACGTATTGGTGACAGTCTTCGAACGGACCTTCGCGGTCCAATAGAACGTTGCAACGTGTTCTTGCGGTCGCCAAATCGTCGTGGGAGGGACAAACTGGTGGTTCCGGTCCTTTGACGCGATCATGGCAACTAAAAATCAAACTAAACGTTTAAACCGAAATTTGAAAGTTGAGGTCACGTTAGTTTATGTGCCCTTGCAAGTGCCATTATGTCTGTGTTATAAAAAAAAATATTCAAGAAGCAACTAGAAGAGCGCAACAAGATGTACGTTGTGCTCGTAGACTAAATTAAGTTACTCAAAATGATGGTCCTGTAAAATAACTACTATTTCACCTTCCAGTTTAAAGTAAAGCTCTTACCCTGTGTTATTGTGGTCGGATACCTTCCAGTCGTTAAAGAAATCTGCCACGTCATCAGTTATTGAACCATTACGCAGCACAAAATCGTTGTAAGGCAAATCGTCGAAGTCACCACACAATCCCTCCACCTTGCGATGAAGTGGCCGCCAAGCATCAATGCGCAGACTGAAAAAATATTTTCATTTATTTGCAGGGAAAACATCACATTTTTGGCAAGATATACGAAAACGTTTTCGAATAATTGACTAAAGGTATTCTTGTACAATTTAGAATTTTTTTTTTACAATTTTACAATTTAACGCAGTACTTACATTCTGTCTCCATTCCAACGAACAACCAAACCAAAGTCAAACGCTGCAACAAGATATTCCCCAACGTGTGCGATGGACACACCATACTTGGTCGTTCCGGCAATCACCAACATACCATCGATCTAATTAAAAAAATCATTTTTTTTGTCAACCCAAACACAATTTTGGATACAATTGATGAAGTTGTACATAAAGCGAGACAAATTAGTTAGTCAAAAATTTAAAATTTTACAGAACACAAAAAACGGAACATCATAAAAATTTGGAGAAAACTGGAATTGACTTACTCTAACGACGACACCTCTCTTCATAACCAGTTGGTGATTCGCACCAAATATGACTTTGACTTCTGTAATGACCGATCTGTGGGCACGAGTGTCGATTCTTTGTTGCATTACAAATACTTCAAAAGGATCCAGGTCTTTGACGTTTCGAATAGACCTGAACAAAATGGTTAGCAGTCGTGTTTACAAAGATCAAATTACAAATATATTATGACAAAGATAATTTATGCTACCTAGACTGAAGAAAAAGCTGACAATATTTTTTTATTTTAACGAGCAGGGTATAAAACAAACAGCACTTACCACACTTTTACTAAAAATACGAATAGTTTTTTTTTTTCGATGGAAACACTTTATGAGATTACAACTATACTATGCAAAACCAAACAATCAGAAAAAATAATTTGGTACCAGTTACAATAAGATTTAATAGTCAACAATTCCATACCTAACCATGGTGTAAGCGCATGTCGTCATAGCCGTATATGGCGTGCCGTCGAATGTGCTGTAGCGAAGTCCGTTGACAGCTTTACATGAAACGCGACGCTGCATAATAAAAATATTAGGATTTCTTAAAAACAACCACAACAGTTTCACATCAGCATACACAATTAAAATTAATTTGTATAGTTAGAATGACCTTACATAAAGCAAAGGTTGTTAACACATTTATTACGTTTATTTCTGTAAGTTGATTTGCTGCCTTCAGATTAATTTTTTCGCTTACCCTTGGAGCTCTCACGCAGGTATAGTTGCCGGTTCGAACAAGTGCACAGACTTGACTTGTCAAACATATAGAAGTGTTTGTGCATTTAATCTGTCCGTTGCCATAACATGTACACGTTTGTGTACAGCCTTCTGGAGTGTAAGACTCGCCTGTAAAAGACGATAAATTCCCGGTTGATGAACAAGTTTGGCAAATATATTCGTGCGACACAACAATAAGGACAAGTCTCAGCAAAATCCCGAAACCCGGGCTACTCAACTGTTGAGTGCCCGCTAGAAGAGCAACTTTTATTTGTACGTTTTACTAACCGTAAGACCACATCCTTCCGTTGGCCTGGCAACCACAGGTTTCCACTGGAACGCAAATTCCATCTTTCAATACATAACCATCATCGCAGGTGCAATATTCAGCTAATGTGCAACTGTAATAAAAGTTCAGTAAATTCTAAATTAGCTTGTACATTTTTCAGCAAAACAGACAAAATCTCGAATTGTGCTTACTCGTCATCATCTGGGTCCGGAATATCCCCGCATGTTGGAGGGCAGGCGGGTCCGCATCCTTCGTAGTGGGCATTTGGGGGACAGGTGTCGTAAGTCAAGTTCATGGATTGACGCCAATCGCAGATTCGAATTCCGCCACCTAAGCATTCTTGTGCAAAGGAAATGAGAGACTGAAAACAGAAACAAGCATTTGAAAGAAGATTGCCGTACGAATCGTGTACGTAATCCAATCATTCAATGCGTTTGAAAAGAAGTTGGTTTCTATCAAACGACAGCTATTAACAACAAAAATGATAGACGACAACCATCTATGTTAGATAGATTTCTTAAATATGAACAAACTGCTCATTACTTGTTGTATAGTACGCTGTGCTCCACTGCTGTCACACAAATCTTGAACGCATTGTTCCTCATATCGTCTCGTCACCGACTGGCGAATTACAGTGTTACATGGACTCATCGGACCATGAATATCGCTGATAACAGCACATTGGTCGCTCTGGCGCCTGAAAACATTTGTTTATTAATATTTTGGAGGGTTATACTTCCTTTAGAATTTCATGATATAACTTAAATTTGACAACTCCTAGGCTTTATATATCAAAGTATATTAAGGTACTTCTTCTCAAAGTTGTTTGACAGCAAAAAAAACAGTTTTAAGCGCCATTCCCTGATCTTTGTTGACATTGGTTAGAAATACCCAACTTTTAAATTCTGTTCATGTTAGAGTTTAAAAATAAGTTTTGATTAACGTAGTCTACCTACCACATGGTTAACTGATCATCGGAGCAGACACTCTCCACAGGCGCAGCATCGCAATTTACTGTCCGGTAGCTGGCAGCAAAGTGCTCAACGTCAGTAGTGACGTTTTTGCTGATCGTCCTCAGATCATCGAGCGCGTCTCCATTAAAGTTGCCACACAAACCGTGAATCTGAAGCATATAAGTGTAAAGTACACTGTTCACAGCCTAATATACCAAAATACTTACAACTACAAAAACGCTATAAGCTTTATAAAGTCTTACCAAGCCAAAGTAAGTGACCGGAAGTTTCAGTAACAACTGGACACCGTCAAATTCCACGCGATGACCTTTGCTCGTCACCACGACAACAAAACGACCTCTGTGACGTACGACCATCCTTTGTCGCTTGTCGTTAACCTCCTTCCATTTTCGATCATATGTAACGTCATCGACCTGAGAAATGATGTCATGAAATTCATTACATTAGAACTTGATTTTGTTTTTTAGGGTCAGTCACAGCTACAAAGCAATACTGTAACAAAACATAGAATTTAAATGTAAAACTTTTTATTTTTTATTTAATGCCTAATTCCTCACCTTGATTGCAATCGATCCGTTGGCGGTTTTCGACAAAACAACTGTTCCGTTGAAGTCTGCAAATTTAATTGTGACCGAAGCAATTTCCGTGGCTGTGTCATCACTATTGCGAATTGTTGTCATAGTTACACCCCCTGTATCACCAGCCCTTGAAGATGCAGCGAACACATAGGAGCATGGTGTGCGAAGATCGTATGAGCGCTTGTCGAAAGTCCGGATGTGACCATTACCCCAGAACTTGCAAGTCTCTTTGCCTGAGTAAGAAATGTTGTGTTAGTGCGTGGTACATATGCATTGCAGTCTTTTTTAGCTAATTCAATACACAACGGACGAAGAATGTGATTACCTTTTGTTTAATTTACACCAGTTTGCAACCCTATAGGTTATACAGTGCTACACTCACAAAAATCTCTATGTTGAACATGGTATGTATGAAAGAGATCAAATATGTCGTGATAAAAAATAAAAACACATTGCCCAAACAAACCACAAAAGCGAGACAGGTTTGTTTTACAAAGTATGTATTGTAATTTACTACCAAACAAGGAGATTTCAAAATTGACTTACGCAGTGGAAGACAATCAAGGTGACCGTTTCTATTTGCTCTGCATTCCCGATCCTCGGCACAACCAGCATCGGCGCAAGCAACCGTTGCCATGCGACATGTGCATCGTGACGTGCAGTCATCCGTCATGAATGTCTCGCTATCCTGGGTTATAAAGACAAACATGCTTGTTATACTGTGTTATAAATTGATTGTAAAAGTACCATAATCAATTAGGGGTCGAAACCTGACCTCAACAAGACAGATGTCTGTCCATAGGGGCAGAGCTTTACAAAATAAAAACAAAAAACAATAGCTTTGTGTAAAGGTTATTCAGTTCGCTTTGTATCGCATGTGTACAGTCCCTGCTCAAAAGCGCAGACCTGCATATTGCAGCGTAACAGCAAACTAAGCGAAACAAGAATTTAATACTAAGTATTAGTTTAAATTACTTAATTTCGAGCACAAAGTATACTTTGTATACAAGTTGATCACATATGTTTAAAGACAACATTGATCGTAAATGTATAAACTTACCAGATAATATTTTCCTTGGTACATGCACCCACAATGCTTAAGCTTGACAAAATCGTCACCAGACAGCACAAATCCGTCATCAGCTTGACAACCTAAAAAACAGTTTTGTTCATAGTATTGCTTGGCCGTCTATTTAGCATGCCGTGTAATATTAAACAGTATGGCAAGCATGCAATTAAATATTGTTAATTCAATTCTAATGAGGTCTATTCAAATAAATTTAGCTCAGTGTTCCTACCTTCGATACATTCTTTAGTTGTACGAGGGTTACTCAAGCATATCGAACCATCCGGATCGTCACAGCTCGGTTGACACTGAGGAAGACACGTGACAAAGTGGCTGTGCGGTGGACACTCTGGTATAGCTGGAAAAAAGATAACAACGTTATGCAATTTACTGCTGGTCATATAATAGCAAATATATTTGTTTTAGAAGAGCACATAAACAGTAGTCAACAGAAAACAGAAAAGCGCCTACATGAATTATCTCTAGTCCGCCAATCCGGGATAGTCACTGTAACATTGCCTTCATTTTCCTCTTCATTTTCATCCAAACACGTGCTTATGTATGACGAAATCACTCGGTCTTTCTGTTGGGGATCGCGATCATAAGCACACTGGTCGTACACACAAGCCTGGAAAGCTGACTCGGCCTCTACTATCGTCTGACAATCTTTCAAGGGCCCGTTCGGGTCGATTATGATGTAACAGAAGTTCCTGTGACTTGCTAACACGTCAGGATCGACACACGGTAGAGGTACGATGTCCGATTTCAAGCCTTCTGGGCACCTGTTGTTTAAGAGAATGGATTGCTATTACAAACTTTTTTTTCTGAGGCTAATGTTGGAAAATCTGATCTCTAATCTCGTTTCAAGTTTTAACAGAAGAATATTTATAGCAAACACTTGAAACTATGCCAATTTTCACAGTCGGTTTCGTACGTTAATGTTGAGGTGAACGAAACTTACCCTTCCGCGCCGTAACCTTCGATGATCCAACTCTCTGCAAATGCATCCACATCAGTGTGGAGTGTTCCGTTCGGTGCCATCAGATCGTTTGTCGGATTGTCATCAAAATTTCCACATAATCCTTCAACTTGATATCGGAGGGGACTCCATGCCGAAACCCGAAGTCTAAAAAAATAAATAAACTAATAGTGCATTTTACTGCCAAAGCAAGTTTTTGAATCTTTCAGGAAAATTTTGACAGAAAATCCTACCAAGACTTTAAAAATAAAATACAAGAATCGCTTTTTGCTAAAATTGTATATTTTTTAAGGCAAACCAGAACGTTGTAGAATCAAATAATGGCGAATTTCTGAATACAAATATTATAGTTCGGTATCTCACCTATCATCTCCATCCCATCTAATCGTCAGACCGAAATCCCAATCGACCATCGTAAACTTTCCAGCTTTTCTTATCATTATTCCATCCCGTTTGAAACCAGGATGTACTGTGACTCCGTTCAACTGATTTATGCAAATACAAAATCGAGCAAATGCAGGTTTGATCATGTTAATAAAATATCTAATGTTTATGGTATAAAATTATGTCAGTTTTATTAAAACAAACTAAAGGATATACAAAGAAGACGTCGTATACTATACGTATAGAGTCGTTTAATTACATGTTTTTTTGTATTTTTCTTTTGGTTGTTTAGTGGCACATTTTTCGTTTTTATATAGTTACACGTGTTTTTCTTTTTTCGTTAGTGTCACACAAGTTTTTTGGTGTAAAACTAACTTACCTGCACCACTGGTCCCATCATGAACCGCATCGTCATGTTACCACCGAAATGTACAACCGCTTCCTTAACATGCGACACTATCCTGTGAGGTTCAGGTTGTTCGTTCACAGCCACCACCATGAATTCTGCCCCAGTGTAGTTGGCTTTGTTCCTGTTCAAGACAAAATATTTGAACAACGCGCCTCTGCTGTGTTAATAACGAATGCACCTCGTTCGAAGTTTTCAGTGCATACAAAAATTGTGTATGTTGTTGTACAATAACGTGCTGTATATGTAATTACGAGAGTTTGAATGTACTTTCAAATTTACCTGACCATGATGTATGAACACATTCCCATCGAATCGTACGTTGTGCCGTCAAATGTCATGTAATGAGGATCCGTAACAGCTTTGCACGTAGCACGACGCTAAAAGCAGTGTAATGCTAAATTTAAAATATTTGGGCTTTTTGGGAGTTCCGTAAAGAAAAATGACCGAGATCCCAGTTTCGGAATTCATCAAAATTTAACATGTAACTTTGAAATAAAACTCTAAACTATGCATTTGTGCCATTTTAAGGCAGCTCAAACGGCTGTAACATTTAGTAACTAACCCTTAATCGTTTGACGCATCGTTTAAATCCATCCGTATCCCACTTGCATTTCGATCTTTTCGGACACGCTGGAGCGTCATAACACGTGACGTTATTGGCTCCCATGCAAACACATTCCGTGTCACAAGCACGATTCCGGTAGACGAAACCTTAATGAAAAAAACATTGGCCAACTTTAAATTTATGTCCGGTATTTTTTTTTCTTCAAAAAAGGTATAAATCAAGTTTAACAACAAGTTTATAAGTTTTAAAAGAAATATGACGGTCCAAATAGACTTGAAAGGCAATATGCTTTAACGTGCAGGTATTATCATGTTTCGTTGAAACTTTAACATGTCTATACTCATAGACAAATAAATGGTTTAAAAAATGTAATAGCATCTCCACAAAAAACAAACAAAATCTAGTAACTTGTGCTAAGTGGTTAACAGTGAAAAAAACGCACCTTTCTGATGATATCTGCCATCGATGACACATCCGCAGTCGGTGACAGGGACACAATCGGTTCCCGATAAAATATAGCCTTCGTTACAGACACAACCTGAAAACAATCTTGTTGGTCTATTTGTGAAATTTAAGTTGCATGTAGACCTTGTTTTACACTTACCATCCACTAACGTGTTGTTTTCATCGCTGTTGGGACTCCCTAAGCACTTACTGCCATCTGGATCTGTACAAGTACTTGGACATTCTGTGGCTTGAGGGTCGTAATGCTCATTTGCTTTACATTCGGTAGCTGAAAATATAGTGGCATTATTAGAAAAAAACTGTGTGACAAACGCTATCGTTAGCTGAACAATTTTAGGCCCTGAATCACAGTAAATTAAAATAGACATTGCCTATAAGTTAAGGGAAAAATAATAGTACAGTTCAAAAAGCTACCGGTAGTTTATAATACTTACATATGTTGAAGAAGTCACGCCATGTTCGTGACGGGGGAATCCCCGCTTCCAAGCACTCGGTGCTGTAAGTTTCAACAATTCGTGACATCGAGTCGGTGCTGCCATTGTAAGCACAGAGATCGTATACACAGGAACGGAAGCTCTCCCAGGGATCAACAGCCTTGTGACACTCAGCGAACGGGCCGTCAGGATCGGAAATGCCCGAACATTCGTCCCCATATCTCGCGATAGCTTGCGAGTCCACGCATATATCTGATGCATTCGCCGGAGGGGGCAGGACACAGCTGAAAAGAACCCAGAAGCTATGATTATTAACTTGGACGGGTGGTCCATGGCGTTTGACCCATACAGAGATTTTTAAAAAACTGTTCGGGATTCGTCCACGGGAGCGTCCTGGATTCCAACACCGTGAAAAAAAATAAAAGAATAATTATTAACAATTAAGAGAGTAATTGTAATTGCAGATTCTGCGTGTTGGTTAACAATCCCTAAAACGTTTTAGAAAGAAAAAGTGATTTAAAGAAACATATTTTTATGATTACTACTTTTTTTAAATAATTTTATAAATAATTGTAAATGTTTTATTTTCAACAGATGGGTTTAGTGACAACGGCTAACTATAAAAGGAACAACAATTGATTTGTTTTTACCCTAATCAGAAAAAAAAGGGTTACAACCATTGCGTGAGACATACATCGTTGTGTTGTTGTTTTTTACTGCCAAGACCTCTCTTACCCTTCCGTATCGTATCCAGTCACTTCCCAACTTCGAACAAAAGTTGTGAGATCATCAGTGATTTCACCCCAGCTTGTACGTAGGTCATTGCTATCGTCATCATCGAAGTCGCCACACAATCCTTCAACCATGTTACGCAATGGTTGCCAGGCGACCACGCGAAGTCTGTCAACAAAATGGTGTTTGCATGCAGTTTTTTAAAATATTTTATTTTGGTGAGATGGAAGAGATTTCGAAATCATAAGCACGAGTTTAAATACGTTAGGTTTTGCGTTTTTGCCTGAAAATTAAAATAGTTAAGTAATCAAAACACTTGAGTCATTAAAAAAATACACCAGGTAAATCCGCTTTTAACATTTATTTGTCATTAAATCTTCTGTAAAAAAGTGAAACAATTTTTAGGTGACAAAAGGTTTTAGTTGCATATGGCTACTATAAAAAACAAATACGTTTACAAAACAAAATGTTTTATAAATTAGTATTGTAGTTGCATGTACAAGAAGGGAATTAAATTCACGCGACTTTACCTGTCCTTTCCATCCCATCTGATAACGATCCGAAAGTCAAAGTCAACCACAATAAATTCCCCCGATGTTCGAACGACGAATCCAAGCATTTCAGTTCCGGGAAGAATTTGAACTCCGTCCATCTGGACGATAAAATCAGTTATTCTTTTGCTATATAATATGACAATCAAACAATTTTAATCTGATCCTGTGTCTGTTTAAAACTCAAGCACTTACCCATACGGTGCGTCCTTGGCGAAAAATCATTGTTTGGTTTTTGCCGAAATGAACGTAAACCTCTTTCACATGTGACACAACTTGCCCTGGCAATGGATTCTCGTTTACCGCCACCACGCGGAAGAAGGGTGCAGTTGTGCCGGCCTTGTTCCTGAAAATCAATTTAACTATCTTACTTGACATTTAAACTGCCTATGTTCATAGCTAGTAACCATAAGAACAGCTTTTAGACATAATGTATTGGGACTGGGAATTTACAGTAGTGAGCACTTGCATTCACATAAATACTTGAACATGGGGGAATTCAAAGTCTTGTTGATTTTTTGTCTGGCGCACACTTTTTCATTTTCACGACTTTAAACTACTACTGTCCATTTCTACAATGTAGAGGTCATCTTGTGTTAATGCTGTCACAGTTATTACTAAATTTTATCTTGAGGTCTAAATTATTTTGTACTTCATACAACAAGTTTTACTGAATGGAAGCGTTTGATGTGTATTGGGTTCTAAAGTTAAACATTTGGCTACCTACATATAGCTCAGTCCCTTTTCAGACTGACTTGTGTTTATACTGATCCCTTTGGTAAAAGACTAAACTAACAAGTTATTTATCCATTTTGTGTTGTTCAATGTTATTGTTTCATTCAGCAACTTTTAAACACTGCCCCTCATGTGCCAAGTTCTCAAATTTAAAATTGCTAGCGAAACCAAAAAAATGCAGTATACTCACTGGACCATGATATAGGCGCATGTGCCCATAGAATCGAAGGCGATATTGTCAAAGGTTTTGTAATGGGGATCCGTAACTGCTTTACATGTGGCTCTTCTCTAAATAAAACATTGCGAGTTTATATTTTTACAAAACAGTCTTATGTGATGGAAAAAAGATGAAAATCAGAAACTTGAACATTTTTTTTGTTTGACTTACCCTGAGTCGACCGACACATCTCTGGTAACCAGCCGCGTCATCCTCACATTTAAGGTTGATTTTACACTTAGGAACAACTTGACACTCAACTATGTTGTCGCCCAAGCAAACACATTCCTGTGTGCAGTTGGATGTTCGATACCGAAATCCTATAAAAATGTGTACGTTTACAGTATACTACTTCGTTCAAAAAAGTGCAAGTATCGGCTAATCTCTAGCATTACACATCGTTTGTTATGTGTTTCAGTTTAGATTTGTCTTGTTGCTCCATGGGATTTCATTTTTGTCCCAATATAAGGCATACTATAGTACCAAACCATAGAGACATTAGACAATATTGTTCGAATTTTGTTGAAGACATCTGGTTTGCGTTACAGCAATGTAAACTGGAGTTAACTTAGATTAACATGTACAGGCCTGACGTACTACAGTTGAAATTGAATTTGATACCTTGCAATTGGTAGCGACCGTTAATGACACAGCCACAATTTTCCCTTGGAATACAAGATCCAGTTTCAGACTTTACAAACCCTTCCAGACACTGACATCCTGAAAAATGTGAAAAGAAATTGTGAACGTTTGTCATATCCTGGCAAGAGATCATAAAACTAAATAGGAAACGTACCTTCTACGCACTGATTTCCCAAGTCCGGCTCAGCAACACAGTCAGACATGTCTATGTCGGCACATGTGGGTTGGCATTGTGACATACAGAGTGAATACTCACTGTTTATACCACATACCATCGCTAAATATTATATACACAGTAAGAGTAAGCAGTTGAAAAAATGAATTTTGCAATACGGCTACGGCGTAAGATGGCATAGATCTGCAGTTAAGGCGAATTATATATATATTTAAATCGAATGAATTATTGTTTTAATCCTACATTTAAAAATTTTACAAGATATTTTGAAATGAATAATACTAAAGCAAAAATTACTTTTAATGTCGTTATTTTAGTCAACAAAATGTTTACATGCTTGATTTGGTTTCATAAAGGTGTAAGGCGATAAATATTTAACTAAATAAATATTTAACCAGGAAAAAATTAATGTGTGATGTGGTCTTACGAATATCAGAACTGTTTCTCCAGGCTGTGGCAGGAATCTGTTTTTCTCGACAATCGTAATCATAAGATTCAAGAATTCGTTCCTAAAAACAAGATTGCAACCGTGTAGAACTGTAATCTTTGAAGAAAGAAAGTTTCTTTTGGTACAGAGATAAAGCACAAAAATAAAAACGTGCCAGTTAAAATTCTATTTGGTGCTGCTTGCCGAATTTAAACTTTTTTCTAACCAAAATGTGTGGTCTTTATATGTTAAACAGAACACTTAGTTGCATAATTCGTAACACAGTGGTCGTTTAGTTAAACTAATTAATTTACTTGACAAAATTAATTGTGCAATTTAAACGTTTTACTTTATGCTGTTAAAATAGTATAGATGTGAAAACGGAACAGGTGCTGTGGTAATTGTTTTTTTTTTATTTCACCATTTTTTGTCAATGACATTTAGTTACAATTTCATGTTACTTCACCTTGTAAGTTTGATTTCCCTCATATGCACACAGATCAAACAAACAGTCGTTGTATGCAACAAACGGATTAAAAGTGGAATGACATGGAGCGAATGGACCAAAGGGATCGATCAAAATAAAACAACTCTTTCGGTGAGTATCCAAACTTTTTGGGTCGTCACATGGTGTCGCAATTACGCCAGATGTACGTTCGCGGCAACTGATTGCAAAAATTATTTTTTACCTTTGAAAGACGTTTAAATACGATCTTTGATTGAGAATTACTCTTTATACAATCATGTTGCCTATTTCATTTCCATTCCCAACTGGCACATTGCGGTAAGTATTTTTATAGCAAACAAATTGCTTAGTTAAGTTTTAAAACGATAAATTAAAAATTAGTATTACGTAATAAAGAGGCACGTGGTTAAGTTTTTGACAGAAATCCTCAGTACATCAAAATTAACGACAAGGCAAATAAGTATTGGAATAGATTGAGTAATTCGTTACCCTGCAATATTGTCTTTGGTGTAAGCGAGACATTCCTGAAGTAAATTGCCGAAGAATCCGTGACGAAAGCATAGTTGCGAGCTGTTTCGCGGAGGTTCGGGAAAGTAGTTTCTGAACACGACACAATTAATAGGTCAAAATGGTAACAAAATTCTTTCAAACCTTCTTCCGCAAAAGTAATTTATCAGTCAACAAACTGTTTGATATAATCGGATTGTAATTGTCAATTGCAACATTTGATTTTTTGTCCACGTGAACGAATGAAACTGTGTTTTAACCTTAACAGCTTGTAAAAACGGTAGAGCCACTTACACAAGAACTCACGGCACAGGCCTGAGCGAGCAATTATTGCCATCACAAACGCACATGCTCCGTTGCGCGACCTTCGGGGGTTAGCAGGCCTGTGCCGCGAGTTCTTGTGTAAGTAGCTCTACCGTAAAAAACGTGTGTTCAAACGAACAAAAATTAGCACTTTTTACAAAATTTGGTGCACATATTAGGTAGAATAATTATCAAAAATCTCTACAAACCCTTCCAAGTCAATCCCGGTCACCCTCCAGCTCCTGACAAACTTCTCCACATCACTGGTAAGTCCACCTGCACCCGCACCCACGTAATCATTACTCGGATCACCGTCGTAGTTTCCACACAATCCTTCAACCTGGTTTTTAAGGGTACTCCACGCAGACAAACGCAATCTAAACAAAATAAAGGTTTCAGAGAAGTGCACAAAGTACGGTTTCTTTCCATATTTTGCACTAGTACATTATTAAAACTTACATTTATTTGTATCTGTTTTAAAAATACATGTAATGAAAAAAAATTAAGTTAGTTAATGGCTTTATGTATTTACACTTTACTAAGATAATTTATGACATACAAGGCTTGTTTCGATGACATATTTTGGATTTGAGGCATACTGTTTTTGAAACCACAATAATCAACAATCCAGTTTCTGACTTAAGCTGTGACAAAGACATCGTTTAAACGCGCCATCAACAACAGCAACGTGATTGGTAAAACATGGCGGAATTATCAACTAACGAGTTCAAACTTAATTGACTCTTAACACGCAAACGGATAACGAAAAGGTTGGATTTTGTCATAGGTTCCGGGCTAAAGGTTCACCACGTCATGATACATAAGGGAACTATTATGCCAATCTTTCCAGAAATGTCAGTGTTGTGCAGTTGGTCTCAGTAAGTTTATGACCTTGTGCCAAATATATAGTAAGTGTGCATCAGCTTAAACTGACAAATGCTCAGCAAACTACGAAGCTCAAATGCATAAAAGCTCGTCAAATTGCGCAAAGCAAGATTGACGCAGCTGTTATGGTAATTTGTTTGGCTAATACCAAAATTGCCGGCAACATTTCATTGAACTTTCGCCACTAATACATTTGGTAAAATTTCGCACAAAAACACAATGTGGTAGAACTGACTTATAATTAAACGCACCTATCTTCTCCATCCCAGCGGATAACGAGACCAAAGTTGAATGTTACAATGATGAAATGAGTGCTGCGTCGAAACTGCACAGCGGGGAACGATGTACCAGGAAATATCACATCGCCGTTGTACTATACAAAAAATCAGTAGGTATTAATCAACCAAAGCGCTAAATTTATCGGTTTTACCGAAAGCCCCACACTGTAGATATAATGAAAAGGATTGGGTAAAATAAAATTGTGTAGCATCTACACATAGCAGAAAAAAAGAATTTTGCATCTGAAATATAATAGTCTTACCTTTTATGCGCTTAAATTTGCCCAACAAAGGGTCAAGTACAGGTTTTACATGTTATCAGCAAAAATACACTGTGCTTATATGTTCATTACCTGAGAGAATTTCATTTTTATTTGGTGTTGCTTCTAATCTAAATTTATATTTACGAAGGATAGTTTCAAAAATACTGCTTCCTACCTTAATAACTGGACCTTGAGTAAGTGTTACATTATACGGGGAATCACCGTTGACTCGGACTTGAACTTCAGACACGTGAGAAACGGTGTTGTTAGGTCGAGGTTGGGCGTTAATAGCCACAACTGTGAAGGGTGTCAATGGAGACGATTCTCGAGATCTGGTAAAGTGATTGGAAAAAACAGTTTTGCCAGCGCACAAAACCTCACAAATGATTGGACTATTTCATTGAGCTAAAAACGACACGCGTTTATGTGTCAGCAAATGGTAATGAATACAATTGGTATTTTAGAAAGTGTTTTATTTTTAACCACAAAGGGCTGGCAGCACCTAAATGCGTTACGTTTACAATTCCCCGTCTGTTTTGTTGCATGTCCGTTGAATCATTTTGTTTAAGTTTTTTCGGCGAGTTGGTGACATCAATGTAGGTTTATCTATTGAATTCACTAATTGGAGAAATTTCGCTGAAGCTTGTTGCTCAGAAAAAACACAGTTATACACAAGGCGGTTGAGCTGACTACTTGCTACAGTAGTAAGAAATTAAAATTAGTTTTGGTGGGGTCACTTACCTGACAAGAATATGAGCACAGGTAGACATCGAATCAAACGTTGCCCCGTCAAAAGTTTTGTAATGGGGATCTCCAATCGCTTTGCATGTTGCCGGAGCCTTTAAGAAAAGTAAATAAGTAAAACACACCATTAGAAACTACCCAGCTGCTAACAATCAAATAAATATATATATCGCAAAATCAAGGTTCAAATTTGTTTGAAACATTGAAACCCTGTTACTCACTTCTAGCCTCGTAACGCATTGCATAAACCCGTCGGCGTTGGGGCCACAACGCTGCCCTTCGCCACAAGAGGGCACTGCAACACATTCAGTCTTGTTTTGCCCGACACACGTGCATTGAAACTTGCAATCCTCTGACCTGTACTTGAACCCTGCAAAAGTTGGAACATTGAAAACATCGACCTTACAACCGCACTATTTATGATATGTCACAGTTATTTTAGAGTACTTTAAAAATGCATTAGTTGGTAGGTCTTGACCTCTTGACCACAATCCTGCCTGTCAAAAACGTGTGAAACCACAACGGAGACAAGACTTCACTTGGGTTAAGTGTTTAATGAATGGTAACAGAATCGAGGTTTAAAAATGCAAACATTTACATACAATTCGGCTTCATTTAATTTAGCTTAAAAGCATAATGCGTTTTTTTAAGCATGGGGTTCCACAAAGTGCTGAGCGCGATTATTTCATAAGCGTTATCTCGTGGTTGGAATCAATCCTTCGTCGTGTAATTTGATCGTGAGTTTAGGCGTTTTCTCTTGAAAACCACCCGCAAGCATTTAAAACGTGCAATGAATGCAAAACCATTTTTACTTCGAAACGGAAAGGCACAGGTACGCGATAACTTTGAATGTGATACGGTTTTAAACTGACAACTTTTTCGCTTAAAAAATTAAACAAAAAGCTTTTAATTAATTATGTGTATAATAAAACTAACACAGTAACCACCTTCTGCCTACAAAGATTTTTTTTAGGTAACTCAGACGTGTAATTGTAATACCTGGCATTCTATAGCTTCCTTGCAGGAGACACCCACAACGACTTCGAGGAACGCAATAATCTCCAGATAGAACAAATCCGTCGTTACAGACACATCCTGCGAAAGTACTTTGGTTTACAGAATGTGGTTGCAGAAATATCAGCACATTGCTATTCCGTGGGGTCTCACATCCATAAAATTTTATTTAAAATTGCTGAATTTTGATCTCCAGTACCAGGGCATCGATGTCAAAAATAAACGAAAGTTAACACATGCCAGAGTCCAATACGAGGTAGATTTGCATTTGAGAAATTAATTATGTCATTGTGTAAATGTGGTTTGCATATAAGACAACTCTGTTCCAAACATACAGTGTTGGGCATTGGAACCAGACGCCACTTATCAGATAATAGGCAAGTATCCATCAATTACTGAAACCGCTGGCATTCGTAGCACTCTAATCAGATTACATAGGATCTAGAGAGGATATATGTGACAGTCGGTGTCGCTACACATATTTATGACGCAATAATGTGGTTTCTTGGAATGTAGAATGGTTTGAATTTTGGTCAAAATCTCCCGCTTCCAGACAATGGAGCTTTACATCGCAAAGACAAAGTACCGCCGGAATTTTAGGAAAACCGATTTTGGGTAGTTTCCACAACAGATGCTACAGGGCTTTGGCTAAAACAATTGAGGTAGAACGTTTATCCGCTAAGAGAGGCGTTGGCGGCGTAAGCACTCAAGGTTCTTGCCTGGACCAAAATTCGGTCGTTTTCATCAGGCATTTTTTTAACGTTAATCGCATCACATTTAAAACCAACGGGTTTGTCCATCTCACATTGTTTGTGATAAACAAACGGGTTTCATATACTATTGTGTTTGTCGATGAAGGTGTTAAAAAACAAATAAAATATTTTTTTGGCGTAACACAATCACCAATCCTGCTGCGAGCAACTTATCAACCCCCAATCGGGCTTTTAACCGCCTTATACGATGCTATCAATTTACAGTGTACTTTAAACCTGGCACAAAATGATAGGTAATGAGATCAACGTGCCATAGCAGCGCCACATTACACGGCTGTAATATTCGCCTTAGCATACTGAGAAATAAGCTCAAATAGATTATCGGATATTACTCACCTTCTTGGCATTTGTCTTCACTTTCTGGCAAAGCGTCGAGACTGGCGCAGGTTATTTGCTCCATAGGCCCGCACGAGTTGTAGTGAGAATTGGGCGGGCATTCCAAGGCTGCAAACCAGAACAGTGCGCGATAAAAACTACAAAGTTAGATTGTTTTCCTCTGCAAAAATCGATTTTTACGATTAGGTTTTGATCAGTTCGAGATACGTTTTGAAATGTTTGAGTAAAATCATCTGAAATTTAGACATAAAGTGTAACGACTGAGATACACGGTTACATGAAGAAAAGAAACAGAAAAAAAGATACATTATTACTCCCAAAACATGCCCCTTTTCAACAAAGCATGTTTTTAAAACATCACCAAGGGATACAATGCCTACCTGCTCCAATTTGAGACCTCCATTCACAAATCTCAGCTCCTTCCAGCTGACAAGCATCCGCATAAGCTCCGACTTGGGTTTCCATGGTGGTGAGAGAGAAGGCAGTGTTACACATTGCACTCACGCAGTTCTGAAACATAATACTTATAATAAATTTCCCTTTTGGAACTTCTGCCACTTACAGGGAAATGTTAAAACAATCGCCAATTGCATTGACACTGCAATTTTAATGTATAAGTAAAAAAATTTGATAGTAAAAAGTAAAAATTCTAACCCGCAATGAGCACAATTTTAGATTATAATTTTGGTTGTGCAGCATAAGACGTGCGCTTGAAATCTCAACACAGTGCATTTGATTAAAACCATATTTCGGTGCTATTTCTGGTAATTTATCCCCAAAGAATATTAGTAAATAGCAACCATTCAGTCAGTATAAAGAAAAATAGTTAACGAATTGTTACAAGAGTTGTCGGGCAATTTAATTGTCATTTGTTCAAACATAACAATTTGTTTCAGTGTATAAAATAGTAGTTGGTACATAGCTCGTGTCCGTTATTTAAGCCAATTTGTATTTTTACCTCAAAAAATGGTTCAGGATCGATTACTACGTGACATGACTTAAAACAGCCCTCAGCAGTTTTTATTATCGAGCAAGCCAAAGTGTTAAGTGAACGTTGAGCTGATGTACATGATGGTTCGTCACGAAGAGGTGGCGGAATACATCTGTGCAAAAACGTGAATACATCAAATTTGAATAACATACATTTCCATGTGGGTAATATTTGTACAACAGGTACTGACTGTTATACTATTACTGATATGTAATATAATAGGTGTACTGTTTTGTTATAGAATACAAAAATACAAAGAAAATTTTTATGCAAACAAAAATGTTACACTGTGTGACTCTTACCTTTCACCACCAACTTGAAAGCTGTTACCAAACTGCTGGGCGGTCATTGTTCCAGCTGACTTCCGTTTAGGACTAGTCAAATCGTCGGTTGGGTTACTGTTCATATCACCACATAGACCTAAAAAATTGTGTCGCATAATTGTTGGTGTGGCGCTTTATGTCCGTCATTTACTGCCAAATGACCATATTTGGAAGGTAGAAATTATGATTCAGCCAAATTGCATGGTCACATGCGCTTTTCAAATAACCTTCCCGCAGATTGGCCAATGGCTCTCTTCTTGAGCGCCGTTTTCTCTTTTTGAGTGCTGTGTTTACATACTCGGTTTACGGCTGGTGGGAGGCAAAACTTTATTTTATACAACATAATTACATAATCTGTTGTAAAATCAGGAGACAATTTCCCCAATTTTACAGGACATTCCGTTTCTAACAATTATAGTACTAAAAATATTATTAACCCAGGCTATTTAGACAAAGCGCTGGATTTCGCTGACAAAACATCGTCTGTAGTATTTAAATACACATTTTACCTTCGACGTGACCTCTGTATTGTGAAGGAAGTCCGATAATGAAGGCAGACAATCCATCATATCTGATCGTGACTCCGCTATCACTTGTCACCAACACGTATTTCCCACTTAAATCAATGTTGAACCCAGGGTAGCGGGCGGGCAGGAATATTCGTACCCCGTCGACCTAAAAAATAACCCAGAATGTTTACCCTTAAAGTATTTTTATCTAAATCGAGACTAGAACGTCGAAATAAACATTGCACAATTGCTTAATTTGGGGGTTTTGCCGCTCACGTGCTTTTGCCTATGTTACACCTCCAATAGCTTTTACACATGTTTTGCACGCAAGCAGTTTCCGTCTAAGTTAGGCTTTTTCACCTGATTTGATGTCGACTGTCAAGTGATGTAGATCGTGCCAAATAACGTCCGGGTTACTTACAGGTTATAACGACATGTCTGAGCTTAAGATCAGACTCATTTGACAAGTAATCACGTGCGCTAATTGCGTTCTGCTCGAAATGTTTGGCGACATGCACAAATTCTTGAAGTGCAGAACTTAGCTTTTAAGTGCACGTTCGCTTCCGATGTTAAATATTGTCACGATTAGCTAACGACACGACGATTTAAAACTAGTAGGTTGACCAGTTATTCAATTTTGCTGTACGTAAAAACTTACCACCACCCGCTTGCTTCTGCGCAGTTCAATATGTTTTGTTGCCATGGTAACATGCACAAGGCTGACGTGAGGTCGTCCGTCGTTTCCAAGATTCATATCGTTTTTAATCTGCACAAAATCAAACAACACAGAATTGTTACATAACGTAAACCAGATTCGGGCCTGCAAAGGTTACTTCAGTTGCTGTTTTAAATATTTGTTTGTGTGACAATCTAATGGTGCTACAGTTTTTTTGCAAACATGGTTAGCTCACCGTTCACGATATTTCGATCTTGTTTTTAAACAAAACATAGTGTTGGCAGTGCAACGTTTAAAATTGCGTCGAAAACTACGTGGAAATCGTTTTTCTTCGCCCTTTACATATTGAGCCAATTATCTTAACTGTGCCCAGTCGCTACAAGTTTCTGTGACCACTTGCCGATGAGCGATATCAGATAAGATGCGATCGTTATCTATTGTCCCTTTACCTTCACGCCCACACTGAAGCAAACTATTTTACGTACATGCAGCGATGTAACCTTACATTCATGCATATGTAATGTTTAGGGGATTAATAAGCTTGTGGTCCAACACACAGATTTTGTTAGCCACATAAATTGTGTAACTTGTGCAACGTGGTAAAAACTGTTGGTTAAAATACGCAAACACTAGCATTCAAAGCTTCACAAATGTACTGCTAGAGTTTTCAATACACCAAAATCTTTATAATTTTGAATACTGGCAAGCAACCTAATCAATAAATGATGCACATAAAATATGAAATACAGTGAAACACATAAGGTCGAACATACCGTGATATTAAAAGGTTGCAAGTTTTTGCCAATCATTTGCAGAGGGTCGAAAGTGGTAAGAGCGAGTTGGTATCGACAGCCACCTGAAAAAGTGTACTGTAGTCCGTCGAAACTGATGTAATGCATACCTCCCACTCCGCGACAAAACGATTGTGCTGCAAAAAAGAGATCGGTGTTATCTTGGCTCGCGTTACAAATCGCAACCGCTCGATCTTCACTTACTTTTATCCACTAAAACCGAAACACACTTTTCTTCTGAGAATAGCCTAAAAACATTTTTGTGAAGCAACTCGTTAATTGCACAACGGTTAGTTTGGGTTAATAAAACAATAAATTCGTTTTCGTCGATTTGAAAACAATTGAAACTATTGAATTTACCCAGAAGACTGCTGTGCCGACACGCAAATGGTATGTCTTCCGGACTGAACTTCATTAGGGGTCCATGATACCTCAGTTTGTGTCAAACCCTCGCCAATGCTAATAGTATCGCCCTTTATGATCCCCTTCGGACCATTCGCAATAACCCGGCTTACTCTGTTAAAAGTTAAAATAAATCCATTAAATTGTACGTTTTACCAGCAGTAAAACCAAGTTAAAAACAGCACCTGTCGTCTGGGCTGCAAACTTTTGTTTGAATTTCCACAGAAAATCGACGACCAGGCTTAACAACAGATAAATGATTGGGTTCCATGTTAACAGTAACCTCTGGGGCAACTCCTGTGCAATTCTTAGGGGCCAGTTCATTTTCTCCAACTAAAAAAGAAAGGTCGTGTTTTGTGCAAAAAAAACACAGTGCTTGATGTCTCATTGCAATTACATCGTACAGTTTATAAAACATATTTCTTGTTTATTTAGTTCAGGTTTACATGAAAAGTACATGAAAACGTAAATAATTTGTAACTTACGTTGTATGACAAACTGAAACGGTACTGCACTGAGTGGCTGAGTCCTTAAGATCCTTATTGGCCCAACTGTAATTGAATCTTGCGTGTGGTAATCTTCAACTACGACAGCGAGGGCAACGTTACCACGAACGGGGCTAGAAGGATTGTAGTTCAGAACACAATTCGCCTGAAAAATGAAAGTTTGGTTACCTCAAGACTGTACACAAGTTAATCCTACGGTCAATAGCCGATGTAACGTCATAAAGGCAGGGACAACGATAAAGCATTTTGTAAAACAGTATGTTTGGTCTTTCGCAAGTAAGCACGCCCTACCTATGTAAAATAAAATAAATGATTTTTAGTTTAAAGTTGTTAGTTTAAAAATGTCTCAACATGGCCCAACTACATTTAATGTAACAGTTTGAGGCAAGCGTGTTTTAAACATACTTTCAAGTATGGCACAAAAATCTGTTTCCTAATTTTTTATGTAATTGCAGCAGTGTTTTTTTTAATTTGGATGACAACTATATTGGGCAAAGCTTTTAGATTAAATTACGACAGCAATATGCTAGAAACCCATTGACATTAATGTGGCTAAAGTTGCAGGAATCGCAACAGTTCATGACAAATTAACGCCCAATCCAGATTACAAATCAATGCATTAATGCTGTTTTTACCTTTACCAAACACGTTCACAAGTAATTGGGTCAAACAATTGTCACGTAATTCCGACCCAAAACGCCTGACGCAAACTGCGTTGTTATGATTATGTTGCGCAAGAAGAAAAATTACGCATTTGCAAAGGTTTGTGACCAACAATCCACCAAAAGTAACGAATCTCCGAAAAGCAAGCGGTTTTGTATTTCGTGGCAATGTTGTCGGTGGCGTCTTGTACAATATAAACACAAGTTGTTCTATGAGGACACTACAAAATCAGATGTCCCCCTTCATTCATTCTATAATTTAAGTGTTTTTATGGAAATATTTTTTCACAAATTTGTTTTACTGGCTTAAATGTACTGATTTTATTGCTTTTGAAGCTCCCTAGCCCAAGCAATAGTAACGTAAGTTGCGTTTTTTAACAATTTGTAACAAAGTAAGAAATCCATGTAAAGTCATTTTTTAGTATCTGCTTACCGCTTGATTAAAACATCAAGTAATAATAACGCAAAATATAAAAAAGGATCATATTTTATGTCAACTACCTCATCCAGAGTAAAGTCCTCATGAAACGAACACACGTGACCGCATTCCAAAAAGTCTTTACCCAATCTGCACGTCACATTATCTTGGTCTTCGTCGCTCACATTCAGTTGTATGCTTGCCGCTATTCCAGGTTCTAAACTACATGTGAATGTATTTTTTACAATGTGATAATAATCTTGAAAATGGTAATATTGTAAATTGGTTCCATGATGTTTTTGAATTTTATACAATTAGTTCATCCCTTCGCGGCGTGAGGGCAAACTTGATGTAACGTTTGATTTCAGAATATAGTAATTTAGCAAAAGTACCAGTTGCAAGTCAAAAATATGCGGTACAGAAGTAGAATTGGAACAGATGTTACTGTGAAAATCATCAAGTGGCTTATAGCTTCGAATCAGGAAACGGGCACCATGTAATTGTAGACAGATAGCACATAGCTGTCGCACGTCAAGTGGGGGGTTTTAACCAGCCTTTACAGGCGCCTGCCAGTTGGTGTCCGATAACTTGGTCTTTCGTGCGACAGCTCAAACTTCAACGGTTTGGACAAAAAGAACATTTCCGCTAAACAGGCAATCAACTATAATTCTTGAATGAGCAAACACATGCTATTGTTGAAAACAACGTCATTTACACGTTAAATTCTTGTAAAACAACGGTTGTAATTGACAGTTTCTGTTAATTATTTGCCAACGGGGTTTTAACTGTCCACAAGGACGTAATTGTGCTTACGTTATTGCAAGCGGTGACGTCACAACGGGTGCACGATTAATAAGTCCTGTGTCGCTTCTCTCCCCTAAAAGAACTTTCGTACTCAGTGCAAATTCCGAACTGTCTTTGCTGTTTAATGTTTCGCTCCAACAGCAGTGCATCATCCTATGTAGAATAACAATGGTTTGTGAAACCCATTTTTTACATTTGTTGAAAAAATTACTAGCAGAGTAAATAGTTTTGTTTCCCAAAACATGAATGTTTTTAAACTTACGAAATTTCAAAAAATGTGTCTTCTTGAAAAGTGTAATCAACTACGTTTTGTCCTGTTGCCCAATCGTTGGCTTCATCGAAACCGGTACAATGCACTCCTAAAAAACACGAATATTAAGTAAATACCGAAACATGTAGTTACTGTCGAGTGTTATGATACATTTTACTGTTGGCGGGCATAAGCTCAAAGTCTAAAAGATGAGAGACGTAGGTTGATTCTATTGAATTAAAAATCATAGGTTCTAATTCCAAAAACAAACATCACGACTAAAAATGTCCAAGACAAATGATAAAGACGTCACTAAATGAGCGTTGCCAGAAAGTGTTTTAAATTGTTTTTGTATGCTAATAAAAAATGTAGACATTTAAGCATCATCGGCCTGTGCAAAAAAAGCAAGAACAGCGCAAAAACGTTGTAAGTGCTGCCAATTGTGAGTGGGCAATTTATATTCTTCCCGGAATCTTGATGCAAGTATTTTAACCGAAAGCATGTAACTTGCACGCAATGATGACGAGGTTCTGATAGCTAGCTCTGAAATGTCAATCGAAAATTGCAAAACACGCAAAACTTTGGTTGTATTTGGTTCATTAGTATAATTATTAACATGATTTAACGTCAAGTTTATAGAGCTCTTCTGGCAAATGATTTAACGTGATGTTGTGTTACCATTTCTTAATAATCAAAGGCATTTGTAGATGCATTGGAAACTAAAACTGATGCCGCCTTTTTATTTCCGCATGCAACAGGTACACACACCGATTCAGTGTAACTGCTCAAAACTATAATCGGCGCTGATGTAGTCTACTTTGTTTCATAAAATATTTGTCCATTCATTCTGAATGTTAATTGATACTTAGGCTATATTTTAAATTTTTTTGAATATTTAGGCCGGAAAGTTGTACCGTGATAAAAAGATACATAATTACACTGGGTAAATTTAGTGCAACAGTCACTTATGTGCGTACGCGTGATTCGATGTACGATTTTCATTTATTTACAACGTTAATCGAAACAGTTTCCAAGTAATTCAGAATTAATTTATTTGGTGTGCATCGAATTCGGTATAAATACGAACAGTCCAACTGCATCAGAAAAACAAAATCTCTTACTTGTGGACCCCACTGGTCCGGAACAACCAGACATACACATCCATTGTGAATCTCTTGCACCGATTAAACCCGCCTCGGCAATCGTGGAGTTGTCGCATTTCGCGTGAGATCGAATCCAGGACAATCGGTATGTGAATGTCACCTAAAACAAATTATCATTGTAAAAGTAAACTGATAAAACTATTCGTGTTATGTGCACATAACAGCATTATTTGTGTTAAATTACTCACTTTCTCAAATAGTGAATAAAACATCATAACAAATGTAAATACTCGCCACTTTAAAATGCGTTGTGGCAGCAGATTTCAGAACCCGCGCAGGTCAGTTAACTTACAGTTTCGCCTTTCAGCATCACAAATTGCAAGCATGAAATTACTGGTTTCTGTTACGACCTTTCTACCCCACCAGGGCAGTTTTGCGCCAACGGCGTATCTCCCATGTAATTGTATTTGTTTTCCCAGCACATAACGTACATATTGTATGACGGTTTATAGTTATAGGTGCGTAAATGTAGCCTATTTCAGAACGTTACTTTGGCCTCTGTGTGCAAGGTGTTGTCGATAAATAGCTTTCTGCGCAACATGGTAAGGAGACACGATAATTTTGCACAGCTAAGTTTTTGTGCCAACTCTTGCAAAGTTTTGGTTTTCATTTCGGCATACTTTTACAGGCTTTATTTGTTTGTAATTAAACACACCGGGTAATGATTTTGCTAGATGAAACTGCCAGAAATGCTTTGGCTAAAATTCAATTGCCGTTTGACGTTATTAAATTCTTGCCAGGTCACGCAAGTTTTTGTCTTGACGGCAAATTGACTGTAATTTACGACTAAAGGTGGCAAATTGAGTCTCGTTGGAATTTTGTTTATCCTTCATCATCGAGTATTGTCACGTGGTATTACAAGCTAATAAACTGAACCGAATGGAACAAATTAAATTAAAAAAGGGCAATGCCATATTTGCGGCTATCATTTACTGCATAACACAGGGTAAACAAAGATTTGGACGGTTTAACACTGCCAAGAGTCAATCATCAACAAGCGATGTTTACATACTCGATGATAGATCACGTAAACTTTTCTACTTTCAACTCATTACGTTTCGTTATAGAACAGCGGAAGATACGTACAGTCAAACTTCGATGCTATGCCACCTTGATATTATGCCACCCTCGCTACTATACCACTTTTGATCGTCACCAACTAAATTCAATAGAAAATATATTTACTATGCCACCCCTTACCCTTGATACTATGACACATGAGAGTACAGTATTACTGTATTAACGGTCTGGTTCCGGATTGAAAATTGACAATTTTTGGTTTGAGCTCATGATAAAACAGAGAAAACATGAAAAACAAATCGTTGAGTAAACAAACGTGGTCATGTTAAGATGTTTCACGGCTTTGGAGCGAGTTATGTAAACGTCGTTCCGTGCTTGTGTCACGACAAAACTAACAGAACCTGTTTGTTCTATATGCACGATCTATCCGTTTTTTTGTAATAAATTATACTGCATACTGTACCTACCTTATACTGTATACAGTAATAAATTACAATCGTACAACACAGCGTGGCATTACAGAACATTGTCATGTCACAAGGCTATTTTTACAACCAACCCTCGCTATTATGCCACCCTCGCTACTATGCCACTTTCTCTCGGTCCCAAAGGGTGGCATAGTATCGAAGTTTGACTGTATTAGAGTTGTGGTCTTGCGATAATAGCGAAGGGTTGCTAGTCTTGGGGCTATTGCAAGCTATCAATCACCCAAATTAGGCTATAACCTATACTTTCTGCACAAGGTGAACACGTAACAAAAAGTAAGCCCACAAACATTAACATTCTTACTGCCTACCTTTCTGTTGCTCGAAGAATAATCGTCGCTTGGTTTCCACGAAATCGTCCCTCCGCGAAAATGCGTTGCGTTCACGGCTGCGGCGTCCGAAAAAACTCCGACTACAAATAACACGGCCAGGGGTACAATAATTTTCTGTAAAGTCCGAGTAATCGTCGACATGTTTGTTCTCCGCCTCTTCCTGGTTTCGTTATTATAACGACAGGGGCTCTGTGCAGCAGCTCTACAGTTTACGCAGCACAAACGGAATTTTACAGAGTTCGTATGATTCCTAATGCCAATAGAGCCTGCAAATGCATTTTCCTGTTGCATTGTATGTCCACCTCCTTCACTTCGCATCATCAATGTGTCGCGTTTAGCGCTTAAACAGTTTGCAGTGACAACGTGCTCTATGCGTCGGTACATGGAGGTTTACTGTGGCGCACTACGTTGTCATGTGTTCGACGCGTGCTGGACCTCTCACTAACACCCTGCCTTTTTCTGGGGCCCTTCGTCTTTTCGATCGTGACAATTAAGCGGCAAGGATTATGAGGCGATTCGTGACCGACTGCCCGTATCGGACAATGCCCTGTGATGTCATTTTGTGGCCTGACGTAAAAGTCAATTATCTCTCATAAGTTTCGGGCGAAACTTGTTGGCGTAACCATGTACATTTCGTGTAGAAAAAAAACGTAAGCAAGTTTAAAAACACAAGCCTGAGCAAAACGTAACAAATCTAAAAAGGTTACATGCTAATTACGAAACCTGTGATGTGCATCTGTTTACGTTACTTAGGCCGCAGCTTTGCTTCTTATCATTATGTTTTGCGCCTACAATGCAAATACACCCAGAGGCAACATACCCTTCGCTAAAGCGACGAACCGTTGCACGGGAATGTGTCAAATATTTTCTCTTTCTATCTGCAAAGTATCAAAAGCGTCACTCATATATGCAGCAACATTACAACATTGCTTATTACTGTTTTGCCTGGTTTTCGGCAAAATTTAACGACAGTATGTGCATGGAATAAAATGAATTATATGAGTCAAACTTACATTGTTTCAGGTTGAGGTATCAAACAATAAAAAAGCACATGTCTGTAAAGTACCTTATAAGGCACAGCTAAGCAAGTAATTAATAACTACGCCGGTATTCTGCCTAATCGCAACGTTCACAGTCTTTGATGGGATCGGTGCTCTGTTGTGTTGATGTAACGAGCAGATGATTTGAATGGGTTCACAAGATTACACTACAACCTTCGCCGTAAATCCCCTTCAATCCGATTTCAACTACGCACAAACGGGCTAGATTCAGGATTGCTTGCACCTGTAGCGCTTTTTTGAATACTTGCGTTACTTTCGGTCGTAGCAAGAAAACGGGAGAATGTGACATTTGCAGTAAGTTAGGCGTGTCCTGGCAATTTTGCAATCATCTATTTTTTATGCATTATGATTTTATTTTATTTTGTTTTCAATTTTAATCTTGAGGTCAACTTTTCACCTCAGACTCATTTTATATAGCAATTTGTATTAATTTTGACACACAAAATTTTGAAAATTCGTCTACCATGTAAAAGGTCATCACAAACATCTTTAACATTTAAAAGTAAAAAAAAAAGTTTATGAAAGACGGCGTTGTCGTTGGTGACTTTGCTGTGTGACCACACCGCTTAACATCGGCAACCACAATTTCGCGTCAACGTTGGCGTATCTATATGTGGCAAGCAATTGTCGTCAGTGCAGTTGTGGAAAGCAGAAAGTGCCATTACACCACCTAGTGTGCAGTAACGTGTAAATGCCTGAAAAGTTTATTCCTGCCCCTCTTTTAAATTCAAAAGATGTACACATACACGTAGTACGTTGGTGTGAGTTTGCAGCCGCACGATCTTGTTATCGCTGTTTTATGTGTGGTTGGTTGCAATTTATCGCTTTATAAGAAATTTGTCTTACAAGATATGCCATTATCCTGATGAAGGCGTCGTGTATAGGACGTCGAAACGTCGATTGTTTATAATAAAACTGCTGGATGAGCAATACTCGGTTAAACATTATGCCTGGCAGCAATAGCTTATTTGGTAATTCATTAGTTTGACAATACTCACACAACTTGAAATTTATGTTAATTATTGATTGTTCTCTAATGTAATTGATTTGAGGAAAGTAACACTGAAAAGACCAGGAAGTGAAAGGTTTCAGTTACTTAACAATATGTTTTCCAGCAACTATCATAATCAACGATGAGATAACAATGGCATGTCTTATTCATACAACATATTCACAATGTATTCACAATACACATTTCTCCTTGCAAAGTCTACAAAAATATGTTCAGTTGTTTTGCCATCAACAAACAAATCTCATCCGGCCACAATACTGCGTCTTTCTGATTAATTTTTGCGTGGCTTTTCTTATCGCTTTGCAAAATACCCTAGGCTATGCGCTTATCGTAAACAACTCTTTAGAAAAATCTGTGCAAAAAACCTGCGGCTATATGACTGTCAGTAATTTGTGCACAGTATTTTATTCTCTGGATAAAATTACCCCTTGCGATTTTAAGCACATTTCTTGTTGTGTGGTTTGTAATTTCATGAATCGAACCTTATTTGTATCGTTCGTGCATATAAGGTCACATATAACACGCCCTTTTAATCTAAAAGGAGTGGTAAAGAGTTTGCGAAATCAACGCCGCTTTACAACAAACCAAATTGTTTTAATATCACTCCGTTTTTCAAATTTTCTCTAAATGCAAATGTGCAAAGTCGCCGAAAAAGCATTACCTTTATTACCTAACTTCGACACCTATACTAAACTGATACTTTCAGTACACTGAAATTGGTCCCCGTTTTTCTTTGTACCCTATGCTCACTTTTGGCGTTATAACCAGGCACTACCTGTAGTACTCGACGTATCACACTAATGTAAGATTTTGTGTTGTTAGTTCGATTTTAAATGATCTGTTATCTGGAATACGGGCCCCGTTGTCCGAATTTTTCGTGTTCCGAGTGCACAGGATCTGATAACTTTTAGAGTATTTAGACAAAGGTGTCTGTTTAGAGTTATCTGACAGCGCAGACCGATGGAGTGGTCGAGCGGATTTTCGGAAAATACAACGTCGAATTCTCGCGATATGAGTCAGACACTAATACCTTCTATGTAACCAACGCTGTAAGATTTCTCGTTGCGTAAAATTCTACAAAAATTGCGATTTACTATTCGGTACAAATAAATTACTTGCTTGACACAAAACAAAGCTGATATGAGGACACCAATATTAAATCAATGCTGAACCAGGCTGTTTTACCAAAGACTACAAATTGTCATTGTGAACAGTCTAAAACAAAACAACTTCAAAAAATCTAAGTTAGAAACAAAACACCTACTCACGTATAAAAACACCATCTTCGGGCACTTACGTTCAATGTCTATTGCAATTTCAGAAGCTACGTTTCTCACAAGAAGGTCCTGCGTGAATCGGTCATTTAATATGACAGACCCTGGTAAAACAGTCGTGTCTATTCAAAAAGAGGCGTGATAGACAGGAGTCATGACTTGCCGATTTCGGGTACCACAGCATGTAAATAAGGCCCGTGTCCAGGGTGCCTGGCCCGATACAAACGATTACCGGTGCCCACCGGAAAACGAATAGCGTGTTTGTTGTTACATAACGTGCCACTTAATATTGTGTTTTAATGCAAATTTGCAGACCCACCAGTATTGCGTAATAGTAGTTTGGTAATTGCGCCACACAATAAACTGCTGATTAGGTCACGACCTCTGTTATTTACCCTTAATGACTGCCGGCGACGTGCTATGCCCCCGTGAGTTACCAATATTGTTTCCATTTTCGGAGGCAATATGGCAAAGCGCCAGTTATTCTTTGATGTATGTAAACCTTGGTTTAAAAACGTTATCGCTGTTTTACTATTTGGTTAGATTTTGAAACAACATGCGAAAAAGGCGTATAATATAAACTTACGATTATGTTTCCTATGAGTCTAATGTGTTGAACTATTTTTAAATTGATGATAAGTGCATCGCGCAATTAAGTGCATTTTTTCGCTAAGCTCATGCGCATTCTCACTGTATGTAAATGAGTACTTTTATTACAACAATATTATCAATAATGACATACTTATTTGCTTTTCGAGTCTTAACGTAGGTTGTTATTGTTCTTTAGTGTCCACACAAATTTATTGCAACTTTTAGTCTTTTGTTGACCCTTGACCCGAAACACGTCACTGATCATACAGATAAAAAACTGGCCGTCAGGCATATTAAGTGACTGTTTTACTGCCATCAGCTAACAAGCTAAATATTCTATAGATTAAAACCAATTGTCACAAGTACACCTCTCGTTCGACTGTGGGATTTTGTTCCAACACAAAAACTCAATAGTTAAGATTCTTGTGCTAAAGAACTTTGCCTTCGTCATATTCAAGGTATTACCTAATAAAAATTCCGCACCTTCTTTACGCCACGAAAGGATTTTTGTAGGAATTGCGGTTGTGCACCTGCCGGCTAGAAACAAACAATACTTAGCGGGAATTTCATTCCACAAACCACAAGATTAAATCGTCTTTGTTGTAAGTTTAACTAACCGCGAGCCTATCACAATCACGTCTCTTATTCCTTTATTAGCTGCAACTGAGCAATATACCTGGTCACACGAAGTTATTCTACAGTTTTTCCTATGATACAATTTAAATTGTACTTGCAACATGGCAGCAAGTATAACTGTTGCTTTTATGTCAACAAATTTGGTATATCACATAACCGTCTGGAGTACAAGTCACGCGGTATGTCACTTTAGCCTAAAGCCGAACCATAAACATAAAAAATGTAACACAGTCAGTGCGAAACAGCTGAGCAATGATCACATCGTGCGCAAGATCTCGATTAGATATTGTGATAGCCCACGCGTTCCCCCAACAAGTCGAAGTAACGATTTCTGCAGAGAGGTAATTTGCCTGTTTCTCGCAAACTGTTGACCTGACATTTGCCGAGGCCAACCTAGATTTGTTAACCACGGTTTGAGGGAATTCCAGTAAAGTTGCTTTGCTGTTGGGATGCTGCCAGGCTTCTGGTGTGCACATAAAACTTTTGTCATGTGGATTGCAAAACGGGGCGTCGGCACAAATCCGCTAAGATAGTCCAACTGATCAGTAATTTATGTTCAACAGTAGCCAAGCCTAACGTACTTAATAAGTAATGAAAAATGTTTCTCGTTTTACCTTACAATCAGGTTAGCTGAGCTTATAGGTGGCTATCATGTTGTGAAACCGTTTTTTTATTGTGGGTATGCACTGTTATACACCGCTTGGACCATACGACGTTTGATGAGATATTTCTCGGTGGTGAATAACAAGTTAATACTCGTACGTTTAAACGTGCGTAACAGTCGTGAAACGACATGTCAAATCCATTAAAACAGTGCATGCACGAAAAAGTGTTAAATCAGGTAATCTGCTGACCTGCTTTGCACTGTCGTGACGTTCATGCGTCTCATGTTATTCGGAACGTTCCCAAAATGCGCAAACGGTAAACTTTAACCCGTTCTTGCATGCGATTTTTTGCAAAGAAAATGGCGCAAGACTTATCTTACTTACCCTTTGGAAGTAAGTTCCAGTACTTAATGACCTTTAAATTCGTCATTACACTGTACTGAATGATGCAATTGCACCATGGTTTCAAAGTTAAACTTTTGAAACCGTTCTTTGAAATTTGAAATTTGAAATTAACGCTTTGCACCTTTAAGCAATTTTTAAAAAGTTTAAAGTTTTTTTTTGCCATATTCGCTAAACAAACTGTCGGCGAGACAAGCATTTTTGGGCGTAGACGACATTTCGCTGGTTAAAATTAATGATTCTTTGACGCAAAGGCTTGTCAGGTGGTATCGAATGACGTCAATGTTAGTTGCAACTGTCATGCAAAACCCAAAGTTGCTTTGGCACTGTGAAGTCGTTTGCATTAACTGTTAATGAAGACAGCATGATGCCGTTAGTTGGGTTAACCAAGTTCAAGATGCAGAGTTATCAAACAACAACCATTTGATTTCGAAGTACGAATACTTGTAGCTATGTCTGAATTTTCACTTTGGTAATAAATGCATCTTTTGACAATACCACAGTTATCATAAGAAAAGTAAATTTATACGGTGGCTGTTGATAAATCCGCTGCAACAAAACATCTGCACTTGCAAAGTTTCGTAGTACAAACAAATTGCCGGAAATCACGTGAAAGGCCAGCTGTGATAATGACGCAACGCATTACCAACAAAAAACGTGAAGTTTTTGCGCTACCGAAGCAGCAACTTTCATTTTGTCAAAGTTACACCCTTTTTTCTCGGCCGTAAACTTGCGAAGTATACATACATGTTATCTAAGCCATGGCCATTATGAGCGAAAGAAGCAATGTACCTCAAAATTTCATAACTTTCGAACAACAGATTGTCGTTCACCGCTATAGCGTTGGACTTTAAATTGTCAACTTGCTGCAAACTAATTTCAAGAGAAATGAACAACCAATGTTTTAGATTTTGGTGTACAAATCATCTTTGTAAAACTGATCCTATGTAATGACTTTTGCATCCAACTAAACACTGTATAAGCCAACTAGAAACGTACCTCACAGAACTCAATTACATCTAAGAACTACCAAATATTTCTGGGTCTACAAATACGAGCTAGATATCTCAATTTTGTCACCACAGAAAAAATAATCTGTAACTACACTTTATCTACAGTTTCGTTCGCTTATTAAAATTAAAAATCAGCCTTGGTGGTGGTCATGTTGAATTACGGTCTCTCGATAGCACAAAGATGATGTATGTGCTGTCAATAACAGATAAATTGGCATTTACGCCCGTTTTGAAACCACCTATCGCCCACGCAGCCGGACACAGCGCACTTGAAATCATCGAAGATATCTCCCAAAACGAGGCTTTATTTGTGCAATTGCTGTTTTGGATGCGCAAATGACAGCCCTGATATGACTGGTCGTTTTAAGTGGATGAATGTGCTTTTGGTTTATTGGGAGTTTGCTCGGGTGTTGTCAATTGCAACTGTACATCTCAAAACCGGGGTTATAATTTTGTCAAGCTGCATTGTCGAGCTAAACCCAGTATTTAGTATTCTGTGCATGTAATTATACCTGCGGGTGATCACAATTCATATTTTTGTCGTACTGTTTCTTTATTCGTTTTGAATTCGAAAGATAAAACTCTCTTGCGTTATTTCAAATAGACCTAAATTTAACGGCATGTTGAATAGTTGTCCTTTTAAAATATGACTCAAATATCTAAAACTTAGGCCTAAAAGTTTTTGAAATTTCATTTGAAATATCTTTCCATGTTTTACCTGCAAAATGTTGAACGCCGCTAAACGTTTGTATAATGCTTCGCTCTTGTCCGACCATTCTTTACGAAGCCTATTACTCAATTGCGCTTTTAGTGGTAAAGTTTAGTTGGATCTATCAATAACTTACCAATCAGAATACAAAATACCGTATAATAAAACCGTATAACTGCCGTATAGAAAGTTATTTCTCACAGCCACAATATTTCTTTGTAGAAAAGCAACTTTGATATCATTTGCTTGTAATTTCTGTGGTCGAAACAAAACAACAGCACGTGTCATCTTGAAACTTGGCCTTTTTTAACTTTTAAGAAACAGGTATACGTTCAAACCACACGCTGTCACTTAAACTTTGACGTGTAGTTCGTTAAAATAACTATCACTTACTTCATACATGTGGTGACCAATAAAAAACGGAATCGAAAGCTGCGTATATTTTTGACACATCCGATTATGTCACTTAATTACTATCAGTCTCGAGATAGAACTTGCCGCAAACAAATTTGATTACAACACACCCACTCTGCATTCTGCAATTCGTCTGGTGACGTTGGTACGGACGCCGCAATTTAGGTACTATTGATGCGATAGAACTTTCCCTCTGCGTTTCAGGTGCTTATTATTATGGCGCTCAAGGTGGTGATGCAAATAGATTATATTATTAACCGATGACTTTCGTGGGAATTTAAATTACCAAATGACCACAATCGCAGCATTTTAACTATCACTCTTTGTGGTAAATAGTTGAGTTCATGTTGATACCAGTATTGCGCGATTTATTAATCGTTAGGTTTGCATGTGAAACTCTGAAATAAAGGTCACAACCTCAGTTGATGGGAACACGTGATTTGGTCAACAAGATTTATTTTAAGCAAGCTACGAAAACCGGAAACAAAAAAACAAACATATTGTATAAAGTAATTGTTTGTTACAAACAAAAGCAAATGCCACAGCACACCATTCAAAAATCATTTACATTCAAAAATACTCGCAGTTACAGTGCAGAAAGAAAATTGGGACATATTGATTTGCATATGTATCAAGGGACTTCCTCGTTAGGTGCATAGCAATATTGTGGATAAAACATCATGTATAAGCGAAACGCAAAAACTATGGGAAATTGAATAGCCTACATAGTTTTAGTTTCGTGGCGGTGTGTGTAGTCCGTCAAACGCCAGCAAAATTATGATTTCAGTTATTTTGTACATAAACAAGTAAATAATGAACAGAAGTACATCGATCACTGAAGGACAAATGAAGTATAATGTAATCAACACAAACACAACATACGAAACAGTCCTAATGATCTGCTTTACGATGTTGTCACGGAGAGCACCGTGCGTGGGACTATAAAACGAGGCACATTCAAATGGGAACAACGCGATATTTCGAAAACATTTTGAAGCATTCCATGTTATCCAAATAGCTAAATGAACAGAGTAAAATAGTAATGCCATGCACTGGCCTTGTGGTAACAAACCCGGCAGAAGATTTTCAATGTAAGAAGCCGTTAAAAAACTAACGAGAGTGAGAATAAAGTTTGAAGGGTTTGTTTTGGTGACAACGGGCATATGGTATGACGTTCCAACGTAAAAGTTTAAAAAGGCATCAAAAATTGGTAAACGCAATTCTGATGAACAGTTTTCGCTAATGTTTTGTGCAATCTTAAATGCCAGCCTTCGCGAGAGTAAGATAACAAAAACACTTACAAACCAACCAAGTGGTGGAACCTCAACGTCCACGACAACGTAAGTTAGGCGCAGGGATAAGTTTGAATGCAAGTGCGTGAAAGCGATTATTCTTGTTAGCATCGGATGGAAAACAAAAAATATGGAAAGAATTGCACAAAAATAACACGTTATTCCGAGAACTGCCATCAGCAACAGGGAAACAACTTCACGCAAACCTGGTTTTAGAGAAAATGGAAAGCTTTTCTTCAGTACAAGCAAAATAAAACCGGAAAAGACAACCCCGCCTAAAAATACATCGAACAAACTTATTTGAAACCAGCAAATTTCAGATAAGCAAGTTAAGGACAGGGTAGTTTGGTGATCGGTTAGTATAAACGACGCAAAATTGTGAAATATTGCATTGCGCATGATAGATGAACAGTAAACAAGAATAGTCAAGAAAATCAGACAAAAAGCAAGTACAGTTAAGGATATTTGAAATACTGGTTGGACAGATAAGTTAAAGTCATTTTGTTTTACATCAAGTAAACATTTTTTTAAATCTTCTGTTTGCTTAAAATTATCATTTTTTGCCAAACACTCTTGATAGTGGGAACAATTTTGCTGTGATTTACAATCTAAATTACTACGATCAAAATACTCCAAAGCCTTTACGTGGTCGCTTAAAGCGTAATAGCAATGTCCCAAATAGGAACAACATTTATCCAGTTGTTTTTCTGTTGCCGGGGTCTTTATTCGTAAGCGAATGGCATCAGCTTTTTCCAAGTATATGGCAGCTTCATTAAAAAATCCATGATGGTACAAGCTGATTCCCATGGCATAATATGCAATCGCATATTCAATCAGCACTTCTTTGGAGTTTACTTCCGTAATGTCGTTACTGTAATGGATAAGTGCTGGCGACTTCTGCAACAACCTGAAGTACGTCTTTGCGCTTGAGTAACAGCCCAACTTTGCGTATCTTGTAGCTATGTTTAAACACAAGACGGTACTGAGCGGTTGATGTTCAAACTCATTTAACATTTTAGTGGCTGCAAAACATGAAATGTAAGCAATTAACTCAGCAGCCACTTTTTCATGGTCGGTTGGCAAACCACAACTCCGAGCAGTAAAATCAACTTTTGTGAGCCAGCGAAGCCAAAGTTGCTCCAACTTGTACCAAATGCGACACAGAGACAACGCCCGCTGGTGGGAACCAAACGTCAAATGGAACAAAATCCGAATACACGTTACCCTGTGTTGGGCGTTTTTATCGCCTATATCCAGCCGGTCACGCACCAGCTGTTGCAGCTGTGTCATTGACGCAAAAAAGTTCCCCCCATTTTCCGCTCCAAGCAAATCCAGCAGATCGGTTTGTGACAGATCATCTAATCCCCTTGCATCGCTGTCTTGGCAACTTTCGGAGTTAAGATAAACGCAGAGTCTGATTTCACAAGCATTTGCTACAGCAAGCAACAACTTCTCCCCGAATTCAAGAGCAACAACTTTTTCTCGCATTAACTCGCGGACGATGTCAAAAGATGAACACTCCTTCAGCCGATGAATTCTTCCCAATGCTGCAATAAAAATTGAAACACTTCGGTAAATCACACGTTTGGTGTTAAAAGTCGGCGAATGTGACATCACGCTAATGTTGTACAAAGAGTCGAAGTTCTTGAAGTCATTTTTCACCATTTCGTGTACTTGTTGTGGTGTCCATTCCCACAGAAAAACAGACTTTGCCTCATATTCAAATTCTTCGTAAATCTCTAAGGAGCCAGAGACATAACAAGTCCTTGTGAGCATATCTGCTAGGTGGTAGCCGTTCTTTAGATCTTCGTCTTTTTTAAGATACAGCAACATTTCTGAAAGAGGTTTAATCAGTTCAACTTTCCAGGGCCTGTTTTCGGTTTCTGGTCTTCCAAGTGGATGCTTACATGCAAAAGGAACCATACCGTCAAAGCAAACCCCTTTAACGGTAAAGGCATCATAAAACCAATCATCCTCTTCGTTTCTGTAATCGTTCATATACGGCAATGAAACGTGAGGAAGGATAGTTTCTCCCATGTTGAGTAGAACAATTTGAAAGACGACAGCCAACCACCTAAAGTATTCCAGTGTGGTTTCCGAATATACACCTTCTTCGAGTACATAGATGTGTTCAAAATCGGAGTAAGGTGTGATTTCTTTACGAGCAAGCGAGCCCATTCCGACGAGGGCAAAACTACATGGCGATGGCCCCATTACGTCAATGCAAAAATCCATTATAGCACGCATTGTTGACGTGTATATTTGATGTATGTTGTCTTGCAACATTTCAACTGCTGCAACGTAATGAGATCCACTGTCAACTTTGCGATCGAGATTTTTTAAAGTTTTCGAAACCATGTTTCGCATTTTAACAATGCTTTCTTTGAAGTTGCTTGCCATTTTTCTTAAATTAGCCATAATTTTGTTTGCACGAGCAAAGGCAAGAACACATGAACAAAGAGAGTCTAGGTCTTTTAGAATTTCTGGCAAATTTGCTGGTCGCCTCACCAAAGCAGCGTTCAGCAGTGCGGCGCTTCTGATCAGGCAAATTCTTTTTTCAAACAGATCTTTGGTGGCTTCAGCCTTGGACTGATAAATCTTTCCCATTTTGTGAAATATAATTGATGACTTTTTAGGTGCCTTCTCACGCATTTGCCGATCTCCGTGAGCCACACAACCCAACTTTAGTTCTCTTACAAGTTTTCGTAGTTGCGCCTCCATAATCCAAACTATATTTTATCCTTAGGCTAGTTCAATAAAACTAACAATTGCCGAAAAACTTATCTTGACTGGCAACTTAACATGATGATGCGCGTAACACACACAAATCCAACTACAAAACTTTCAGTTTTTTCCACGTTAGGGCTACGAAGTACGAACTAAAGGTTCGTCTGTTTTGAGAACATACAACCGTGACTGGTCACAGTGAAATTTGAGACGTTTTTTTGTGAAGAAGTGTTAAAAAATTGATAGACTGTAACGTATTTGGTAGACCGAGAAGGTTTTGATCGTCCAACTGCAACGGCGTCAATACTGCAAAAACAAGTTTTACTTAGCTAAATGAACTATTTAGCCTATGTTTCGGTTTAGCCTATTAAATTAATGCCCTAACCCAGTGGTTCTCAAACTTTTTTTGTTGCGACGCCTCTGGAAAAGTTTTGTGGACTTGCGACGCACCAGCAAATAAAAGTTAATGAGGAAACTTATTATTTAAGTTGTGTTTTTTGATACAACAAAAAAAAAACACGAAACGGAACTGTTCTGCGACGCCCTTGGAAAATTGAAACGACGCACCAGGGCGTCGCGACGCACAGTTTGAGAACTACTGCCCTAACCTATAAATTTTATGCCCGAATGTCGCATTTCGGATGTTTTCGTCCTATGTTGAAATAAAGGATATGGAAAATGAGTTCTAAAATAATACATTGGGTCAGTTCAACATGGAGAATTATCATTAACGTTACGTGTTTGTGAAAACTTCGGTGGCATGAAACTGAAATAGGCTATATGTTTACGTTTGGCCCCAAAACGGCTCAGTTTGTGCATTCAAGTTAAAACAAGACCACATGCAGTTTTGTATGAGAACAACAGTGCATGCGAAACATGTCAAGATAAAAAATCTTGACTTTGTCTTGTACAATCAAAATCCAACGTTTTGTTAATAGAGGTTTACAATTACAAAAAAAAAATCGCACCAATAAGAAAGCACATTTAGAGAATTTAAATCCATTTGTCGAATTTCTGATGTCTGTCTTCATGATATGGTTAGTAAAACACTGAATTATTAGGTAGCCTATTTATATGTAGTGGCCGTAATAAAGGCTGGTCTTCAGTGCAGGGCGTATGACTTCACCTTTCTTTCGGTCTACTATGATGAGTTGAATCGGGTATATTTCGTTCAACAAAGGAAATCGTAGCAGCATTTTTGTGGCAGAAGCAGCACGTACACACACAAAAGTTCATCAATATTCCACATAAATAAATTGGGAACGCGTTAGGATTTCGCAATAATTAGATTTTTTGTCAAGTCAAAACTGTTGCCGTCAGGGTTTAGTGTTGTGATCGAACCATCGTCCAGCCGAACACGCAAATAACCACATTCGTCAATACCGATGACCAAGGCATTGAGCTTTTCAGAACTGTGACGGTCACGTTGTACTTTTACGTTTGCTCCGCTGAATAAAAAAGATTTCGTTACATTCTGTAGAGACGTTTCTAACTCTTTATGTGTTTTAAATCCACAAAACAGAATTCCCCAGCCAATTCCATGACTGTTTAAAAAATTCACCAATTTTTAGGGGGTAGTGGGGCAAATATCGGGGCTACAGGGATAAACACAACAACCAGCTCTTATAATTGGCAGGGACTACATGCTGTCCAAATTTCATTCACTTCTGACACTGTTTAATATACTCACTTATTTAAGGGGGCTAGTGGGGTAACTGATGGGGTTTTACACCAAAACGTATAAAATATGAAACCACAATGACCCAATTAACAGTTCAGTAAAACTTTCCCTAATCAGGTAACGTTTAAAATGTTGACCACTAGAGGTGTTTAGAGCAACAACCGTTAAAGCTTCTGAAGTCATAAGGCTGTTGTGCACAACCACAAGTAATATATGTCTGGTTGCCCTAAACTAGTGGTTCTCAACCTTTCGTGGACCGTGGCCCCGTAAAGGTAACTTTTGGACCTCGTGCCCCCCTTTAAGTAACCCTGTACCCCCCTTAAAAATGTTAATGGCAATCTTATGTTGGAATTCAGTACTAATTTCGACTTTAAACAGGTCGAATAGAAAAAACAAGAATCCGTATTAAATTAGGGAATAAAGTAAAAAAGGAAATGGATTTTAGTTGGTGTTTCTGGTGAATCTACGGAACACAGCTCGTGGCCCCTGGTTGAGAACCACTGCCCTAAACCTTATGTTTGTGGTGCCCAGTAGGCAGCAACATACATAAACGTTTTACACTTTGGGGAGTAGCGGGTAAATACTGGGGTTATCTAGACAAATAAAGCAGATGGCACATTTGCTTGACTGTATCTACCATCAGTGAAAATTTCATCCAAATCCATCAAAGATTACATGCCAAAAGTGCATGGACAAACTTCACGGTGGAAAATAGAAAAAAAAAACTGAGTGAAATCAAGATGCATCCCCTCCTGAGATCAACAAAATGCACTAAAATCTTCTATGCAATACTGCGTTTGTTCAAAAACAAAGTACATGTAACAACCTGTGTATCCAATACTTGTAGTACATTTCCAGAAATCCCTGTGGCCCATTTTGTTGAAAATCATCAATTAAAGCTTCCAAGATTGTCAATGTCCTAGCAATAACTTGCTCACATGAAAGAACGTCGGATTTATTGTAGTTTTCTAAAATAGTTTTACTTAAAAGTTAAAATACTTTATGTAATATTATTCAGTTTTATCTCATGAATCTAAATGCTGCTACTTTCTAGCTGTGATCCTTTAAACTATGTGGTATGTTTGCATGAACAGTTGCACATTTATTTTAAATTCCTGTAATTTAGATATTTTTTGCAAGCCCTTAAAACAATTTATTTTTGTTGTAAATCCTTAAGGATTGTTGTTTCCAAAATCCTTAAACTATACCTTTTAGAATTTGATTGACACAAACAGTAGGTTTTTCATTGCAGATGTTAACACCACACCCTGCAGACACAAAATTTTTTTAACCCTTGTCTTAAATGCAGATATTGTAATCATTTTACCAATGGAAGCAATGCAGTTGTTCTTGAACATTGTTGATTTTACAACCACCCCTCCCAGCTTAATTTCACTTCCAAAGTAGATGTCATTTGGCCACTTTACTCCAATGTTTACCTCCTAAAAATGGTTTAATAATGAATATCCAATAGTGCATTACCTCTTGCTGAAAGAAATTAAAATGTAGCATGTTTACACTTTTTGGTACAATAAACTGTCAAATAGTAAGAAGGATGACACAGTTGTACATTTATAAAAACAGCAATGAGTAGGATTTATGTATAACCAACATAACATAATGTTGATGAAAAATAATTACCTGCAAACCAGGCAGAGACCTAACACTGTGTGCAACCGCAACAGATGTTAAATGCTGTAAAATAGGTAGAGATTGACCCAACTTTGACTTCATGGGAATTGCTACCACAAGTGTGAACATGGCACAACCCACTGGGCTCAACCATTTGTTTCCACTTCGACCTGAAAAAGAAGTTGCTCAAATCTGGATCTGTCAGTGGTAAAATGCTTCCTAAACTAGAAGGGTGGCTTAGCACATATTGCCCTTGCACATACACTATGATCTATTTTAAAACATAAATATATTTCCTATGCTTATTTTGTATTGGGTCCCATATTAGCCATCGTCTTTTATAACCTTGGTTGTTTCTGCAAGCAAAAACTCATGCAAAGTTGGAGATAATGCATTTCAATAGATAACAATGAGTAAGTTTGGTATTGTGAAGACAAACACAGTGATTGGTACTGTGCATATCTAAATATGCTATATGGAGTAAAAACTATTTCAATTAAAAAACTCATTTTAGGGGGCTAGTAGGATAACTAATTGAGGTTCAACACACACAAACTTAAAAGTAGGAAACCACAATGACTCAATCAATAGTACTGCAAAATTTCAGTCCAATCTGCCAACGTTTAAAATTTTAACCACTAGAGGTGTTTTGAGCAACAACCGTTAATGTTTCTGACGTCAAAGGGCTGTTAACAACCCCCGAACTGCAATGGCGCAATAACGATAATTGGCATACTTTACAAGCTATCCAAATTTTAGCAAATTCTGACATTGTTCACAAACTCACCCCTTTTAGGGGGCTAGCGGGGTAAATACTAGGGTTATCCGGACAAACAAAGTGGGATGCACATCTACATAACTATATCTACCATCTGCACAAGTTTCAGACGAATCCATCAAACATTTGATGGCAAAACGAGTCGGACAAACTTCGGGGGAAATACCCATTTTAGGGGGCTAGCGGGGTAAATACTGGGGTTATCAACAAAAACAAAGTGGGATGCACATCTACATAACTACATCTACCATCTGTATAAGTTTCAGCCACATCCATCAAGCATTTGATGGCAAAACGAGTCGGACAAACTTCGGGGGGAAAAAACCTATTTGAGGGGGCTAGCGGGGTAAATACTGGAGTCATCAACAAAAACAAAGTGGGATGCACATCTACATAACTACATCTACCATCTGTGTAAATTTCAGCCGAATCCATCAAACATTTGATAGAAAAACGAGTCGGACAAACTTCGGGGGGAAATACCCATTTTAGGGCGCTAGCGGGGTAAATACTGGGGTTATCAACAAAAACAAAGTGGGATGCACATCTACATAACTACATCTACCATCTGTGTAAATTTCAGCCAAATCCATCAAACATTTGATGGCAAAACAAGTCGGACAAACTTCGGGGAAAAATACCCATTTTAGGGGGCTAGCGGGGTAAATACTGGGGTTATCAACAAAAACAAAGTGGGATGCACATCTACATAACTACATCTACCATCTGTGTAAATTTCATCCAAATCCATCAAGGATTTGATGGAAAAACGAGTCGGACAAACTTTGGGGAGAAGAAAACAAAAACATTTTGAGTAAAATCAATATGTGCCCCTTCAGGGAAGGGGACCCATAATTATCTGCGCTGGATCAGACCAAATTAATAAATCTGACTGGATAAAAACAATAACCAGACAGTTGAATTTATATGTTAAACCACAGCCTCCTTAAAAAATTTAAACTATTGCTTTTTGTTTAACATCATTTTTAAACATAAATTTCTAAATTGTGATAAGTTTTTAACCAATGTATTAAACACAAATTTTGCCAAAAATGAAACACAAATTTTGCTAAAAATTCTAATTATTGTCAGTTAATAGTTACGCTGAAAGTCCCATTTACCAAACATGCATCTGGATGTATATTTGTAAAATGCAGTCATATTACTATTTAACAGTTTATGGAGGGCGGCTAAGCCTAAGAGGTATGTGCTGAACAATGTACTTTAACCTGGTAAAAGTTTTCAATCAGAACGTAGTTGATTGCATTGATACATATATTATAAACACAGTTTTGGCCTATTCATGCATATATTAGAGCAGAAATACAGACAAATCTGGTTTGACCACATAACCAAAAAACAAGAAGTGCTCATTAACTCCCAAACTTGCAGGCATGTATGCCCAATCCATAAATAAAAAGGTTTTGTACTAGCTCATTCTACATCAGCTGATTCCATTTGGTCTTTTGCTTTCTCTCTTTTTTTGTAATTATGTTTATCAGTATTTGATTAACCGGATTTGTCAGTATTATACATATTAGTCTATATATATTGGTGCTAAAAAACAAACCTTGTCCTTTGGTCTGCTGCCTGGCAATGGCAACTACACTAAATGATTCAGGGTATCGAAGTGTCAACCTGTTGCAAGCAAAAGTGTGCAAAAAAATGGTTTTCATTAAAACTTGGCAAATATATTACCCATCAAACACAGTCATTGTGGTTCCAATGATATCTGCATACACAGCAATGTGACCGAATGCTTTTGAAGTCAAGCTTTGTTGGTAGGAATGGAAGTCAAACTGGTATTTTATTGTTTTAGGCACGCAATTTTCTGATCTAGAATATGCAGCAATGACTTCTTCGTTAAATTTATCTGTATAAAAAAATTCTGTTTGATTTTAAAAATGCACAAGAGCTCAATAGGCCAAACAAAAACTGTGGTTAGTTTACTGGTTACACAACAGGAATAGTCATCTGTGCTTTTTCTTTTGTTCACTTTTTTCAAAATGATTATTTTTATCAATTTTACACCTGTAAGTCAGTGATTCTCAAAGTTTATACCGCCTCACATTATTCTACTATATGATTTCCAAGTGTACAGATATTAGCTATATTTTAAAGTGCAGTGCACTTATTTGTCATAAAAAAATCTTTCTCGCCACAATAGAGTTACAACATAACTTTCCTTTAACAAACTTTTGTGTTGTAGGACTGCAAAGTGTGCGACAGAAACAAAATGCTTTGTAAGCTTGAAAAGTTTGAGAAACACTGCCTTAAGTTGAAATCATATTTACAGATGCCATGGTTTAAGGGTGGCAGCTTAATCCCGGAGAGCTTAAATATGTATGGTCATGTCATTAGAACTGCAAAAATTGATGTGAGGTTGGAAAACAGGTCGATATCACATGCAAATGTACCAGTATATGTGAGTTCGAACTCATCTTCTGGCCAAAGACCTAATCCCATAACTGAAAATTGTGATGCAGATTCATCAAACCTACACATCAAAATAATTAAGAACATTTTGGATGTGATAAAAATAAAACAATCAAAAGTGTGAATTTACCTACCATGAAAAAAAGGTTTGCCTTAGCTTTTCTGAGGAAGTGAACAGCACTGCTCTATTAGTTGGCATTAGATCTAACGGTTGAATCTTTGAAGGCTCAGTTCCAGAACTGCAATCTATTCTTAAATGACAAAGCAAGAACTTGAGAAGTTGCAAACATGATTCATTGTTGTCTTCTAGTTGCCCAAATAATGATAGCTAAAAAAATTAAACAACACAAATTTAAAATGTTGAATAAATTGTAAATCAACCATAAACTTACAGAGCAGGTTACTCCTTGTTTTCTTGAGACAACAACAGCATGATCTTCACCATCACAACGGAAGGAAACCAACGCCTTTGTGTTTGTATCTGTGTTCAGACAAATTTCAGACCAACCAATATTTTTTAGTGATAGTTTTGATAATCCGCTAGTTATTAAAGCAACTTGTTCAGGTTCAGAAACTTTGTTATTATATGTAGAAATGTTTTTTTCAACGGATGGACAAAAGCTCAAAAGTTTTCCACCTAGTGCAAGATACTGCTGGATTTTCAACTTCACTTGTTGCTGGTGTGTTTCATTCTCCAAAAATAGATTTGATGCCCAAAGCACCAAAAGTTCTGTATTTTCCAACCAAGGATCCTTGCAAAAACTGTCAAACTTTATGGGATATAATATATAACGATCAGTGAGCAAACAGCTTTCAAAGGAACAAAGGACAGATGATACAGACTTCGGATCCTGCCCTGGACTAAATATAAGAATATTTGGAGGTTTACGAGTTTGTTTTGTTAGTTCCTTGGTTTTAGCCATAACTGACATAGGTGAAGTAGTGGTTCTGGCTTTCAAGAAAAAAGGATTTGAAATCATTGTGTGTCTGCTTTTAAACAATATACTTTGCATGTGGAACACAGTGTTTTAAGAAAGTTTGTTTTTGTTAAAAATATCTTTTTCCAGTTCCTTTTGCAATTTTTTGCTTTCTGAAAGTACTATTTCTTTTTCAGTCAAAAAGAAAATGTTGCTATTTGGTAGTTTTTTGTACACCTTTGCGTTTTGGGCCAAAGTATCCAGTTCGGATTGCACAATTCGTTGGATATTTAGTTCTATTTCTTTAGACATTATTGGCAGTAAATAACAATTAAACACTATGAAGGTGCTGTAAACAAAAAAGTAGTTGGTTACAAAACATTTTTATGTATACATTTTATGATGTGGTATAAGTGTTAGGGTGGTTGTGTTCACAAAAAAGGAAAACGTAACAATTTTGAAATGTTTAAATAAATGTAAAAAAGAACTTTTGGAAAACTTTTTGTTCATGTTACAAAAAATGCTTTTTTTATTCATTTTGGACACAAATTAAGTCAGTAGAAAAAAACCATCACACAAGAAACATAACAACAAAACAGAGATTTTATTATTAGGCATTGGCAGCAGTCATATTCTTTGCCTGTTGGAAAGCAGCTATAAGTGAGCTGGTTTGAATTTTTTCATTTGTACCAGCAGCGAGCCTTTCCTCAATGTTTGCTAATTTGTCCAACAAAAGGATTCGTACATCCAATGGAAAGTCAATGCGATGAACATATATATGAACTTGCAGCAGAATGTCCTGCAGTGCCATTCCATTTTCTGTCTTCAGTGCAATAACCTTTCGATAAGCAGAGGTAAAGTCCTTGTTTAACATCCACTCCAAAATGTTTTCAATGTCAGACTTTTTCGGATGTCCTGTTGTTATAAAACAAATTTTATTTGACAAGGCTGTGGCTGAAAATTTTGTCACAACAGGGGTGTAAGGCTAAATGGGGTCTATGCACAGAATTGTAAACGAATATTGTTCTGCGTCAACTTTTCCTCAGAATTGGGAAATTTTCACAAACTTTTTTTTAAATAGATAAAGTGCAGAATGTATGAGTAGATGGACTAGACAAAAGTGATTAACCTGATGTTAAAACATCAATAACAAACTGTTATAAAGCAGCTTTGAATGACACATTTTTTTCTTGGGATGAATTTACCACTGTATCTTACTGCATATAATACTAAACCAGTAAAAACATAAACACAGTAATTGTTATATATGTACCTGTACATGTATAAACAGTGTTTTCGTTTACTTCATCATGAGCCATTGATGTGCTTTGCAAAATGTTCAAGGCTTTTCTCATATCACCACATGCAAGCGTGACAACAGCAGTCATGCCATCTTCAGTAATTTTAAGTGATTCCTGCTCAATGACATGTTCCAATCTAGGCTTCATCTGATCTGTTGACAAAGGTCCAAAGCGGAACCTTGTACATCGTGACTGTATAGCAGGTATGATCTGCAAATGGTGTTTTGTAAAAGTTACACAAAATATTTAACAAGTGTAAAACACAGTGATATATTACACAAATTGCCAAAATAACAAAAAATTCACCACTCGCATCCCAGCAAATTAAAGCAGTAAATGTTTTGATTTGATACATAAATAAAATGTACATAAAATAATTGATTGGGTCATTACATAACCATTAGTTTCATCAAAGAGACAATTTTTTATATATTAGCTGTGATAAATTAATTGTTAACATAGCATTGCTGTACAAATTGGTAAATTAAAAAAATGTACCTTAGTAAGGTAGTTGCAAATTAAACAAAATCTGGTATTTTCTGTAAATTTTTCCATCACACGTCTCAGGGCATTTTGAGCATCCTTTGTCATGGCATCAGCTTCATCCAGAATAATTAATTTAAAACCTTTGTTGAAAATTGTGCGAGTGCTTGCAAAGCTTAAAATCTGCAAGCAAAACAAATGTAGGTTTTCGTGTATGTGATGGTTTCCACAAACTTTTCTACACCAGGACTTAAATAGTGGGTCAGAGCCAAAATTTTGTTTGCAAGACCTTTTAATCTTTCGTGACCCTCTGTAGACGTCTAAAGAGTAAGTTTTTCTTTCTATTATCATTTGGCATTTTGTTGTTTTGCCCTTACTCAATGCTGTTGCCCATGTTAGTATCTTAATACATGTACATTTCGCTCTATATTGTTGCATGTTTACATTGAAAAACAACTTAAAAGGCCTCTAAAATCAGTGATTTACACATGTTTAGGAAGGGTCCCTTTATTTCACACCAACCTGATTTCTAACAATACCAATTCCCCTGTCATCTGAAGCATTAAGTTCCAGAACCATCGAATTAAATTCCTTTACAGAATAAAGTTGCTTTGCGCAGGCCAAAATAGTCGAAGTTTTTCCTGTTCCTGGTGGTCCATAGAATAGAAGATGTGGCAAACGATCTTCAGCCATAAAACGGCGAATAGTCTTAAGAATGTCTTCATGGGAAATTAGGTCATCTAATGATTTGGGGCGGTATTTCTCCACCCAGGGTAAATTTAATTCAGACATTTAGGAGCAATAAAAAAATACTTTCTATAGCACATGTGATACTGTATCTACGGTCACAACAGCACATTAAGCTACAGTACTCTATACACATTTTACAGATGAAAACAACAAAGTGCATTTTTTTAAAGTGCAATATTTAGGAGGGTGGCTTTTTAGCGGATTTTGCCATGACACATGCAGTATGACCTATTTGAAACTTCCTATACCTATTTTATATTGGATCCCATATTATCCACTGTCTTTTATAACCTCATTTGTTTCTGCAGGAAGAAACTCATGGGTCCCCACTAGGGTTCCTCTATTTCTTGACTTTTTTGTTTCTCGAGAAATGAGAAATTAGAAGTTTAAAGAGTCTCGAATTTTTTATTTAAGCCGATTTTCTAACAAAATCAAACCCAAAAAATCCGATTGTACAATCCGCAAGTAGTAATTTGCTAGCAAACCAGCAAAAATGAAGCGGCTGTTATAGATCTAACGCAACCAGACGTGGCTACTGTCTGGGAAAGGTGAAAGTTTATTGGCAACGCATGTTAAAAATCTCTTTATTGGCAATGCATGTTAAACTGTTTCAGGAGCAAAAGAAGAAAGTAATGTGCCCAGTGCGCTCTTGGGAGTTCTCGAGAATTTGTCGAGAAGGAACTCTAGTTCCCACTCCCTACACATGCACAGTTGGTAGTTAGTAGTTAAGCATTTTAACTTTCAAGAGTATGGTTTCTAAGGTCAAATACACTGATTGGTACTGTGCATAAATAACACTGGGCAACAACAAAAATATTTTTTTACTGGTGTCTGTAATGTTTTAACTGATTTTGACTAATTCTAGTGCCCTGATTTCAAAAATGCAATTGGTTTATCTGTATCACGTCTAGTTTTCCTGTTATGGTACATCCACGTTTGAAAAACAATCTATATATGTATACACTATACGGAAACTGGTGTTGAGTATTTTATTTGGAATTAACGTTTTTGCAATAAAAAAATTTCGAATTTAATTTTAAATGTAACAGGTGGACACTCCTAACAAACAAAATTCAACACAAAAAACAAAAAAAATGTTTCAAGTTTGTAAGTTTTCAGGTATATCAGGTATAGGCCTACCCATGTACTTTGGTAACTTTCGGAACCGAATGGCACAATATCGTCCTGTTTAATTGACCAACAGCAGTTAGCCAGGACCACTTTATTCCCTCTTCCCTGACACGTTTTGTTTTACTGATTTCCTGTTGAAACCTTCCAGCTTAATTCTCATCATTTATATCCCCTACGTTTTATAGGAAGTGTAGCTTTGTATTTATTTTCGTACCGAATTTTTCAGACTGCCTAATAACTTAGTTATGTACTCTTTCTAATAATTTCAGTCCCTTTCTACTGTTTTTGTCCATTACTGCAATATTCCAGTCAACATTAGGTAAGTGGAGCTTATTGCTTGTCCTAAACCCCCAAAGCCCATCGAAGTGTGCAAGATACGCACATTTGATACAGATCTTTTTTTCTCTTTTTAGTTGTGTTGTATGGGTATTCACCAGTAATGTAGCATAAAACATCTTGGTAATTCTTGCAACACTGTATAGATGACCTAGACACTATTAATTTTAGTTTTACCACGTTGCTTTACTAGTCTGAAAATTACTCCATAAGACACGTAGAGTTTAAAGTTACCGCTAGCCCGCACCAACCATTTTTAGACAGAGCATAAGCATAGAACGCATATTCATGCTATGAAACTGACTGCACTGTAGGAAATTGATGTGTATAATGTAACAAAACTTTAACAAACACATAAAAGCATGATTTTAAAGTCATTGAATCAATATGGTCAAGAATTTTGATTTTGTAAATAACTTAAAAAGTTGATCTGATTGAAGAAAACCGTAATGATTTTTGAAATCAGCACCCCAAAATTAGTCAATATCAGTTTTAACATTAAAGACACCAAAAATTGTGTTGGCCAGTGTAATCATGCTATATCAAGTACAAACAATCCAAATGTTGTCCAATTCAGACATTGTTTGAAATGTGTCCTATTTTATGTTCTATCTTAATGGAAAGCAGGGGTGAATAGTGAGAAAATGGGAAAAACACAACAATCGACACATATAAATGGCAAAATTGACAAGCTTCACAAATTTTATTAAATTCACACATTTTAGAAAAACAAATTCATCAAAAAACTGCCCTTAAAATTCATCATCATGGCAATGGCTGCTTTTTAAAATTGACATGCGCTATTTCTGCAAATATAAATTCCTGTCTTACAGCGAGCTCTTGTGCCGATGCTAGCAACAATGCGAATAAAAGTTGATTATCGTTATGCGTTGTTTTTGCTGGCATAAAGTTGCGAGTTAGTTCAACTCAACTCCAATGCAAATGCAACAGCACCAGGGTTGCCAGGTACTGTCCGCTGGATTCGGACAGTATTTGAGATCAGGGGTCCGCGAATACTTTTTGGCGCGACCCTAAAAAAATTGCTCTAAATTATTGCGACCCAAGCATTTTGTTAGCATGTGGGTTTGTGGAAAATACTAAGCAACTAGATATCAATACTAAGACTGCTTTTATGCCTTTGTCAGTTGCTATGATTTTGAACAAAATAAAGCGAAACTCAGCATATAAAACAGTAAGCAAACGAACGTATCTGTTCTGCAATATGGTAACAGAAAAGCATCACTGCTTGCGCAGGTATGCTTAACTTATTGCATTGTTACATAGACTGTATGTAACAGTTAGGTAGTCATATGTAGGGTTCCTTCCCGGGAATGTCTCGACGGGAAATTCCCGGGATTTCCCAGCAAAATTACGTTCCCGAATCCCGGGAAATTTGTTTTCAATTCCCGGGAAACAGACAAACAAGCAAAAACGTGTTAATTTTGTAAAAAATAACAGAAATGTTTGAATTTCTGCTAGCTGTTACGAAAATACGGCGTTTTGTAATTTTAATGATAAAATAAGTAAGCGTTTTTATACGAGATGGCAAATTATTTTCGTGAAAATGCGAAAAAAGAAAAAGCAAATTTATTTTTCGTAATTTCTGAATCTTGTTTACCTTCAAACAAGATTGCAAATATAGTTTAATCGACAAAATCATGGCTAATTAGATGCCTCCAGCGAAAATAAACTAATTTTGCGATTGCAATGACTTAATTACCCACAAAAAAAAATCGGCACATTTTTAGTTGGGAATTCCCGGGAAATGAAAAAATTATTTCCCGATTCCCGGGAATTAAAAAATCCGGGAAATAGAGGAACCCTAGTCATATGTAACAATGCAATAATAATAATGATGTTGAAAAAGCTGAAAGTTCATTAATACTATAGATGCGATGCTTATATTCATAAAAAATTAAAAATATTTTGCGACCCAGACTGGAAGGTCTCGCGACCCAAATTTGGGTCGTGACCCACTATTTGCGGACCCCTGCCTTAGATAACCATTTATTACAATACAATTGCATTGTACACAACAATGGCCAAACATTCACTGGCAGACAATTCTGTGTTTCATGTCATAAACAAGGTAATAACCAAAACAAGTTGCACTTTTAAACCACGTTTTGTCTTAAAAAAGGTTTGCAACCTTCAAAAAATAGGAAGGAGAGAAAAAGTTATTCAATCAGCAAAATTCGGACATACTAGGACAAAAAACTAAATGTCCTAATGATTTTTAGGCGTCGGACACAGCATGTGAAATTAGGCCAATTTATCGTTTTTTGTCTGATTTTTAGGCCACCTGGCAACCCTGGAACAGCACCAGGGCTGCCACTTTTGTTTGAATAAAAACATCTAGTTTTACCTCAAAAAACATCTAGATTGAAAAACAAAATACCCAAACACGTATCTAAGCATAAAACAATCCAATTTATTGTAATATAGTAGCCAAACAACAACACATATGAATGTTTTTGATATAAATTGCTCTATATTAGAGGCTTAGGAAGCTTATTTCTTCCTTTTCACCAGTCTACGTTTTCTGATACAGTTATAGCGTTGAGACATTTGTGGTTATCTGGTTGGAACATTTGTATTGGCACGGTTCCTACAGTCTTTACAGACGGTAAAAACATATCTAGATTTTATAGCCAACATCTAGATCCCAAATTTTGCATCTAGGCTTAACCAAAACTATCTAGATCTAGCTATAAAATATCTAGAGTGGCAGCCCTGAACACAAGCACTCCGTTCGCGCCAAATGTGTTTACTTTTTTTGTACATTTTCAGATTTCTATGATTAATATCACATGGACTTATAAAAACAACTTTTGGTTAAAATGCACAAAAATATGTGTTAATTAACACAATAATAGTGTACATTATGCAAACACATTATAAGTCCGCTACTAAGTCAAAGCAACAACTAACGTTTGAAAACATAATAATAATAGTAATACCTTCTGGAAACTCGTTTTTGATTATGCCACAAAATACAACTTGCAGGACAAAATTTATTTAGATCATTATTAATACTTCATGACCTGTGGTTTCCGAGTCAGCATCACCTTCAATGTTTTGTTGCCAATTTCCGGTGGCGCCATGTTACAATCGTCCGGTGATAGATAGCAGAAGGCCAGAAGCAGAATGTGTTCACTATTCACGTCTTTGTGTGCGCGGTGTGGGCTTGCAATATGATTTGTAATTTCATATTAACAGTCCGCAGAAAAGTTTACCTGAGTTTTCCAGCACGGGCAATACGCATGAAAGATAAAACACTAGAAAATAGGTTCTTGCTTCATGTTTATTCGCATTCGCCTACAGCCGCCCTACACTATAGAAAATTATAACATAATAAACCACTATCATAGGATTATTGGTGTAATTACGACGCACTGTACCAAGTCGAAATTAGAAGGTTACTCTGAAGTCGAGTGCATTTGCACAAAAACTTACGTAGCATTGTAATGCTGTCTTGGATTTTGTGTGTGAAATTATGGGATGCTGAACTTTTGTGATTGTATGGAGGTGAAAGAAATGTAGAGCATACTTCAGTTTACAAGTCATTGGCAAGTATGGCAACGCAACTGGTGACCGAAATTTGCAAAAGAAATATGTCAGTGTCAGCTTGATAATAAGATATACAACAATGCCAACGTGATGCTGATTGTGAATAAATAAATGTCTAAGAAGATCAAGATGGAATATTAACAAAGTGCTATTTTTTCAAATGGATGGTGGATGGAAAAGAAACAATAAGATAACGTTTTAAATTTAAGATGAAAATAAATTAGAATCTCACTGCAGGCTAGATTTTTTTGTGGCCTAACACCTTGCCGTATGATGAATGCTTGGTTACCTGCTGAATTGGTACTATAGTGCCTTTATTGGGCCTGGTGTACTGTGACATCGTTCTATAGGTTTTGACTCAAATTAACTGGTTGTAAAAGTTCAAAATATATTAATGCAGTAGTTCTCAAACTGTGCGTCGTTTCAATTTTCCAAGGGTGTCGCAGAGTAGTTCAGTTTCGGGGCTTTTGTTGTTGTATCAATAAACACAACTTTAATAATTAATAATTTTCCTCGTTTACTTTTACTTGCTGGTGCCTCACAAGTCTAGAAAACTTTTCCAGAGGCGTCACAATAAACAAAGTTTGAGAACCACTGTATTACTGTATCAAAATCTCTGCTGGTGCATTGAGCAAAAATATAAAACCTTCATTTTACTGGATTTTTAACAATCCATTTTTTGACATTGTTTTCTAAAACAAACTTTAAATGCATTGTAATTGTCCACAATGCTGTTTAAGATTTTGTGTTAAGCATGTATGTGTCCAAAAATAACTAGTTCCTTTATTACACCCTAAGTATAATATTGCTTCTATTGTTAAATATGGCCTTTGTGTGTAAGAATAAGAATTATCACCTAATCAACCCTGGTGTTGTAAATCAATATAGATTCTTACATGAATGTAAAATATTGTGCACAAGTGACAAGATGGCATCCACGCCATTCAGGCCCTCTGGGCTTTACAAAGAAGATGTGACAAAGATAAATGAAGATCGCTTCTTAAATTTTAATTCATCATCATTTAGCAGAACAAAAACTACATTTTCTGGTCATGGTTCTGTGGGCAACCCGAAAGAATCAACAGTATCTTCTAAAGATCTGTATTACTGGTTCACTGATAAGCAGTTTCCTAAGTCACCAACCCATTATGGTGCACGAAGGCGCAGCACAACTCCTGAAATTGTAGAGAAAAAGCATCGCAGGTCTCCAGAAGCAAGACATCATTTCACTTTCCACAGAAAAGGTCATTCTCCAGTTTATGATCGACGAAACTCAAGACGGAGTAAAACTCCTGTTCGTAGCAGATCTCCTCATGAAAGAAAGTCTTCATATCATGGCGATTCACCTAAAGAGCGACTTTCATTTTGGCAACGAAAGAAACATTCATTTGGTAAACCTCGGTCAGGCTATAAGCAACACCATGAAAGAAGTGTATCACCCCCAAAGAGAAAAATCAATTTAGAAAAAAAACGATCACCTGCAAAACCCAAAGTTGCTTACAGACGTAGCAGATCACCCCCAGTTCGGGAAGAAAAAAGACAGTCCACTTACAAAACAAATCAATTAATACATGAGGATAGGAAGTACACAAATGAACAACGATCTCGGCAAGAAAAACAGCTTTCCCCTCCGGTACAGTATAGTGGAAGTGCTGGTGTCAGTTTATCAAATTCTGTGCTCACATATGAAGATTACCCTGAGGAAGTTGAAAAACTCCAAACAAAGCTAACAACAAGTAAACCTGAGCACAAAGAAAAGGTTTCCTTTCCTGACATTTCTACAAATAACACATTGCTAGACAAATCAAAATCGTTAATAACTGTGTTTGATCCCGAAACATTGGACAGTATAAAAGTTGTTGAAAAATCGAACAAACCAGTTTGGCAAAGTGAAGAGCCCTTTAGTAGTACTTATATGGGTATTGATTACCCGGATGAGGAACCTGACCAAAAAACTGTAGTCAGCCAGTTTGTGCCTTCTCACATGTCTGTTCTTAAATCCCAACCAGTGGAAATGCAAGAATATGATAATTTTGATGCAGAACCCTCTTCTTACTCATGGGTTGGGGAATTCTTAGATGAAGAAGAGAATTTGGCTGAAACTGAAAATGATAATAAGATTAAACAAATGTATGACACATCATTGAAAAGTCAGTTTGGTAATGAAAATAGACACAAAGTTGAAACCTCAGGTGACCCCAAACCAGTGCAGCATTCAAGTGGAAGTTACACCAAAGATAAACGACCAGACAACAGAATTTATAGAATGCATGACAGTTCTGTTGAAATGGAAAGAAGAGAGTCTCCTCCAAGTTCAAAACAATACTTTATTGAAAGATCGTCTTCACTGGAAAGAAAATCAAAATCTATGACTTCCAGAGAAAAAAGCCCCCTGCGACATAATTTGCATGAAGACCATTATGTTTCAAATGAAAAAAGTTCTAAAATAAGTTATGTGCATGAAGAACGCAACAGAGGAAAACAAATGTCAGAAAATGAAAGGTACAGAAAAGATGCTGAAAGAAGTTTAAATGAAAAGTCGTCCAAACTATCTCACGAACATGAAACTTATAAAACTTCTAAAGGACAGGCATTGGAAATTAGCTACCAACATGAGGAAAAGAGCAATTTAAAAGGACATCCACAGAAAATTAGCTTCAAACTGGGAAAAGGGGAAACAAGGCAGTTTGGGCCATCTGGTTCGGTGGGATCTGCAACCACAGAAATACCAGCATCAGCTCAGAATGAGAGCATTGATGGATATGAACTGACAGATGACGAGATGGCCAACTACGATTTGGCAAAAGATGACTTTGAGGCTATTAATAGAATATGTAACATTTTTAAGAAACAGCAAGCAATTGAAGAAAAATCAAAGGAAAGCAAGGATGATTTTGACTTGGACATCAAAAAGAAAGAGCCTGAAACATATGTCAATGATGTTCGAAAATATGGAACCGATCATCATGATTCAGAGAGTCAGTTATACCCTCATGGTGACAAATCCAGACTGATGGCTTATGAAGAACCACAACATGGACATAATCGACATTACAGGCGCTTTGAACAATATGAAAGAAATGAAAACAGAGGTGTGGCAAAGGAAGGATACCCAAGAGAAACATACATGTATCGAGGTCTGGAACAGATGGACAAAAGGGAAGTGTTGTATTCAAGGAAGGATGAAAATATAAGGTTTGTACATAAAGCAGAGAAGTATATATAAGTAATCGTTTTTTTGTTTATGTTCCCCTATTAATTTTTTTTCATTACTTAAACCAATAAGTTTTTGTTTTATTGAAAACAGTGAAATGGACCCACCTGTTGGGAAAATTCACAGTGAATTTCCAAGAAATTCATCTCGCCATGTGGTTTCCAAAGATGCTCCTTTGCCCAAAGATGAGAGATTTTGGACAAAGGGTGTTCAGGAAACCAAAATGAAATTCGAAAATATGACTGACAGAGATGGAACTACTACAGCTATTCCAGGATTAGATGGGGAACTTTTGTCAGACAGTGATGAAAGTGATGAAAATTACAATGACTTTTGGGGTCTTAAATACATTTCTTGGTTTTCTGAAAATATTTTGGAAACCAAACAGTTTGAGGCATTTGCTCATAGTGCCTGTCCTGCCAGTGTTGCTAACAACCTAACTGAGTTGCCCTTAAGATTTTTACGGCACTTGGCAAATGGTGACAAGCATGCTATTCGGTGCATACCGAAACAAAGTAATAAGGCAAAACAGCTACTAAAATATGTAGGTATGTACAAAAGTCTCACAAATGGCATGCAAACTCTTTGTGAAAACCTTCGGATGAACAACATTCCAGAAAATGATGAGGGCTTTGTTAAAGTGCAACCTCTTCACTCCGAACTGCTCCAAGGCTCCAGAAAAGTGGTTGACTATAACAAAGAAGACACAGTTCTTACCACACCAGAAAAAGATGTAATGCAATCACACAAAACTGTAAAAAAATCTGATGCTTTTTCTGGCCGGGATTTTAAAATAACTGTCATCACCAGTGGCAGTGCTCCAACCCCTCAAATTTCCAAGCAAATTGAAGTTATTCATTCAACCAACAAACGAAAGGAACTGGATGAAGATTCAAAAGTTACAGCACATGTGAGGCCACAGTTTAAATCAACATTAATAGAAGTTTCGCAAGAGGCAAGATTACCCAAACCAGTTCCCACCAGTTATCATGTCCCACAGCAAACAACTGTAAGTGAAAAATTAATTTCATTTTAACATGTCTACACTTTCAAAAAATTGTGTGTCATAATTGTCTTTTATTGTAAGAAACATATTAGAACCCAAGTTGGGCTCTATCGTTTACCGATATATTTTTAAAAACAACCAAAATTTGGATTGCATAAATGAATAAATAGGTGAATCATTCCCAGATGCATGCAAGTCATTCGAATGCACATAATGGTGGGCGAGTCATTGAAATGGATTCCCACAACATAAAGATCACCCGAGAGGAGGCTGACTGGAAAAAACACAAGATGTCACCTTCTGAACCATACATAGCTTCTCAAAACCTTACAAGAACCATTCAAGTCCCAATCACCACTGTGTCAGCCATCCCTTCAAGAGATTCCCAGTTTGTTAAATCAAGCTACACGGAAAAGAGAGATGATTTTGTAAAACGAAGAAATGAGGAAATCAAATCAAACCAGGAAGGATATGCCAGTGAAAGAGACCCACCTTCAAGATGGTCTCAACGTCCAAACCATGTAGGCCAGCAGGGAAAAATTGAGCATTCCTCATCCAGAACCACGTCTTATGAGAGAACATTCCACCCTGACATGCCTAAAATTGTTCGAAGTACAAGATCAGTTGCTACGGAAGAAGAGCGGCTTCATACTTACTCCAGCACTCGGAAACCTGGTGAAACAGGAAGAAAACTTTTAAGAAGAGATTTTGGGGAAAAAAATACAAAACAAAATAATCAAAACACTCCTGCCAGCCGATCTTCAAGGGATGAAAAACACTACTCTCAGAATTCTAATGAGTCGCAACAGAGTCATTCAAAGCCTCTGTCTAGGCGTGGAAGTAGCGGAAGCACGAAAAGACAGCCATCTCATGGATCTTTGGACACAGATAGTAAGGATACTTTACCTGTAAAATCTCAACGCCTTTCTTCTTCCCACTCCACCAAGTCATCTGGACACTCAAAGCAAGGTTCATCAAAGCCACTTGACCGAAAACATCCCAAAACTGAACAACATTCAGGAAGTGAAAAAAGCAATTTACATAGCTTGTCAACTAAATGTACAGGAAAGGAAGACAGTTCAAAGAAAGTTGGGACAGCTCAAGAAAGAAGACCTTCAGTGACTTCAAAATCCTCTCATGAGAAACTCAAAGAAGATACTTCTTCAAAAGATGCAAGCATTGATCAAAGAAAAGCTGTGAATGCACAAAATTCGAACCCCTGCTTTGGTGGAACTCGAAAGCGTTTGGTGGTATATGACAACTATCCAAAAAAAACTCCAGTACTAAACACTGTTCAAAAGACAAACCTTCCTGATTTTAAGGTATGTATGTTTTCAGAAATAAACTCACTGCAAGACAGTTAACTGTATAACATGTTGTGCTTTTGTTGCAGAAATATGTGAAGGACTTGGCACTAAAATTGCTGAATTTAAAATATGACTTTGAAAAGTATGATTCCACTAAAATTCGAGATTTTATTCATGATGCATCATTGTTCAAACCAAGAAACAGTAAATTACCAAGAGCTTATGGCAAGGAACATGTCATTCATATTTTGAGAAGTTACTTTCAAAATGCAGAGAGAGAAAAGATGATCCCAGTAGGAAATAGTCTAATTGTCTTTATTTACCTGTCCTTAACAAAATTATTTTGTAGGATTGGTTAAGGAGACAAATAAAACAAAAAGGTTTAAGCTGGTGTGAAATTTCACTTAAAACTTTCAAATCACTACAGGTATTTTTAAAATTATTTGGTAATAATATAACATACTTTGCTTATTTCATGTTCTTTTGAAGGAAGCTGTTTTTCGCCAGTGCAGCAGACAGTTCATGCGGGCAGATAACTTATCAGCTTGTCCTATGCTTTCTGGTGTTGTTAATAAATTTGAGATTACATACCCACAGTATGCAGGAGATGTTAAGGGAATTGTGCAACTTTGGTGCTGGACAAATTTGGCTAGCGCTGTGAGTGTGTGTTACATAAAGTTTTTAGTTAATCCCAAAAATGTTTTAAGACTCCATTATTATCATAGTATATACTCTTGCAACATGATTCATAATCTTGTTTTAAATGTTTTATGCATTAACTACACTTGCTTTTGTGTTAATAAGGATTGCTAGCAGCTATATATGTGATATTATTAAGTGTAACTAATCATTTAGGTAATTGACTCAAGCAGCAAATCAAGAGTAACCCGCTCATCCAAGGCTGCAGACAAAGATACTGAACAAACTGACAAAGTTTTAAAGCAGTGGCTGTGCACAGTGTACGACTGCCCTCCTTTCCAAGCTTCAAGTAAGATGCTTATATTGGACAAATGGAACAACTGCATGTTTGTTATTGCATGAATTTGCATTTTTTTGCTTTTGTTTCTACCCCTTTTCAAACATGCGTAAAAGAAAAAGAGGCATCATTGTAAAAATGCCCTGTGCAAATTTATAAAGCTGTTCTGTTGTTTCAAAGAATACAAGAACATGGAGATTTTAAGCAACAAGAAATGGGGAACAAGAGGCAAAAACCAAGTTATTGACCTTGTCGTGTCGTGGTTCCTTGAAGGATATTTCAGAGCTTGTTATAGCCATGTAAGCTTTGACAATGCATATTGTTTTAGGGACCCTCGATGAAGAAATTCTGTCTGTGTGCTTGTGCGGTTAATTGTCCAAGACCAGACTATGAATTTTTTGTGACTATGAATTAATCTTGTTTAATTCTGCCACAGTTGTTTAGTTTTGGTACAGTTGCAAGTCAATGGAAATAGTGTATCAATGAAGATTCAACCGGAAAAAGACATTTTACTTCTACTTATAGTACAATAGAGGAGAAATCGTTTGCAACATCTGCATTTAACAGCATAGTTAAATGCCATGTTGCATGTTTTATAAAATTGTTTAATCCCTTTTGGTATAGTTGGAAAGCCAGAAAAGAGATTCTGTTTCTGGAAAGTCATCAGTGTCTGACTCAGCCAAGAGTGGTAAGTCGAATGCGAAAAAGGAGAAAGAACAAACAGAGGAGGACATGGATCTGGATGATATGGATGTAATGGAGGATGATTTGGTTGAGCCCCCAAGCAAAGAGGTAATCGGTTTTTTTATTTGCTGGTTTGCCATGCGGACTTACAAGTGTAGGTTTGTATTGGCTGTTCAGTCTTATGGAAATGGAACATATGTGTGAGGTTTGTATTCTGGTTTTCATGTATGTGCTGTTTTACCGATGTCGGGCTTGCTTTGTCACGGTTCAATCTTCCTGCTTGAAATCATAAAATGTTTTCAGTACTTGTAAATAAGTATGTACTTCGAAATACTTAGGGTTATGTGAGATTCGTTGGTGATTTTGTGTCTATGTGTCAATTTAAAGAAACATCTAGTTTGATAATAACTGACAATTAGTGTAAATTTTTTGATCGTCGGTAATTTTTACTTTTTAACGTAGTGACTGACATGTTGTATTGGTCAACTTGCCACTATTAATAAAAACGTTTGCGTGCATCGTTCCTAATGATAGGTCTCCGGGTTTGTTTGAAAAACACCATGTGGTTTTAGGGTGAAGTGACGGAATACACGGAGGACGACAGTGGAGCGCCGACAATTTTGCTGTTCTAAAAATATTTGCCCTGCTGGTGAAAAATGTTCCAATTTGATTTCGGACTGATTTGTACGAACTGCAAAACGTTTTGAAACTTGTTTGTATGGCGCAGGAAGATACGTTTTATTATGTTTTCCATTTGAATTTTGCTTGGCTGTATATTTACTGGAAATAAAACGAAGGTAATTGATGTAAATTTGGTCAAGAAGTTCTCCGTTTGACATCAATCTCAGCAGCGGAGGCTTCATATCATCGGTCTGCACGTTACATATGTAAACAGTTTTGTAACCTGTTGCGACGGGTCAAATTTCAAGCACGGCAGGTTGTAAACAATGATTCGTGTTATATGTTGCAAACATGCATGATTGCTTAGGTAACACGCAGGGCACAGTAAAACTAACACTCTTTACTTGTAAGGACGCAGCACAAATTTGCCAAGTTTGACATGATGGAAATGGACGTCACGGACCAGTGGATCGGTAACAGACAAATCCATATATCTGTCTTTGTCGGTAACAGACAAGTCCATATATCTGTCTTTGTCACGGAGCTAATCACCGCACGTTAAGTGCACGCAGATAACCGGCATTGAAGCATTTAGATTTAGACACTCAGTCTCCTTAAGCTGAAAAACACCGCTTTGCTTTCGAACAAAGGGATGCGATTGTTGGTGGTTGGGATGCATTATTGCGCCGAGTTTTCGTTTTGTTGCAGTACACATATAGCCTACAATAAATAGTCAACAAAATATAAAATGCAAACCTGTAGAGACGTTTTTGAGTTGGTTTCGTGTCGAATGTACATCAAGAAGGCCAACCTGTACTGAGCAGCGTAGGCTACTGCTAGGAGAAGAAACTCAACAGTAGGCTACGTCAGTTCAAAAGTGATATTTAGGCCTTCCAAGCTTTGCATAAATTTTCGATTTTAGGTGTGGTTATAGGCTACTTCTCGTGAAGGTTCGAGGAAAGTTGTGTTGGGTGACGAAGTTTTGCAATGCTTTGAATATGCGGAAACCGCCCTCAACCCCAAAATACTAACAATAACCCAGTCTAGAATGTCGAGTAGGCTATCCCGGACGAGCCAATTTGCCAACGGAGCCATTTACAGTGTAGCCTACGTAGGATGTGGGGTAGCTAGGGGAGAGCGGGGCAAAATGAGGTGGTGGGGTAAAATGAAGTTGGCGTTTTTTAGACTACCTACTTGCGCCACCATGCGCCAAATCTGTTCCTAGGTAGCCATCTTGGATTTCTATCTTGTCAACAAACAGTTTGCGTTTTGGCGGGTTTTTGTAGTGTTTGTACAAAAAAGTTTAAAAATGACGTTTTTCTTAAAAAAATGTGGTTGGTTATTATTTTGTTTTTTTGTGTGGTAACGTACATTTCAAAATTTCGGAAACTCTATTGTTGTTAGGTTAGTGTAGTGTTTATTATTTGTAAAAGACAATTTTTGTTTGCTTTGTTTAGTATTTTTTTGTAATGACTATCTTGTTGTGAGTAAAGTGGGGGCAAAATGAAGGACCTCGCCTCGTTTTACCCCACCCTAACAAGTAATCAGTCAATGTTTGCAGTTTTTGCTGTTGTGAAATAGAACAAACCTCTTGTTGTCCATCAGTAATCATAGTGCAGATCCAGACCATGCACAACAGTTCAGGCACAAAAATTAGATAAAGTTGTATTTTAAACGAGCAATACTATTTTTAAACGAGCAATACTACTGCTGATTTTATGTACTACTGCTGAAGTAAGTCTAATATTACATGCGAATGTATTATGAAGTCTTTGTTTCTATTAGACATTCAACATGGTTAGAAACTATATAAGAAAAACAAAGCGACAAAGTTGGTCACCAGAGGCCATGAAAACAGCTGTGCTGAATATTATAAACAAGCAAATGACATACCAGCAGGCATCAACAAGTTTTGCTATTCCGAAAAGCACGATTGAAAGGCGGGTGGCATTATTTCGCAAAGAAAGGTCCTTAAACAAAGCATGCAAAAAAGGTAAAAGTAATGCAACAGAATTTGGAAATAGTCGGTTTATATCATGGATTATAAAATAACCTGCTATTGTTAAGTTTACTAAATGCCATATTTCATTTTTTTGCCAATATTTATTTTATATTTGCAGAACTAGGAAGGTACAAATCATTTTTTTCTGCCGAACAAGAAGATCAACTAGTAAAATATGTTAAAATTTTGGAAAGTTCTTTATTTGGTCTCACACCAAAAGAACTTCGAAGGTTAGCCTTTGAAGTAGCACAAAGAAATGGCATAGAGAATAATTTCAACAGGAATATTTGCTTAGCCGGAATAGATTGGCTTAGAGGGTTTCTTAGAAGACACAAGACCTTATCTGTTCGCAAACCTGAAGCAACATCTGCTGCACGTGCTGCTGGTTTTAACAAAGTTGTTGTAGCAAAGTTTTTTTCTTTGCTAACTAAAGTAATTGATGAAAACCAACTAACAGCTAGTTCCATCTACAACTGTGATGAGACTGGCGTAACAACAGTGCCTAAGTCACTATCAAAAATTATTGCTGTGAAGGGAAAACGCCAAGTAGGCTCGCTCACATCAGCAGAAAGAGGCCAAACTATTACTTTAGAAATCTGCATGTGTGCAGATGGGAAATATATGCCACCCATGTATATATTTCCCAGGAAATGCATGAAGCCTGAACTAATGGATGGTGCTATGCCTGGTGCTTGGGCAGAATGCCACCCATCAGGTTGGATGCAGTCTGAAATTTTTGTTGCATGGATGAAAAAGTTCATTGATTTCAGCCATGCATCCCTAAGCTCAAAAGTTTTGTTGCTGCTTGATGGCCATGCAACACATACAATAAATATAGAAGTCATTGACCTAGCCAAACAAAAATTTGTTTGTTTGTTGGTTTAAATTATTTATGTTCATGACATTTTGCCTGGATGCAAAGAATAAAATAAAATTATAATTGCAGAAAGTTACATTTTTTAAAAAAAATCTCTTTTTTCCCATTTTGCCCCATGGGGAGAAACAAAAGCAACACAATAACCAAAGATGCCAATAAAACCCTTTACTTGCATAAATCACATAAATAGCGAATAAATCTTCCATTCTCCTCCACACCTGCACATGAGCAGTGTGCCCACTTGTTGCAGGAACAACAACATATCCATCCCTCTGTTGAAGTGGAATACAATTCCTTGCAGAACAAACATGCTTCATCTTGATTTGCTTTGTTTTTTTTTGGCAATCTTCTTAAACTTTAAAGTCCTTTTGCAGGTCTTTTTTGACACCTTGTTGGTGCCTGTTATTTGAGATTTTAATTTTAAGATGTTTGGAGAACTAGTCAAAATTTTGTTGATCCTCTTTTTTTTCTTGTTTTAAATGAACTTTGGGATTGGCATTATATATTGAATTGAATTATGAAAAGATGCATTCAATATTTTGTTCCCTAGTTTTTAAAACCAGACAAAAGACAGGAGATTGAATGTCAATATCAATGATTGCCAAGGGGGAATAAATAATCTATGTCACTAAAGACACTTTCATTCACTCGCAATATGCCACTTTTTTAAAACCATTAAAAGCACTGTGCATTGTGGCTGCTTGCATAAAAGCTTCACTAACTAGCTTTGCTATCTGAAATACAGATACCACTCTACCAGGTCAAGGACTTCTATATTCATGGTATGTGTTGCATGGCCATCAAGCAGCAACAAAACTTTTGAGCTTAGGGATGCATGGCTGAAATCAATGAACTTTTTCATCCATGCAACAAAAATTTTAGACTGCATCCAACCTGATGGGTGGCATTCTGCCCAAGCACCAGGCATAGCACCATCCATTAGTTCAGGCTTCATGCATTTCCTGGGAAATATATACATGGGTGGCATATATTTCCCATCTGCACGCATGCAGATTTCTAAAGTAATAGTTTGGCCTCTTTCTGCTGATGTGGGCGAGCCTACTTGGCGTTTTCCCTTTACTGCAATAATTTTCGATAGTGACTTAGGCACTGTTGTTACGCCAGTCTCATCACAGTTGTAGATGGAACTAGCTGTTAGTTGGTTTTCATCAATTACTTTAGTTAGCAAAGATAAAAACAGCACGAGTAGCAGATGTTTCTTTAGGTAACCCTTAAGAAAGGAGAATGGAAGTTACATTCGATAGGTTTGTTATTTGTGCAAGTAAAGCGTTTTATTGGTGTCTGTTGTTGGTTGCTGGTTGACATTTAATATGTATATGACTAAAGTTTTGCCGAGATACAAACAATAAAACATTCCTCAGCATTGTGACTTTTGTTTCTTATGGACATTCAAATTTTCTGGCTCATATGACATGACCTCATTTTGCCCCCTCCATGGGGCAAAATGGGAAAAAAAAGGACTTTTTTTGTTTTTAATTTTCTAACTTTCTACAATTAATTTTTTTTTGAATTTGTTGTTTTGTGTAGTAGATGAACTGTTTAAGATGTTGTGCAAGTTTGGTTGAAATATTCCCAGTGTTTATGACGTCACAACACTTCCCGCTTAAGTGGCCCGTTTTGCCCCGCTCTCCCCTATATAGGCCTGTGCCAAGAATCCAAATGTCATTTTTTGTGTTATATAATAGTTTAAGCTCTTGTGCCAGCTAATTTAAATATCAACAAAACATGCAGCTTTTAAAAAAGCTTGCAGATCATTAAGCAGTTATATTCGTGCAGGTAACGATTAAACCACATGAAGTCCCATTAAGCATTAAGAAATAAGTGCCCCGTAGCCTATTCAGCGTGAAGAATTAGATAGCCTACACGTGTAAATTATGTCATCCTGCCGCACTAAAAAAACTTATAGGACTGTTGGTCGAATATATAGGTACTTTAGCAGATGGTTACCTTTCAGTTCTTAGTCGCTATTAAAAACTGATTAAACTTCCCATAGGCACCAAACACCGCTATGCCTGGCACATGCTTCATACGTTTGTCAAGCGTTATTTGCTTTTGAGAAACTATTCTGAACTTCTACGTAAAAAACAAAGGTTTTTCCCAAGCTTAAACTCCCAAGATCTGGGAGAAAATCCTGTCAAGTGGCGCAAAAGAGCATTTGCAAATATCTAAAATGCAATTTGTGTAAAAAATGCTGACGGTTAGGGCTATTAGGGTTGGATTGAAGATTTATGATAATAACTTAGTAACAAAATTAAACTTAAAACCCTGATCGTTATGTTAAATTAGTCCCCAATCCTATCCCACATTTCTACTGTGAGTTCTTGTGTCAGTCGCAGTTTGACAAGTTTGTTTTAGTTTTGTGATTGTTTCATTAAATATAAAATAAGTTAGTTTTTGTATAGTTTGCACCGTTATAGTAAATTTTAAACATTTGCTTTTTGAAGTTTTTTAACATGTATTTAGGAATAGTGACGTCATTATTTTTACATTGTTGTGATTACAGATCAGTAGCCTACACACTTAACATTTTGCTAAAGTAGAGTAAGACATTATAGCTAATATTTGCAACATGTTTACATCTTTTCATAACCACAAGAATTAACTATATTTAATTTTATTGTTGTAAGTTAGTTACGGCATAATTAGCAAGTATGACACAAAGCGACACAAAATAAAGCATCCAAAAATCGACTTGTTTAATGAGGTTGCAAAAATGCAGGTAAAAGGTAGCTGTATTCCTTTGGATCCAGTATACATGCCTATCACACAAACGAAAACAATAATAAGGGACTTGTATGTTTAACGCCCATTAAAAACCGACATTTAGCAGTTTGGCACATTTACATTTGCATAGATATAAGTGCGGTAGTTTGAAGATTAGGTTGTTACAGGTTTTTGTGCTTTGGGGACGCAACAACAGCAAATATAGTTTGTCGAATACATATATAGACTACATGTGTTTCAGTTTTCGAACAACTCGACTTAAACCTCGCAGAGGAATCTCACAGCAAAATCCGGGCAGAGTGAACCTTCTGGTTGTTTTGAGTTGTCGCACAGGACACCTTCGCTGGCTGAGTTAAGGCTCAAGTTCAATGGTCTGAAACATAAACACGTGTTGTAAGTTAGATTGTAGAGAAATCGTAAAATTAATGTTGTGTACTCAAAACTGTCGTTTCCTATTCAATTTTGTGTTATTGTGTTGCAAAAAAGCAGGCTAAACAGCTTAACTTGCTAAACTTAAACAAAACGGGACACGACAGAACGTAGCTCGGCGATGTACCAAAGGTTATCTAAACAGAAAATTTTCGCTCTGACCAGATTTTATGCCGCTGGAAAAATGGTATAAGAGTTTATTAGTCAGGCAAGTTTACAGATTAAAGATGCAACTTGTTGCTTGGATTAAATGAAACAACAGCGATAACACAACCTATACACTTAAAAAGAAGCACATGTTAGTTTTTGTCTGTTTAAAGGGTTGTCGTTTTACCTACTTTTCTGGGTTTAATAGTTTGCTAATACAGTCCGAAACCAACTTTCTAAATTCAATTTGCTGTAATTTGATTTTTGGTGTTTTAACAATGTTTTTAAACTTTAAAGTAATGCTAATTTTGTTTAAAAATCTTACCCAGTGATGGGGGCGCGAAGAAACACCACAGTTCTGTCCACAGCAATAGGGTTCGCGCAAACTACGTCAGGATGCATGTAGCGAATCCTCTCCAAACTCTCATCATCACCACAACCAGTCGCGTTGTCAGTGTCAATCCATTCAGTCCAGGCCACGTTACACACTGCGTGGAGGACAACTCAAATGATTGATTGTTTGCTATTAGCCTCTTGCATTAGTAATTGTGACATTTTTTTGGAATAAGACTAATAGGTCTACGTTAGACCAAGCGTGTTCAAAAGATGTCAGACTGCCGCAAAACTTGCTTGTCTAACTAATTTTACTACCTCAAAATACTCTTCTTAAATATTTAGGTTTATAAGGAGGTCACATTGATCACTGTACATTTGGGGGGAACATTCAACTTTCGTTCCTTTGTGTCTTATTTTGTCTAATTAACAATCCGTCACTATTATTATCAATGTTTGTTTGTCACAAAAAAGTTCCCACTATACGTAGAGAAAAGTTGTCTGGACTCTCATGTTTACAGATTTTTGGGAAAGGTGAATGGGCAAAAAACACGAAACCTTTGGTGTTTTGCCATCCAATGTTGTCGAATTTTTATTTGTTCAACTTACTGGATCTACTTTCGCCAGGAAACGTGAATCCATGTGGGAGATCAGCACTCGATGCACATTTACCGGATTTCCAATCCGCAAACACCTTGGTCCACTCGTATTGGTAATATTGGCGCCATTCTATGTAGCTTTCTCTCCATTCGGTAAGTATTGTCGAGCATGATGATGCTAAAATACATACACACAGGATTGACGGATTTATAGGAACAAATGTAGTAGTAAAATGCTTTTTCTTTGCAAATATTTAACTTACTGGCTTTAAGACAGGTCTTTCCATCTTCAGCAAGTCCGTATCCAATAAAACAACTGCAAACCGCTGTGCCATTCACTGATGTACAGTTTTGACTACAGCCGCCGTTGTCGTACTTGCATATGTCTGTTTTAAAAAAGACTTTTATGAAAATGCCGAAATAACAAAAAAAACATTTTGACTCTTGTTATTTCTTTATGTTTTGAAAAACATCATTACTTTAACCAAATGTTGTTTTCGGTTTAGCAACATATATATTCTGCTGATCCTCTTAATAAAACCTACTAGTTGAGTGGCAAGCCCATGCTCCTTCTCGCAGGCCACAATACTGATCACTTCTGCACGGTTCTTCCTCGCAGTCCCATTCTCCATTGCGGCACTGACATTTGTACTTACAAAGTTCATCAACTTGACATTCTCCGTGCTGCCACCGTAAAAAACACATAAATTTCGTTTGAGGCTAATATAAACAAGTTAAAATAGGTAATATACTTGCGCACAAGAGCATTATGGCAGACAATAATTTAACGTTTTGTTTGTATCAGAGTAATTTAAAGGTATTGCTGCATTTGTAAATGTCAGCTAAACCAGTTTTTATCGAGAGTTTATGAGAAGAAAAACAAGTTTGATTTGATTTACCTTAAAATATAGACCTGTTGTTGGTGACAAACATCCACACTGGTTCGATTTAACACATTCTCCTGCGCTGTAGATGTAACCCTCGTCGCAAACACAAGCTGAAAAAGATAAATGATTTGGAGAACCAACGGTACATAAAAGTGGATCAAAAACTTTGCACTTACATTCAGTGTCAGGTCCGGTGACAAACTGTGATACTGCCATGCATTCTGAACCGTCTCTGTCACTGCATGTTGGCTGGCACAAGGTACTGTACTCTTCATAATGCGAATTAGCAGGGCAAGCAAGCCTGATACCACTCCAAGGGCGAACGCCCACCGGAAACAAACCACCGCGGATCACGCATTCCGTCACAAATCCAACAACTGTGCTTTCTAGACTGTCAATAAAATGACCACCTCCACAACGCCCTCCGTTGCACAACGTGTTTACACACGCCCTCTGGTGGGCAATCAAATCAACATGTTCCCGGCATTCGCTAAAAATGTCGCTGGTGAGCACGCCGCATCCATGTGAGCCGTGGAAGAAATCGTAAGCCCTCTCGTTCTTACATACAAATTCCCTGGTTCCACCGCGACATCTTAGAAAAAGTGTTTACGTTATTTCTGTTTATTTGCTGACTTTTTAGGTTAAGATAACAATTTATTTAGTTAGCAATTACCACCTTAACAGCATTTACAATTTGCCGAAAACTTACTCCTCCTCATATCCGTATCTCCAGGCATCGCCAAACTGAACGACATCGACTGCTGGTGTACTGTGTTCGTCAATAATGAAATCATTGTCGGGATTGCTGTCGAAAGTTCCGCACAAACCACCAGTTCGTCCTCGCAGCTGTCCGTTCACGGTAATCAAGATTCTTAAAAAAAAACATTATAATAAACCTGGTTTATCAACCACAAACAAATCCTCTTCGGATCATTTTTTAGTTTAGAAAACAAACAAGGCAAATGTGTACCGCTGAATCACTATATCAGGGTTTCTTATTAAGACTTAAAGCCCTATTGTAGCGCTGTTGCATGCCCAACGCACATTTAAATATTGTTTAAAGTGTTGATGTTTATAATATATGAACATATGAGTCGTAATTAGGACCTTGCTACCAAAACTAACTTAACAATAAGTTTTGGACAAACTAAAAAATCGCCTACCCTCCATGTACGCTCATACGCAGTGTGAGGCCGAACTCAAAATAGAGTGTGAGGAAATTGCTTTGTGAGATCACCTTCACTCCTTTGTAGTAACTTCCCGGATAAACAATCAGTCCATTGAACTGTGTAGAATAAAGTAGTAATAATAATAAGCAAAGGCTTTATTGGGTAAGCAGTGTAATTTTGAAATCACTTTTTACAAAATTTATGCACATTTATTTTAATACATAATTTACATTTTCTGTGCAGGCTTCTTTGAGTACTGCTTTAATGTATGTCAACTTATAACTGGTTAAAACTCTAAACCTACATAAAGCATTTTTTGTGCGAAAATGTACTCACATCTTTTTTAATAAACTTTCAACGAAACGAAGGTAGGTTAACTACGAAATTTACCTTGGCGTATTGCCACTGTGAATGAAGTTCGACCTCCAACGGGTATTCTCCTAGAGCCGAAAGTTTAGCCCAGTAACCGCTTCTGCCACATGGCAACTCCACGTTGCGGTTCACCAAAACGCCAAAGGATGGCCAGCTGTCACCTTCACCTCCCCTTGCGCTGCATAGAAACCAAGCAGTCAAATAAAAGTAGATTTAATGGATCGTCGTTTCATGGGATTTCAACTGATTTTTTGGTCTTTATGTCTTTATTTTTAAAAAGTTTTGATTAAAAAATAATTTGGATATTCGACCAAAACTGCTACCAAGTATAACCAGCAGAAAATAAATTATTTAAAATATTACGATGAATGAACCTTACCCGAGAGCAAGGTAAGTGCACGTTCCGTCAAAGTTGTACTGGCGGCGGTCGAAGGTGGAAACGTAAGAGGAACCCCATACTAAGCACTCTGCACTCTAAAAAATATATTCACCCATGAATAACTGTGCTTTACCGACTTCAAACATAAATGTGACGTTTTTATGTTTAGCAGCCTTTTTGAATTATCGTATACCTATACCATTGTAAGTAGGCTACATGGCTTTACTTTAAAGGTGTTTTTAAGTTTTGTTTTCTAGCTTTTTTGCACTGTTCTTTATTTTGGTAGTAACTTAAATTGCAGTGTAATCTCAATACACGGGTTACTTCAATAGCACTTCAAATAAACGACTACTCCGGAACATTTAAACGTACCGGTACAAGGCATTGGTAGCTTTCACCGACAGCCAAGCATTCTTCTTCTTCACCGCAACTGTATTCACCACATTCCCACCTGTTGGGACCGGTACATGCACAACGGAACGTACATGAGTTATCTGACTCCACAAATCCTGCAAAATTTTATTGTTTTATAACGTCACTAAAATTATAGATGACTTTCCGTCCAACATTTGGTTGGATTTTGCTTATTTTACCATTTAGAAAGTCACACCTTTTTGCCTCTTGCGTTTTGTTACTACTCGTATTAGTGTAATTGTATCGAAATTCGATAAGAACCAGTAAAAGTTTTGTATTCGTAATACCTTGTGGAACGAAGGGACGGTCATCAGGGTAACAACCACATGATTCCTGACGCACACAAGCTCCATTTTCCCACAAATGCCCAAGGTTGCAAACACATCCATCCACCACTGGTTCATCACACCTGAATTCGAGTTTCAGTTTAACTTGGTCTTTTCTACTGCTGCTTCACATTTACCAACAATTTGCTTAAATTTATTTCACTTACACGGTCGAGGCAAAAGGATTGGCGCAGGTGTTCGGGCAGCCGGACGTGCAGATTTCAAAATGAGAGTTCTCTGGACATACTGGTACCGGTATTTCGGCATCGGTTCTCGCATCGCACAGAGGAACTTCCGCCTCACGGCATTGGTCCAACACCCGCATAAATATCTAGAAAAGGACACTTTTATATTGTACCTCGTAAAAAATAGGCGACTCAACAATAAATAAAGAAAAAAAGATAAAAAATCTTAAAAGTCTTTGGTTGTTTTGACGTTTGTGAAATGTGACAATGGGCGTCTTACAAAATTACGAGCAAAATCGCAAAAAAGAGGTAATTAAAACAACTAGTAAAAAACAGCAACTTACAGACTCGATGATTGAGTCGTCACCACCATTTGCACAAACATCGTATATGCAATCAGCATACACTGTAGCAAGATCGACCGCACCATCACAACCAGCAAACACTGTAGACACTGTTGTGTCGAAAACAGAACAGACCGTTGCGCTGCGGAAAAGCATGTTTAACGATCAGCAAGTAGAATCCTTGTTTCTACAGTTTAAACATTTTAAGTAGCTACTACTTGTGACTCTGATGTAGCGACTTTAACTCTATTTATTGGGATTGTTTTTGTATTTCATCAAAGACGGAACATCAAGTTCAAGTTCAACAGAACTAAAATCCCACAACTTACTAGGTTGCGGCATCTTCAGGCGGGCAAACAAAGGGATCTGGTGGTACTGGAGTATCACAATCTCCAACTTGGTAACTCTGACCAAACATATTCACGTCCGTTACCAAAGTTCCGTTGGAGGCTTTGAAGTCATCATCCAACACACCGTTGTAATCTCCACACAACCCACTGGCCTGTTAACAAAAACCAACAAGTAAATAAATAAACATTTTTTCTGTCCATGTTTCTAAACGTTTTCTTTTCAAATGTTGACTGAGAGCTGCAGTATGTTAAGGTATAAATTATAGAACGTAATTTGTAGAATTATAAAAATATCAAAACCAAGCTACGTACGCGTCCAGAGAAAGCTCCAGGAACACGGACTCGAACGTCGCCACCATTAAACTTTACTCTCCAACTTCCCACCCTCAAAACAAGGTATCCACCATTTGTGGTGATCCTCATGTTTCCAACTGTTCTATCTCTCGTGACAAATGTCGTGTTAAAGAGCCCGGATACCTTAAAAACGTAATAATTAGGAACAGGGTTAAAATGTTGTCTGTTCATATATTGTTATAAAGTTATATTATATTGCAGAATTAAGCTTGGCAATGTTTGAATACCGATATTTTGTATCGCTTTGACCATAAAAGAGGTCAGAAATGTCATGATTTTTTATCTGTGGTGTATGTTTTAGTTTTACCGTGGCAACGACGCCGCTGTCGGTACGTGACATCACCACAGTGACATCATATCCGTTGAGGACGAAGGAAACTTCAACATATTGGAGCCAAGAAACATGAGTGACACCGTTTCGAAACTCGTTTTGTGTCAATACACTCAGTTGATGTCCGGTGTCTGGATGAACTCCACTGAACAATAAATACTTGCAAGCTCCTTGGAAGTCGTAAAGTTTTCCGTCAAAGGTTCGGTAATGAGGATCGCCATGTGCTTGGCACTCCGCGGAATCTAAAATTAAATGTTGCATGCTATTACAAAGTTGGTGAAATTTGATGCCAGTTGACTGCAAACGCTTAAAAGGAGCAACGTGAATATCAATAGAAAATGAGTTTTCTACCTCGTGCCCCTGGAACAAAATGATTTTAAACCGGTGAACTTAAAGCTGCAGACATCGGTTACCGAATCCCGACGATCACTACGTTAATTTTGACTCTATTTGCATAACATACGATAGTCACATGGGTCATCACATATATCTCAAATAGAATAGTTGCTTCATTGCGTTACTTCTTATTTTCAGAGATTTTAAAGTAGTTGTTTGTACATACTCTAGATTTGTAGTGTGTATGTACTAAAAACATTAAGAGTTAACAACCTGTTGGCACGCATCCGAGCTGGTTAGTAGCAGGGTCGACATCACACACTTCACCCGTGCCGCACGTTGATGCCGTACACGTCAGTACTCCACTGGCACACGAGCAATACTCCTCGCATCCAGGAGTGTAGAATGAAGCTCCGCTCTGTTGGGTGCATAAATAATACCGATGGGGTTAAATTGGATGTGTTGGTTGAGACACAGTTGTAAATCGGGCTTTATCGGTCGGGTTTGGACGTTTTTTTAACAAACGGGCTTAATTCGGCATTCACATTCTTTGACAAATAAAATTACTCAGCTTACTTACTAGTAGCTGGACAACCTAAAGCCCAACATCCCTAAAATGTCGTGTTTAAGCCATTGACTATGATTGTCCATTGTGTATGTTTTCTTTAATAAATTGGGCCTCAAACTGTCGGGCCTAAACGGTCCTTTCTAAAACGTTTCGGGTTTGGATTTAAACTTCGGGCCCGCTTAGAACGTTGAATTGAGACAATGGCAATTACCACATATCATTTAACTTAACAAATTTAGGGATTCAACTGTAACTGAAAACATTTCAACATACTCCTATTTCCTACCTCATAATATCTTCCTTCCGTGCCGCACCCGCACTCAGTAAGTGGGACGCATTTTTCACCGGATAAAACGAATCCCTCGTTACACACACAACCTGAAGCACGGAATTATTATTATAAACACTAACAACTTTTTCCAAAATCTAAAGGTGACGGGCTACTTAAGATGAACATAAATTCATAACTGAAGCGTCTATGCAAACCAGCGATCACGGCACACCTAGTTAATAGTTAGACCCAAAAATTATTTAAAGCAAAACTTGTTTACATAACATCCAAATTAATACCTGATCTGGGTGGTAAAGTACAACGGGCGGCTTGGTTTGGATTGAGGCAAGTGTCTGTACAACCTGGTCCTTCGTGTTCATAGTGTGAGTTTGCTGGGCAGTCGACGGCTAAGAAACGAATGTTTTCATTTTCATTTTCACATTTTTATTACAGCATGATCTTTTGCATTAACATTTTTCACGCTTTAGTAGTAAGCTTAGTTAATAATTTTAATTAAACCCTTGAAAACTAAATAGCCCTTTTTTGTTTTGTACACTGGACTTACGGATGTCAAGAACATCTCTCCAATCGCAGACTGTGTAACCTGCTCCTTGACATCTCTCAGCATATTGGGAAACAGCTTCTTCAATTGCTGTTAGCTCGCCCAAAGTGATACACATGTCGAAAACGCAGTTCTAAAGGAGAGAAAGACCATTTTCGTTTATCACTTTGGGACGGGAAATACAAAATCCTAAATTTGAACAAGCTGGTTGAACGCTTATTATGTTCTCATAAAATGCCTTGTTTTTTCTTGTTATACTACAATGGATTGCATTACTGTGATTAAAATCCGTTTCAATAGGAATTATGTGACATTTTCATGAACTGCCCACTGACCTGTACGAGATCGGGAACTGAGAGTTCTCTTCTGCATTCCTCAAAACACTCGTTTTCAGTAATGCCACAAAGTGCTCTGTATTCATCAATGGCCGCACATTCACCTATGCCATCGTCATCGTTGCCATCTTTACAACTAACAGCAAGGAAGAACATGTTAAAGTGGAAAATAGGTTGGTTATGTGAACAAATAACATCACTGTATCGGTAAGTGTTTAAACCTACGTCCAATTAAGGCCTTTCAAATATACCTTTCAAATCGTGTATTAATGGTTTAAAACCCTTTAAAGTTTCGCATTTCAACGAAACATTGGATTTGCCAACACTGTTTTAAAACGTTGTTGGACTTAACCTAATGCCAAACAGGCCTAAAACGTCATGTTTAAGCCTTGTTTCTTATTGTCCATTTTTGTATGTCTTCTTTATTATATTCTGCATACCCGTTCTCTTATTTGGAGGCTTTCATGTACAGATCTGTCAATCAAACTTTTTAGTCTAAATACGGGCTTCTCAAAAACGATTAGGGTGGGGTTTGGCCTCAAATTTTGGGCCCGCCTACAGCAGTGGAGCGACATTGTAAAAAATATTGTGAAAAATGAAGGTAATCATGTAATGTCAAAATTTAGTTTCTAAAATCAGTCACACTTCACAATACATAACGTTACAAAGTTTATTGCAATAGAATACAATATTTAAGAATATTTAATATGTGTGTAATAGCTTACCCAATCGCATTGCCTCCGACCTTAAAGCTGTTGCCAACATCAACCGCCGACGCTATTATACTGGAGTTTGTGGCAAGGACCAGATCGTCACTGGTGTCGCCGTTCATGTTTCCACAGAGACCTGAACACAGATCATAAGAATCATAGTTTATAAAAAAAAAAAATCATAAGAATCATAGCAGAGAGTATTGCTGTAAAAAATTTAGTTTTGTTTTTTACAGTTTTTAGAACATATTTTGAAGGTTGTAAATCATGCGGATCTGAGTAGTTTATGTGACAAAGCACCTCTCAATGCGTTATTGAATGAAGGAAGGAAGTAACGTGGTAATAAAAATTTACCAAAACTTTGTAACATTTAACATACGCACCAGTTAGCCGACCAGCATATGAACCAGAGAGTGTGACGAAGAAGTTGTACCTTCCGTTGTAAAGTATCGCCAACCCGAAGGAGGTAGTCAGCTGTATATTTCCACCCACCCTTTCAAGAGTTAAACCTTGACTGGGCAGACTAAATGGTGCGTTGATCTCGATCCCGTTAAACTATACAAGCCGGGAACATATGGTTAGATATTGAGTTTATGACATTCTAGAACAGTGGTTCTCAAACTGTTTCATTATTTTTTTCAAAACGGCCCCTTCGCCATTATATCGAGGGCTCGCGGTCCCTAAGTCTGAATGTTTATTTTAGAAAAGCGAAAGTTGATTGCAGGATTTTAGCTAGGTATGCAAAATTGCGCATAACAATGATCCAAATACAGCATGTGACATCACAGACAAAAAAAACATTACGATTGTGCGCGAACAGTTTCATTTTTGTTAGTTGCGATGCAATAAAGGCTATTGTTTAACAATGGAGACATTCGATTCTCAATTCTATTTTGATTTAAACTATTCAGTGGCACAAACTTACGCTAAAACATATTATAGAATTATAGAAGAATTACTTTAACCTTTTCGCGGTCCCCCCAAAATTGCCTCACGGACCCCTAAAGCCTAAAGGACCGCGGACCACAGTTCTAGAATGTAGAACTTTGCGTCTTGCACATTTTAGGTATAGGAAGACTTACGCATCAATTGATTGGTGAGTATCACTGCGCAAAAGTTTCTTACCGTCAATCGCCTTCCCTGCAGAAACTGGATTGTGTCGTTACCAATTTTGAAAAATGCTCGTTTAAACCAGGAAACTCTGGTGTCTCCTCCCAGATGTTGGTTTTCAATCTGCAAACATTTGGCAGAAATGTTTTGAGATTGTTGAGGATTTAGCAAAGAATATATAATAGATAGTGTTACTGTATAAACATGAATATATAAAAAACATTTGGAAGCACTATAAGCCCTTCCAACTTTATGAAAAGAATAATAGGAAGATTTTGCTTTACCAAAATGGAGAAAGGTTGCAAACTGCCGTAGCCGACATCAAATGTTGTTTCAACCAGTGTGTAGATACACGTTCCCATAAAGTCGTAAGGCAGCCCGTCAAAAGTTACAAAATGGGGGTCGCCTGTAGCCTGGCATGTTTGAGATCCTAGTAATAACATCATATGTGTTTGTTTTTTTTAAAAGAAAAAAATATCTAATAATGTCATGATTCGCGTTGGTAATCAACACAGTTTTTTGTATTGTAACTCCACACGGCATGTACAATTTTTCACCAAAGCAATAAGGCGGAGGTTAGGTCATTTTGTTAAAATTGGACATATTACCCGGACTGTACGATAATAATCTGTCAAAAACTGTTTTTAATCACAACAAACCAGTGATGTTAGATGTAGGTCGGGAAAAAATCATCCATTATAGGTTGGTAGTTAGCCTATTTCCAAATCTCAGGGTCGACTTACCAACATTTCGACATCCGAGAACAGACACTGACCAGACTCCAGTTTCTAAGCATTCACTGTTTTCCTCCGTGTCGAGGATGAATTCTGGGGCGCATTGCACAGTACAGACTGACCCAACGTTGTTGGAGGACGTGCAAGTGACTGTGCTACCTTCACCTGACGGCAACCTGGGGCACTGCGAAACAAGGTTCTCACGTTTTGTATTCAGTTGAACTAAGTTAAAATACATGCTTTGGTGGTATGGTCGCATTACCGTCCCCGACTACTTAATTTTTCCACAGTTGATTTGTGTCTGTGTTTTATCTTAAACCAAATATTTTGAAACAAAGTATAAGTTAAAAATTTAGGTTAAATGCTTTCAACAATTTCTAACTACTAAACACATCAATAAAACCTCGTCATGATAATTAAATGTTTTTACAAATAAAAACTTACCCTGACGCCAGAATCGCGAACCAGAATGTTAAAGCTCGTGAAAACAAATTCGCTGCTGCCAGATGGCGTTGCTGTCAAGGTGGCACGACTTAGTGAACCTGGTGTAGCGTCAGAAGGTATTGTGACTGTGATCACCAATCTGATTGTTGTAGTGTTGGCAGGAACTCTGTGCATAGCATAGAAATGCATGTTAGGTAACATAAAATTTGGATTATATTTTTTAAAACCAGCTATTTTTCAATTTAAATGCTGTTAAGAAATGTTGTGTTGTATTGTGTGCTCCTTTTTAACACATTTTGTGCTTGGGTCACAATCCCACAGCTACTTGAAATACTCACGAAATTATAGTTGTGGCATATAGTAAAGGATCCGATAGATCGAAAACAAAACTCGTTCCCAAATCGGAAGTAAGCAGTGCTGTCACCTGAACATCAAAATATAAAGATCGTACTAAACTTCTCGAAGCGTAATTGTTCATATTCTGCATCGTTATGTCTCACCGTAAAAGTCTCTCCTGCGTCAAGAGTTAGATCGCTGATTTTTTCAAGATCAATGTTGGCCACTAGGGGTGATACAGCGCAAGGATCGACGCGGACAAATTTGTATCCATCATTCACACCGTTCAGAACCTAAAATAAAAACGACATGTTTAAAATACGAGTGCATGAGTCATTGCTTAGGATTTTTCTTTATATTATTGCGTTATAGGGCAACTCTATATAAGCCGCCCGAACTTTTTATGACGGAACTGTTTTATGTAAAGCAAGGATTGTTAAATGCATAAAACAGCGGAAGTCGTAATAATTGTTACCGACCCGGCGTGCTAATAATATAATAAATGTGGTCTACTGAGCTTGAATTAAATCTTGGACAAAAATCTTCTAAGGCGTGGTGCAAACTAAAGGTCGATATGTTTTATTGCTTTTAAAAAGTTATTTAGCGTGTAAGAAAACGCCTCTTCGGCACCCTATCGCCCTTCCTGTTGGCATTGACGAGCATTTGCGCGTATCTCGCTATCCCTCCTCGTTGATACTTAATTGAGGCATTACTTCGTTGTGGACTTGTTTTTCTTTTGTTAAAAGTTATTTTGACTTAGCATTGCGTGTGAGGTTGTTGCATGGCAACTAGGGAGTCTAAACATCCATTTAAGGCTCGCAAAACAACTGCAATTCTAAGAAATGTATTCCCGACTCCTGTTAAGGTGGGCTAGGTCACGCCGCTGCGACGTTAGAAAGAAACTTGTGCAAGGGTAAAAAGTGACGATGATTTTAGAAACTCAACTACATAAAAATCAGTTTCTCGAATACTATTGCTTTGCCGAGATTTTTATAATATAGCATTTTTTACATCAACACTGTTTTCAAACCGTATAGGAAAGTTTTATTTTGATTGTCGTGCAAAATATTTTTCTGGTGATAATTTTATACTTCGCTGCAAAACGAACCTAAGATAATTAATTGTGTATCGCCATAAATGATAATAACATTTATTTCAAATTTCATATCTTATTTCATTTCGGAGATACAATTATTTGTTGCGCACATGCCATATTGCTATTTAAATTTAGCGACATGGCCTTTGCGGGAGTTGGAACTAAATTATATTGTTGTCTCTCTTTTAGCCTGCACACATTTTATGTATAAATTTCTGATTCCTATACGACAAAACTACATAAGGCGTTTGTGCTCCCAAAACGGTTTCAAGTTGTCCGTAACAGAGTTGGTCTCTTGATCGCCCACACACAGTACATGCATGAGTTAAAATGCGAAGTCACTGCTGACTATTACTGCCAAATGAAGCTACTTTTGGGTGCAAAATGACGGCTGTTAGTAGATCGAAGACTCGTAACAAACTTTAAAAACAAGAACGATTTGAAACAAGTATTCCTAGGCATTCAAAATGACTAAGTTTCTTAAAAAAGGTTCGGTAAGTCTATCACCCAACCAAAATCACAGCAAAAAGTGGAATTGTGTATCGAAAAGAAAACACTAACTGCAACATATTTGAAACGTGCGAAACCTTATTTTGGGGTTAAAGTCGACAAAAAACTGGAAAATTTATCCGCGTTGCGCGCCACACCCGATTTACTAAAACGCCCACCCGCTCTCACGTTCACGATGTTTAACTTGTCGCGGTCATTGCATCTCACTGGGACAAGAGGGCTTTCTGACTGAAAGGCAATCTTATTACCCCTGTGGTATCCTGACAGACGTGTCAAGGCCCTGTTGAATGAGTGGCGACGTCCTGAAGTAAAAAATGGCGTTTCCTAGAGCTATTGTTACGCATCAAAGTTATCGGGTTGCTTGAACCGGGCATGTCGGTCTTGCGAAACCATCGTTTGCGATTTGTCTATAGGTGTTGCGTCACAGAGGCGGCGAATGTTTTGTTGCCTTTAAAAGTTGTTGTCCATTTTGACCGCTTTGGGGATCAAACAGGGGTAATGACAACTTTATTATTCGAAAAACACCATTTTATAAAATAAAGTTGTGAAAAATGTGTGGCTGGTTTTAATGTTGGCTATAACCGTGTCGATAAACGCTGATGTACTTCGACAGCGTTCTATGCAGTAAGTCAAATTTCCATCGTAACATGTCGTATCAATCAACAACGGTTGCTAATCCCACAACTTTTGTTGAAAGCTGGTTTGTCCACATCACGAAAACATGAACGCCAAAGTATAACATTTTTGAACTTTGGCATTTCCGCATTCTCCGACACTGCTGTTTTTGTAAAAGACAGACAGTGTGTCGCGACGAATTGGTGTAACTTCCTAATGCGCACATATGGTTAAAATCGTCACCGTTCTGGGAAGCTACATGACCCCATTCAAGCGAGTTGGTTGGTAAATATTTGGGTATTTGTTTTATATTTAATAAGCTGGTACAAGTGAGGTTAAAGGCGCAACAATACTCGAATTTTAAAATACGAAGTTCCATGTTAATATCGCAGGAAAACAATATTTTTTGGATGTTTATCGGCAGCGCATTAAGGGACTATTTTAAAATAATCGCAAGGTAAACTAAGGTGGTCAAACTTAAAAGCGGCATTACATAATTGGAGAGTATCTCTTTACATTGGCAGATAATTTTTGTTGTTAATTTCCTTCAACAATACCATTTCACTTATTCCGTGACTGTCTCGCATTTGGATGAAGACTCTACGATTTTAGATGTAAGCAAACCTTACTTTCAAACGATAATGGTGCGGTTGTGCTTTTTTACCACTTGATTTTAATGTGAATTTGAACAAATAACACTAAAAATAGATTAACATTCGTGGCTAACATTTGTGGTTAAAGCGTTTTTTTTTGTGTTTCACGTTATTGTGTGTTCAACGGTGTATTTTGTTGTAGACTTATATGCGCTTCGTATGACTTCACGGCCACACCTCAGCCAGAATGTGAGCAATGCTTTTTTGTGTGGGGGAATTCGCGCACGAGCGAACGTGCAAGGCAGAACGTAATCGCAACCTTCTCACTTTCAACCCCAAAAAGCGTTTTGGATGGTAGAACAAAAGAAACCCACGCATCCATCAGTGATACGGATCATGCCAAAGCAATTTTTTTACCCCGGAGCTTTAAATGTTAAGTGCGTGGATTTAGATTGCCGGGATGATGCTGCGACGAATTTTTAATTTCAGGTGCAGGTGGATTTTCATGCTTGTTTCGTTATGGAAAGACTACCAATTTCGCATTGGTTATAGTTTTATATGAAAGAACAACAAATACTATTCTTGTTTGCCCAATCGTTAATGTAACTCCATCTAAAAGTGTTCACTGAGGCAGAGTTGTAAGTCGGGGCCGGGCATTTGGGGTCGGGTTTGAACATGGGTTCGGGCCTTGTTCGGGATTGTTTTAACAAACTGCCTTCATTCGGACCTGACTTTACATTCTATGTCAATATTTTTTAAATATCAATTTCCTAGCTAAGTAGCTATATAGTTGCTGGATATTACCTAATGCCCAACAGCCCCTAAACTGGCTCAAAAACTGTTCGAATTACCACTCTGCACTGAGGTATGCGTGGTCCGATGACTTTTTGTCGTGTTTTCTTTGTGGTTGGGGGACGGGGTTATAGTGTTTGTGATGCAAAAATTTCGTTAGTTTTGGGCTAAAAAGAAGTTGCCACTTGCAATGTGTGTCAAAGTCGATATATATTATTTGTTTACAATACATTGCAACACGAAAAACACGGATTGATTTAGGTGTACTGAAAGCTTCAGTTACTAAGTGGTGTGTCAAAGTGTTTCACAGAGGAGATAGGTATATTTTTTCTATTGAAACTTACGATAAAGAAGCGATCTTCGGGAAGTATGAACGAGTCCGTGGTACGAAATTCATCAATGCTTGCTCCGCATTGGTTCATTTCGCGAGTCAAGATCTCAGTCCCATTGGTTGTGACAAGAGTGACCGAAGTCAAACTGGCGCTCTCGACATCTCCGAACATGTGAGCGAAAATGTGAGCCGGCGTTCCTGTGTGAAAACATGCAATTTACATTTCACTTCGATTGCCACTCTGACTTTGACCTTTTCTTTATGAGAACAACATATACGCATCTGTTTATAAGTCTTGTACTTTTCCGGTGAGCAGCAGTAATAAGTTTATTGTGTTTTTTTGAGTTCGTGTGCGTTACCACCGCCGGAACGATAATGTTATCAAAACATACCTACAAAAGGCAGATATGAGTCATTTATCTTACACGTCCAACCGACAAAGTAATTGATTTACCTAAGCACGAAATCAAAGTTTATGTTGTTTTGACCCCTTCGCATGTAAATTGACGAGTATTTATATAACGTTGGCAGCCTTTGTTACTGGTACATTATTAATCGACGCAACAGGCGTTACTGCGCATTTGAAGCGATCCGCGTCCGTTGCACTTACGCATTGTTGTTGATACGTTAGCTAAATATTGGCACACCCTGTGGTAGGATTTAGCTTCTAGCAAACGTGCTAACAAATCGACTGCCAGCGCAGAAAAGCACGATCGTACGCTTCGTGGTTATGAAGCTGTTGAAATGTTGCGAACAGGCTCTCGGGTCTTACCGTGGCACTTATTTTGTATTTGGCCTTCAGGCAACAATTATTTTGACACTAATTTTTCAACATTCAATTAATTTAAATCGGAATAAGAAAAATCGGAAAATCATCAGAACATTGTTTAAGTTCAAAATCAAAATCGAAAACAAACATGTCACTTAAGCGTGAAACCTACCTGCTTTCGGTTGTGTTCTGTGTTGAAGTTCGCCATCGACCTCTTCAAAAAGGGTGGGAATCGCTCCAAAGATACTTAGTGCTGAGATTTCAACACTGTATGCAATCAAATCAAGGGTTTGGGTACATAAACGAGATTTTTATTATTGAAAGTATGGAAACATTGTAAAATTCCAAACACGTTCAAGTAAAATTCCAAAAACGTTTAAGCCTATTAGACTGTAATCTTTTTACACCGTTTATTGTTTTTCACATTTCCTACCTATAGTCAACTACCGATCCAAGTACAAGTGTATATTGGCCAGGTTCCGTATTATTCAGACGATATATCTCCAAACCATTGGCTGTTGCCACTTCCTCCACAGCAAAGACAGCTGAATATATACAATCACATATAAGTCATAACAAACATAGATTCGAAAGTACCTCTACAATAAATGTGAAACCATTCACAACGAATGACTTTTATAATGTCATCTGATATACATATTTTGATAGCACAACATTCGCCTACTGCCTGTTGCATTTCTTTCAACTCTGTCGAAGGTGAAAGAACCAGCTGCACCGGAGAGGAGAATGGTAACAGTGTCGATGTTTGCGTCGACATAGAATTTCACGTAGTTCTCAGTGCGATCCACAGCGTTATAAAGAATGATCTAAATTGTTTAAAAAAACTTGTTACAATTCTGAACAACTGAAATAAATATTGTTGCAATTCACAGATAGGCTTTCAAACAATTGGGCTGGACTAACACGCGTCTAAGGGGCATGTCAAGCATTATAGTACCAGGGAACTTTAAAGACATAAGAATTTTTCACAAAACGTTTTTCTTAAATTTTATCTATTTGTTAAATTTTCCTTTTATCAAGTTGTTTTGTTATTTTTCAGTTTATTAACTATTGTCAATGACGTTTGTATTACTATCTGGTTCTACCCCTGTAGGCGACACAAAGAGTCAAGAAGTGCCACGCTTATGATTTTTTACCACAACAAGAATAGTTCAACACCAAACGTTGAAATGTTGATGCACTTACCCGTCCTTGCGTGGTGAGGGTGGTAAAAATTTCGGTGACAGTATCAAAATCATCTTTACTTGTCACCGTTACCAAACCTCCAGATGCGCTCGCAATCCTTTGATAGAGTACGAAGCCGCTTGGGCCTGGTAGATTACTCGTGATTAACGAAACAACCTGTTGCAAGAAAACATATAAAAGTGCATTATATCTATAATTGCACCAACATAAATGTAAGCCCAACATATAATAAACTGTTTTTGTCTAAACTTTAGCTAACCAGCAGTGTACTTTGTTTGTAGCTTACTGATATTTTACTGTGCTTTTTTGTACCGCCGTGGTGATAAATAACAAATTAACCTATAGTGGTAAATACAAAAAGTCTGGACATATTTCTGAAAACTAATATTTATTCAGAAATTAGAATACAAAAAAGAAAAAAATAGCTGCAATGTCGTTTCATACCCGAATTTTTTTGATAATAGCAAGAGCAATAACTCGACTTTCCAGATCTACATCTAATGCGTCTGCATCCGTAATCATAAACACGATGGATCTGCGTAAAATAAAAAGTGTTAAATTTTGTTTTCATAAAAGCGAACTACCAAATCGTCCCAACTAAACGTTGTGGCGCCATTTACCTCCTGGTGCTGACAAGAAGAGCTTGTTCAATTCCCTTCAAAGCAAGTTCCGGGAAATCGCCTCCACCGCTTGCTCTCAGGTCGTTTAATGCGTCAGTGATCACGTCTGGGTCATCAGTTACAGTGAGTGGACCATACCCTACCAACAGCAAAGACTTATATGTAATCAAAATTAGGCAAAGTAGAATATGGCATAGCAAAAATTCTCCACTGTTCGACGGCGTCAATACAAAAAAATGATTTGCCTGGAAAAATACACACAAAATACAAAGGTTTGTTTGCATAAAGTTTAAGGATCTTAATCTTTGAAACGGAAAATTTGTCTTCTACTTTATTTAGGTTAAAAATGTTTTTAACCATCAAGTCATACCAGGATCATTGAAGGGGCTCAACACATACTGGATCGGTTGATTGATGGTACCCGCGGTTGACGCGATGATGCTGGTGGTTCGTGTCTTGGCATCTTCAATTTCACCGGCCATGCTGCCCGTGGTATCAATTGCGAAAGACAATGTCGTTCCAACCGCCAAACTTAGGAATAATTCGTAGTCTTTGATCTCTAAACAAATATTGAGCACACTTTCAACTTTCTGTAAACGCACTCACGTATAAAAGTTCAGGTTTATGTATTGTTTTGTGAAATTTTTTTAGTGATTGATATTTAATCGCTAGATGGGGACATTTGCTAAAATTTAAAAGTCAAACATGCAAATTGCACCGGACAACAAAACTCAATAATATAGCAGAATTCTAAGATGCAATAAACGGAGTTTTTTTACAAAAGTGTCGTGGATGCAGGTAATACGCTTCTATACTTACCTAAATCGTCTTCGATGCTGCGGTAAATTTCGTCCAGTCTTGGGCGAATAAGTGCCACTTGCTCGTCGGTGATGGCATTTAAATTTGCCTCACCGGCTGGTATGGTCGCTATGATCGTTTCGAGAATCAACCGAAAGGTTTCCGCCCTGGCTTCGTCATACTCGCCGATGCGAATGAGGCCTATCACCTTATCGAGGTTTGCCGTTGTTGCCACGGTAGCGGGAGCATAGATCGAATCCAGGAACGAGTTTAGAACGCTGATATAGAATGTGCAAATTGTGATAAACCGACACCAAAACGCCTTTGCTAAAAAGCTTTGTAACAATGAGATACAATTGGCGTTAGCTCATCTGATCGCTTTACTAAATGTTAATTGACGTTTCGGGTTTTTATCATTTGCTGTGGGCAACCCGCATTTTGAGTTATGTTCAACGCGTTGGAGTCTGACTAATTTGCTGACACGTTGAACTGAAGCTCCAATTAAACTCAAAGAGTTTAAATATGCCTTTAGATAAGATTACACATACCTTGCAGTGGAAGCACGTGAACCGTAAACCTCAGTAAAGAGGTCGAAGAGTTGGTACTGTTGATTAACCGAAACTGGAGGGAATCCATCAGGTCCAATTACCGTGCGGGCAAAATGACGTGTTGTAGCATTTACAAGATTTTGCAGCAGCACAGCTTTTAGTGAAGATGTACCAGCGGGTTGGGGGCCACAAAACGTCTATAGATGTAACAAAAATGTTTTGCGAGTTTCACAATATACTGTTCAAGGCGCATGTTTTGTCCCAAAAATTTGCACGCGTTTCTTAAAGTGCAACTGAATAATCACAGGTTAGGAACGCAACATACTTTGGTAACAACAAACTTACGTCCACGATATACAGAACTTGCCGTTGTCGCAACGATAAAAATATTATATTTGTGTTGGGAGGGTTCTCCGAAACTATAAAGATACTGGCATGCTAGAATCCAAACCGCTTTTGACAAATTTGCAAACAAATATTTAACTTGTCAGTCATTGAAAAACTTTTAGGTTATCGGTTTCACCTATAATAGTGTGTATTTGAGGAAATTCTTGTCAACTTACTTGAGCCCCGACGCCGAGAATTGCGCCCACAGTTAGAGCAAATAAGATTCCAACCGGCACCTTCATGACTAATCTACTACAATGGTTCAATTGAACAGGCGTACACACAACGCTGCAAAGATATGTTTAATTAGGACTTTTGGAAATGTTATGCCGTTTCTCTGACTCTACCAAACACATAATACAAGAAAATCTGAAACAAATCTCAGTAAAAAGAATTTTTGGAAACGTAGTCCACGTTTTCTCTTATTTAGAACTGAGTTTAATCGATCTTTCGAAACGGTACCAGTTGATTATTTCCCTGAACGTTTAATTATATTTTCGCCAATACATTATTCTGCGAACGAAAAAAATTTCAACGTAAAGTTCAATTTTAACGAAAAGTAAGTACAGACATTCTTTGCAGACGTTCGATCCACGAGTTGTGACCGCTTCTCTCCCGGGCAGCTTTTATACGCTCCCCCAGTTTTTCTTCACGCTGGACCCATCGTTGCATACAATAGCCGCTTAGAGAACAAAAAAACCCGGATATTTCTTAGCACACACTAATACCAAGAATTGCAGGAGAGAGAACTGTGGATTCTTATGCTTAGAAGCCTATTTGTCACAAAAATGTGCTTCATCAGCCGATTCTCTGCGCGGAAAAAGGCTTTAGTTATCTGTGTGGCTACTTGTTTACTTTAAAACTTTTTGGTTTGCGTTTCAGTTCCGATAAGTTCAAAGTACATGACGTGTAGACAAACAACGAATTAAAAGCGTTCATAATCGGTTGAACTGACTATGAACGCTTTTTTTCTAAAGAATTTACATCATTTAAACCGTGAAGAAGGGTGTATGGAATGATCTGCAGTACACGAGAAAAATTCTTGGCTAACATGCAAGCCGGCTAATCTGTGCAATAAGCCATAACGAGTTTAAGCCACGTCTCGTTTCTAGCCGGATTGTGATTTCTAAAATAAGCCACTTCTGACTTATAACTTGCCCATTTTTTTATGACCATTTTTAATCCAACTGAATCGATCCATACATCTTTAAGCCAATACTTCTAGTTAAAAGCCAACGTACTGCCTTAAATTTGACTATGGTTGAAACAAGACATTTTTAAGACTTAGAATAAGGCAATTCCTTTTTGGGTTTATTTTAGGCCAAAATGACTTAAAGCAAGCCACCTTGGCCTAAAATAAGCCAACATTTTTTCGAGTGTAGACTTGATTCAAAAGATGTAAACTTTGAAGAAAACCCCTATTGGAAGGCAACAATGTAAAAGCAAAAACGCAAGAAACAAGTGGATTGATAAGCTAACAAAGTAACAACCGAAAATATAATCAGTTCATAAAAATACGTCAGTTTTTAAATACACAAAACGATGTCGCTGCACAACTTCAAGGATCAGTCTACCGTCGAAATTGGAAGATGTTTTGAACGAGTCATTTTTAAAACAAAACATAGAATTAAAAATGCATTCCGTTCTGGCATTGTTTATTGCATACATTAACATTTATCACATAGTGATGATCATAAATCTGACATATGTTTATCTGTTCAACTTTGATAAAAGCATGATGGTGTGTAATTACGACAAAAACCAACACATCTAGTTGTAAATTTAATTTTTACGTTGCTTTTTCAGATCCCACAACATATAGGCTAGTCTTGATGTCTATTCCATAGAGTTTTATTTAGTGAAGAAGTCAAGGCAAGGTTTGCTTGCATTGTCACTTCATTACTTTTATAGGTTTTCGAAAATCGGAAATCCCAGCCCCAATTACAAAGCGGATAATTTTGATCGGGATTTGATTCACCCTCTATTATTCACATTACGGAAAGGAATAAATTTGCATTCATGACAAAGATTCCGAGTACATGTTATTCAACGGCATATTACACTCCCAGTTGCTTGGCTTCAATTTTAGGCGTTAGATATATTAGGTTGCTTCAAGATCACTGTTTGTTTACCATAATTTGGAAACAACAACTGTAAAAATTAAACAACGTTACGGGCGTTACAATGCGATGTATAGTATAATAGTAAATCCGTTACAGATGAGGTTACCATAACATAGTTATGTTGTTTGCTTGTATAATTTGTCACAAGCGCAGTAGTCATAAAAGAGGTATCCGCATTTAATTTAGCAGCCCAAATTGAACGTGCGAATGATTTATTGACTTTCAAGTCACAGGAGGCGTAAAAGCCCATCCTTTACCGGCCATTGAAATCAACACGCGAACAGATGCTACGGTAACATACCATTAATTTTTCACACGAACCTCCTCAGTTTGTTTTAATACTTACATGTTACCGAGTTAAAGGCGTTTGATTTTTACCCTTTAAGCCAGTGGTCGGCAACCGCCGGTCCGCGGCCCGGTACCGAGGAGTTCGTTACCGGGCCGTATAGGTTTTCAGGTTAAATCCTATTAAACATTTTGCCCATGTATCCCGGGGATGACAAACTAATTTAGGCGTTTTTGTTGCTAAATATATGTAGTTTTTTGAAGACCGGTCCGCGATAAAATTCTAGTTTCAAAAACGGTCCGCAGTGCAAAAAAGGTTGCCGACCCCTGCTTTAAGCTACGTAGTGACAGTGTGGCAAATAATTAGTTCTGTGATTGTGCCAATGAAAACATGTAATGCTTAAACTAGCAGTTTTTGTTTGGTGTTTTAGCGGACAAATTTTCAAATTTTCAAAAAGAATGTTTTGGGTCTTAACCCCCCCCCCCCCAATACAGGGGTTTCTGGCATTTGTTGCTATCCAGGCAAGTTTCAACCAACCCTTTTTCTCCTTTACTTAAAAATACTCATAACAATGCCCAGCACGATAGGAATTTTTTTGGATGCGAAATACCAACGTGATTTTGAGCAACTTTGAAAGCTTCATCGCACGCATTTTCCACACCAACGGTTTTCGGGCCTACGCACGTACGCATGCTGGAGAAAACTATGTGAACCCTTCAACCTGAGCACAATTGCGGCCTTGACCTAATCAATGAATCATCATTATACCTATAGTAGGTTATTTGCTGCAGTTAAGCGGAAAATTGCCCTCTTGTACTAACTTAGGAAGAAATTTGTGTTTTTTTGGTTATTTTTTGTAAAACTAACGCATGAGAAAACATTTTTTTTGAACAAAAAACAACAACCTGTTGTTTAATTTGTTTCCACCGACGTGTTAGTAAAATCAACTTGTTAATGAGAAAAGATTTACACTGATTTAAGTTTCATTATTTATTTCACCCTACCCACTTGTTTTGCTCGAAATGCACGAAAATGTAGAATTGTTTTGCGCAAGAAATATTTTAAATTTTTTTTGGCGCATCCTGTTGTTGACCGATATGAGATCATTACCTATAGAACGAGTGGTGAGTTCCGTTCCGCTACAGAAAACGTCAGAAGCAGTGACGCCAGCGCACGTGTTTGGTCTATCTCTACGTTGGCTTATAATCTTTCCAGACACCCACTTGCCACGTAAGGAACACACGAAATACTTCAAGAGTGACGATGACGACTTACCAGCCTGCGTTTCGGTTCTGAGCATTGACGGAGAAATAAACTATTCCTGCGGTCACCAAAACTGACACTCCCTTTGACCTTACGATTCAAGCGAAATGAATCGTAAAAAAACAACCAGAACCTTTTTTTAGTAAATTAAATTGCATTAAAGACCTAAAAAAACGCTGTTTAATACCTAGTTCTTAGGTCGAGTTTAATACGTCTAACTACTCTAACTATACAAATAATCCGATAAACATCGTATGGTTATATGGTAATCTTTTGTTTAACCCATTTTTTATAATCTAATCTAAATCATACATGACGGCTGTAACTTTTGCAGTAAAACAAAAATACCACAGTATTTTATTGCTACATGTGCTTAGACTTAAAGGATTATGTATATCTTATGACGTCCTGAAACGATGGATTTAATCAATTTTGGTTACACAATTATAGATAGTTCCCACGCATTTCAAGGAACAGTATGTCCCGCCCAAAATTTGTGACTACCAATTTTTTTCGCCATTTAGCATAAAAACAGCAGGGTAAGGCATTGTGTAATCCGGTCGAACCACCCACACAGCAACCTGCATTCCTCGATGGCGCAATAGCGTCTGTGCTCGACCGCAAAACAACAGGAACGCTTGTGTCAAAACACTAGTATGTAACATTTTGAATGTCAGGGGTCGCTTGGAATAGAAAAGTGGACTCAATATAAACAAACACGCCTTGGATCAACATTTGGTTGACGCACATTTCTATTGCCTTAAAATAATGAACACAAGTTTAAAATGCATTACAGGTGCGAGAAACGAAACTTTAGTGGACCGTTAGGTTTATCTGTGTAAACATAAATAAGCAGCATTAGTTTAGCAACAAACTGCAATGATAAATTGTACAGATAGAGGTTCCATTGTTTGTTGCGCAAAAGTTTGTTAGTGTTAACAACAACGAACGTTCGTCAACAATCCAACCATCTGAACTGCCATTTCTCAATAAATAATCGTCAAATATTCGTGCATCAGCACCTAACTAGGTAAATACGTCTGTTTGCGAAATCAAATGATTTTATGACACTTTACTGGTATTTTTGCCATCATTGGTACAAACTCCTTTAGCAGAAATTAGGGAGGCATTTCAACCAGTTTTATTAATCACTACTGCCACCACATGTCGCTGGGCAATTTATCAACATTTGTTAGTTCAATGACGCAGCTGATTTAAATCACATGCACTTATTCCCATAAACCAGGGGCGGGCAACTTCTCCAGTCGGCGGGCCTGATGTGGGAAAATAAAGTACTTGGCGGGCCGGATTCCCGAATCGATACATTAATCGCGTATTTATCCAGTGATTTAAAACGGATTTTTGACCACCTAAACCAGTGGTCTTCAACCATTTTAGCGAAATCGCCCCCTTGCTAGGGCACTGACTCAATATCGCCCCCCATTATATCGTTTTTTTTTTTAAGTTCTTATGTTAACAGTTAAAACCCAATTTAATTGCTACAACAACACTGAGGGTCAATTTCACGCAATTCTAACGCATCCAAGCAAAGTTTGTGACGTCATAGACAAGATAACATCATACGATTATGCGCAAACAATAGCTATTTTTGTTATTTTGATTAAAAGTAATGGGGCATTACTCGGCAAAAGAGAAACCTATACATTTCACATTAATAACTTACACTAGATTTATCAAATTTAAGGATGATACAAAAACTTCGCAGTTTTTGAAGCGCTAGCAGACCTATAGAAAGTGTAAAAGTGAAACAAGTTTGAGGGAAAGCTCGTTACCGTTATATTAAAAAGGTATAGCCGGTCACCATACATAGTGCATACACCAATTTAATGCATACACCACAGACTTAGATAGTTTTTTTTTGCTTAGATAGTAACGGCGGGAAAGTTTTTTGCTATTGGGGAGCGTTACTGTCCGTTACAACTATATTTTGACGTAGTATGCAAGTAGTGGGGGTTTGCGTCAGACTGTGGCCGCGGCCCACATTACCATGTATGACCCGGAAACTGTCTGCGGGCCGGTCAAAATCCCGTCGCGGGCCGGATCCGGCCCGCGGGCCGTTTGTTGCCCGCCCCTGCCATAAACTATGTGTCAATTGTATTGATGCAAAAGTCCATATTTCTCAATGGCAGGAGCGAAAGTCCACATAGAATTACTTACTTGGTTGTACGGAATAACTTTCTATTAATGAGATAATTTTAGTCTCACACGGCGTTTTTTTTTATCTTGTACCAATGTAAATTTCCCTGCCTTCCAAATAGAGGCTACGTTGGCGCCAAATTCTACACATAATTATTCGTGGTTTGTAGTATGAGGGCTACATTTAAGATGTGAGAAATGTCTGGCACGTGCTGTTATGCATTGCACGGAAAACAATTGCCATTCTAATGCTTTACTTGATATATTTACTACTATGTTGTCGTAATGATTTCTATTCGACCGTGAATGCATGGAGCCTAGGGTTACCATATGTGCGCGGGAGGATTCCTGGCGGTTCCAATAAATATCTTTGGTCAAACCTAAGTTGCGTTCCAATGCGTCATACGACATGTTGTTGCACGTTACCAACCTAAACAGTTAAAATATCATTACTATCACAGAGATAAAAAGCGCAGTTTTGTTTCTGTGTAAGTTACAAAACAAAGTTTTACGAGATCCGGTCTTTTATTGTTTTGTTAGCTAACAGTATTGTTAACTTTCAAGATGGGTTGTTTCGCATGAATGTAGTCTACTAGGGTGCATCGTAAATCAAAATCGGCACAGACAACAGTTATAACATTTAATTTCCCTAAAAAAATGAATTGTGAAAACTACCCAATTCTGGACATGTCCGGGAAATTCCGGACGTCATGGTAACCATAAGTATAACGTACATTTATTCACAACGGGACTGCAGGGAATGCTATTAATGCAATAAAACAAAATGAGTCCTTTTCGTTGGTTATCATTTGAAACATGGTCGCCTTTTGCAGCACGAAGTCCCAATATTTCTGTACGCGTTAATGCACGGGTGTACAACCTTTTTGCTATAACGGCCGCATCGCAGACCCTTATTTCACCAACGGGCACCAAGTGCATGCCTTTCTTTGTTTGAAAATTACTGATGTAAAGAAATTGATTTGTCTCTCATAAGATATGCCATCTAATGGCGCCTGAAAAGCCCAGACAAATTTCTAACTTGATGCATAGAAAAAACTGACTTGTGTAAAAATACACACGCAATATGTACATATGGTTTTGCCAAATTAGGGAGAATAATTGAAGCTTGTCTCTATCTGTACTAATTTATTATTTTAAACAGAAAAAAAGATGTAGCCTAGATTTAATGACTAAGAGCTTACAAAATTCGTTTAGTAATTTCAACTATCCTTATTTAATAATGACTCTTGGTCTTATGTTTTCGGTATTGTAAATTATTTGAATTATTTGATTATTTGATTTGAAAGGAAAAAAAATTATTTGATTATTTGAAAAATTATAAACCTTTATTTGATAACAGCCTTAAAACTGTGTATGATGTCATCATGTATATTGTGAAGCCAGTGGTGCCTGTTTGTTTGTAATTTGTATGCATCATGCATATTGTGACGCCAGTGGTGTTCACTTTGTTTGCACATATTGGCCGAACAAAATTCTAACGCATATGGCGAGTTGGCTACTAACCTGGTAATACTCTTTTTAAGCCCCACAAAATCTATTTAGAGCAGTACTTGAAATCCAAACATTTAGCAAAATAGTTTATTTGCGTCACGGTCGCCAGTACATACATTGTAATATATGTTCATGGGCGCATTAACCCGTATCTGTGGCCGCAGGTTCCGCACCCCTGCGTTAATGGGTCGAGAGCGATCACTCGACGATCTACCAAAAAATGAGTTTCAGGTTTATCGGTTAACAAGCATCAGCAACCTCACCATGTAATAAACATGTGACTAATATTTGTCGAAAAAGTAGGTTTAAAGCATTTTGAAAGGATGGTTGTTGGCCTCTTTTCAAACGTGTTAGCTATTTTGTGAAGGTTTGGTCAAAGTCACCAGGATCCATGCATTGGTTTGGTCAAAGTCACCAGGATCCATGTGTGACGTCACAACGCCCGTTGACGCGCGAACAGCGCAAAAGCAAACCGGTAAATATTTTGATTTGCAGTTTGTTGTTTACGTTTTTTAGTTGTATAAATTACTTGTTTATCTTGTTGCTCGCAAATCGTTTTTAGATTTGATAAAGAATTCTTAGTACCCCATGGCTCATATCATTATCAAACATGTGCCTGCAACGTGTCATAAATAACGTCTATCGCTGACAAAAGATATTGTTTTTAAATCTGGAACTTAGGAGTAGGCCTTGCTGTAAAACATAAATGAATTTTTCCTTTTTCTATCCATAATATGTTAATTAGTGCATTTGGTGATAGTTTATATTGGATCTTTTCAAGTTTAGAGTGTTAGGAACTTAGGAATAAAGACTTGACTATTTTTCATTTTAACTGTTGTTTAAAAATGGTATCTACAAAGCAGATTATTTCCCTTGGGTAAGACATATAACAAAAACAAACCTATTTTTACAAAAGTACTTGATTGCAATGCATTTATGAATGCATTGTTTTGTAAGAAACATGAATTTGTAAGAGATATTCTATATTGCATAGAATGACTTCTGCTCATACAATGAATTTTACAAATGTAGTAGGTTGGCAATGAAATAATATGTTAGTTACTCAATTAACATGTTCTTACAATTAACATTTGCATTTTGGGGTTGTCATATTTTCCAAATCAAAAAAGCAATGTGATTTACTCTATGTTCCTTCAGTTCAATTTGTATGTAGTTTTAGAAATAAAAATGCCACGAGAAATAATAACTCTGCAGATTGGCCAATGTGGTAATCAAATTGGATTTGAGTATTGGAAACAGCTTTGTCAAGAACATGGAATAAGACCAGATGGAATTCTTCAGGACTTTGCAACAGATGGAACAGACAGAAAAGACGTATTTTTTTATCAAGCAGATGATGATCACTACATTCCTAGATCAGTATTGATCGACTTGGAGCCAAGAGTCATTAATTCCATCAAGAATTCTGAGTTTGCTAATTTGTACAACCCAGAAAATATATACCTTTCTGAACATGGTGGTGGTGCCGGGAACAACTGGGCTGCTGGGTTTCATTCGGGAGAAAAAATTCATGAAGAACTGTTTGACATTATAGACCGTGAAGCAGATGGGTCTGACAACTTAGAAGGCTTCATGCTTTGTCATTCAACTGCCGGTGGAACCGGTTCTGGCCTTGGCTCTTACATGCTTGAACATTTAAATGATCGATATCCTAAAAAGTTAATACAGACATATAGTGTGTTTCCAAATCAGGATGAAGTGTCAGATGTAGTAGTGCAACCCTACAACACAATGCTTACCATGAAGCGACTAACGTTACATGCTGATGCCACAGTTGTTTTAGACAACACTGCATTGAACAGTATCGCTACAGAAAGATTACACATTCAAAACCCATCATTTTCACAAATTAATAAGATGGTTTCAACAATTATGTCTGCAAGTACTGCCACCCTTCGATATCCTGGCTACATGAACAATGACTTGATTGGACTGGTAGCTTCTTTGATTCCAACACCAAGGTGAATATGAAACATGAACCATTATATGCAGACCTAATCTATGCATTTCTATCATTGTTTGTTTTAAATCAAATGCAGTACATTCTGAACTCAAAATGTTATGACTGTTGAGATAAAAATGAACATATTCCTCTAATTACTTTTGCCCACCAGTTTGCAATATAATGTTTTGTTTTAGATTACACTACTTGATGACTGGTTACACACCATTGGTAACTGATCAGGCAATGGCCTCTGTTAGAAAGACAACTGTGCTGGATGTTATGCGACGACTCCTGCAACCAAAAAACATGATGGTGTTCACTGGCCGGGAAAGAATGAATCAACATTGCTATATTTCAATCTTGAACATAATTCAGGGTGAAATTGACCCAACCCAAGTCCATAAGAGTCTTCAAAGAATCAGAGAACGCAAACTAGCTAACTTTATTCCTTGGGGCCCAGCAAGCATTCAGGTGGGGCTTCTCTTTCAAAATAAATTGTTTAAATCAAGCACCACATGTGTTTATGAGATACACTGATAAACTCTCTTGTATACAACACTTTAAGTGAGTGTGTTGGTAAGCATGAACTTTTCAGAATAAATTCCAGAAATGAGTATTATGTATGCCGGAATTTATTCACAAGCTAATTGGCTACTTGTTGTACAGCAACCACTTGTGTATGTGATTTTACCTTTTTTAAGGAATTGACAACTAATAAACTTAGTTCGATGTTAGTTCAAGAATATATGCATGATGTTTTGGCAAAAGATAAATACAATAATAAATGTGTTATGAGTCATCTTAAGATTCTAACTTGACTTTCTTTTGAAGGTTGCACTGTCAAGAAAGTCACCATATGTGTCATCTGCGCACAGAGTAAGTGGTTTGATGCTTGCCAACCACACCAGCATTGGGGCATTGTTTAAAAGAGCTGCAAGGCAGTTTGACAAGCTTCGCAAAAGAGAGGCCTTCCTTGAGCAATTCCGCAAAGAAGCAATGTTCACAGAAAACCTGGATGAAATGGATGCTTCTCGTGAAATTGTTCAACAACTTACTGATGAGTATGAAGCTGCCGCAACACCAGAGTATTTAAACTGGGGTGAAAGAAGCTCTACCTGAATGATGCTGGTTTAATACCATTGAACTAAACTGACACTGTTGCCTCAAGTAAAAGTTAGCAACCCAGGTGCAACTGTAGATGAAGTAGTCAATATTCATTGAATTTTTTTTCTATTTGTCACCAGCAAAACTGGTTTTGTACAATTGTAAATGTTGCTTTATTCCACATTTGAACTTAACAACTAAAAACATTGGCAGCATTTGTGTGGATGAAGTCTGTTACATAATATTGTCACAAAAGTTTCAGTTTGTGGCCGCACCGGTTTACTTCATCAAAGTTTCATTTTTTTATGTTTCCTAACTTATGAACGGTGGTTGGTTCTTGTTTTCATACACATCTGCCCATTTTGTTTGATGTGAGTGGTGTGCCTGCGGTTCTGTACCAGTTCGATAATAGCCAGTTGAAAATTAGTTAGCAAACTACTAGTCTGTACTTGTTGGCTTCTTCCAACACTGTAAGGACTTTGGAAATTGTTGCACATCTAATGACAGTTGGTCAACAAAATAAAATTATGTACACTCTATCACTTGATCTGTTTTTATTTTTACAATTGCAAACAACATGCAATCTCCAAATCTGTTGCAAAAAATAAAAATATTAATTGAACATTGGTCTGTTTCATTAGCAAGTTACAGAGGGGTGTGGTGGAGGCCAAATCAACACAGGTTGTGTGGTAAAATATACCCATACAAATTGCATTTCGGAGGACCCTTGGCCTCAAAATTTAAAAACTGACCTTTTCTGACGCAATAAGCATGGATGGTGTGCCCTGGATTGAGTGGATTTCTTGTGAAGCTTGTCCGAAATTGGACGCCACAGAGTGTACCAATGAATGTATTGATACCAGCATCTCAAGTGTTCAAAGTTCATGAAAGCGTTTTCTAGGGGTACTGTGATGAGTCTACTGTCTTTCCAAATAATGGGAGAAAATGTCCCTGAATATGTGGGATAAACCACTACAATTGCCAAAAGAGGGCGATTGTTAGGGAACCATTTTTTTCACTTTAGTTTTGTCTGTGGTGTTAAAACTGACTTTTAAATAATTAGTAATATGATTCATTACTACACGAATTCCACAAAGTTAAACTTTTGTTTTCCGGATGTAAGTAAACAACAAATAAAAACAGACACAGGAGGGCGAACATGAATGGTCACGTGTTCCCCACATGTAGACAGTCTTTGAAAAAAATTGGAATCTGGCGGTTTTGTGCTGTCTACAAAAGTTTCAGGTACGTTACTGGCTATGGTTTGTTACAAAAATACAAAACCCGAAGGTAAAGTGTTCGAATCAAAACTTAACTTTGAAAAATAATTCACCTAATTGAGCCTAAAATATTGCATTGATGGTTTATGAATCTAGCTTGGTCAACAAAGGAGTACAACGACTTAATTGCAATGTGAAAAGCTATGTCATAAACGATACGCCTATATCCAATGAAAGATTATCTTTGTTTTGTCTAATGTAGGGTTTGTTTTTGAGTAGAATATTTAAAAAAATGGAAAATCTGAAGTGTTCAAAATGTTTGAGAAAGTATGTTAAACCCAGAAAGCCCAGTGGAATTTTGGTGACACAATCTGTTCCCATTCTTCTAAAATGTGGACATACGTTCTGTGAAAAATGTGTAGTCCGTGATTCTGAGATTGAGAGATGTTTTAAGTGTCCCAAATGCAAAGTAAAAACGATATGTGACTGTGACAAAATACAGGTCAAAGACCTTTACCCTAACCTGGCAATTCTTGGAATGTTGGGCATGGACCCAGGAGCCCTCAATTTAATGAATCTACGTAGTCTTATACAAGTGATTGACAAACGAAAAAGTCAAGGAACGAAGCGACCAACTCAGCAGTGTTCAGAATGTGTCAAGGATACAGCTGTGATGGGCTGTTTGCAATGTGGTGTTGGCTTTTGCGGACACTGCTTTGAAATTACTCATCAGAGTCCAAAGGCTCTACGTTTACACCAGGGTATTCCACTTCATCATAGTGAACATGATCTGTCATCACTTAACTGCCCAAAACACAATTCTCTAATGGAACATTTTTGTATTGAAGATGACAAACTCATTTGCAGGGAATGCATTGGGGCAGAACATGCAGAACACAAGGTATAAAATGCTAGAAAAATCTTCCTGCTTTGCCTTCTTTTTTGCAAAACTGAATTCGCTTTGCAGTACAAAAAGTACGGTCACGTCTAAAACTGCGGGCCCACTTGGATCACTTGGCCCGTTTGGCCCAGCACTTCATGTAATTGAAAAACTGCGGGCCCACTATATCCAGTGCTTGTCGCGTCTCTCGTAAGTACAAAAACTGCGGGCCCACTACATCCATTGCAAGGAAAAACTATATCCATAGCTTGGCCCGTCTCTCGCAGGGAAAAACGGGCCAAGTGCTGGGCCAAGCGGGCCCGCAGTTTTAGACGTGACCCCAAAAAGTATGGGCAAAGGCGGGATTAAAGTTTCTAGATACCATTTTTCACAAAATATTCCAACCTAATAATTTGTTATATAGGCATGAACTAATAAAAGATTTGAAGTTCAGTGTTACAGATAACCATCAACATGCATTTCAGATAATATCTCTTCATGAAAAGTCTGGTGAAATGTCTGATCAACTTCTTGAAGCCGTTCAGTTCGCTGCACCAGTTATGAATCAATTAAAATTACTTCTTTCGCAAATTGATGAAGAGGTTAAAGATGTAAAGCTGGAAGCACAGGAAAAAGCTGAGGCCCTTATGCAGCAGTTTCTGTATATTGTTGGCTCAGTGCAGGTTGTTTTGTATTAATGTGTGTCAGTTAGTTTTGTATAACAAATGAACTAAATTTGTTTAGGCTACATTTTTATACCTGATGGTTGAAATTGACAAAATCTCCACAAGCCATGTCAAAAAGCTTCTTACTTTTCGTGATGCTGCCAGTGGAAATCTTCAAAAACTTCAAAATTCGTTATCAGATGCCAACATGGTAGGCCTGATGTAAATGCTGTTCACTTGTGTTTCTATTGCATTATAAGTAAATAATTTATTGAAGATTGTAATGTACATTTTTTACTACAATGCAATTTTTGATTTGCATTCAGATTATCAATGTGGAGAATTCACCAGAACCAGTTGTGATCAATCCATTTAAAACTCTTGCTAATTTGATGGATGCCAATAAAATACCATGTATCCTAAAAAAGATTCCTAATAAAACCCATGAGCCAGCAGAGTCAGAAAGTACTGAAGACTCTGATGCAGGAGAACGAATCTTTAATGATAAAAAGTTTGACTTTTTTGTTTTATTTTGAAAATAGTTTGTGGTACTTTTGTCACCTTACATAAACGAAATGAACTTGTAATTGACCTAGCAAAACTAAGCTGTTCTGCATTTAAAAAAATATGTTGGGCATTTGTTTAACGTTGTCTTAGCTTTAAAAAGGTTTTTCAATATCCTCAAATTGTTCAAATATTTTATACACCATTGTGTTGTGTTAACTATACGTACATGTGCATGCTTGCTTTAGGCTCCTGATGCAATTTCATGAAGACACCATTGATGCAACAAAGAATTGGGGATCAATTGACAACTCTTGCAACTTTAAATACTCTATTGCTTGTCCAAATGTTAATGATTTAAAAGCTACCTCAGAAAATGATGACACTAACAGTGTTTCTGACACCAGTTCTGTATTGTCTGAGAATCTTATTCAGGTACAAGACCACAATATTGTGTATATGCCTTGCCATACAACCTTTCAAAAAACAGCCTAATTTGACATTGAGCAGCTGATATTCACAAACAGGGTACCAAGTATATTTCAATTCAATTTTCTTTCTTTTTTGTAATAAAATTGCTTAACATCAAAAATGGTCAAAATGAAGTTGAAATTGAAATTTGAAAATTCTCACTAAATGTTAACAATATTCAAACAAGGTGGCCATATGGCAGTAATGATCATTTTTTAAATTGATAAGAAAGTATTACTAACTTTTTTATTTTTAAACAGATTGATATTGGAGCAAAGCAGAAAATTAGAATTATTCAAGTCCCCCCTGCAAATAATCAAGAACTTGTATATGTTAAATGGTTAAAAAGTCCCAGCGAGTTCTATGTTCAGCGAGCACATGATGGAAAGCAAATTTCATTGATTGAAAGAACACTAATGGTAATTTTTCTTTACAGCTTAATAACATTAAAGTAGACCCACATGCCAATTGTATCATATCTCATTGCCAATGAGCTAATTGATTTCCAGGTGTTCAACACACGACCTGCAAAAGAAGAGGAACTTTTAACTAGTATTAGGATTGGTGAACTTTGTGTTGGGCGTTTCAGTGGTATATGGTACAGAGCCAGGGTTGTAAAGGTTTTTAAGGCTACTGATGTTGATGATCCTGATGAATTGCTGTATGACTCTGTAACTGCTGGTGAAAAAGATGAAGTTGAAATTCATTATGTTGACTATGGAAATAATGAACGAACCAAAGTAAGGATAGTAACACAGTTTGTAGGTAACCAAAAAATAAAGTAAACTGCTAAAGAATCTGGCACATCGTATTTTGGTGAATAAAAAATACATTTATTATATGTTGTATAGGTTTCACGTCTTCGTAGTCTCCCCAAAAATCTACATAGAATACCTTCACTTGCCATTCTTTGCTCTTTGGCTGGAATAGGACCGGTTAGTGAAAGAGGCTGGTCGCATGAGGCTCACATCAACTTCTTCAAAATGGTCAATAGCCGGCCCATTCTAATGACAACCTTTGCACGTGAGGCTGGGCAAAGATTTGTTGATCTACACAAGCCAGCACCAGAGGAAATTGATAAAGATGTACCAATGTCAGTTCGGGATGCCCTGCTGTTTTTAAACTTGGCCAAGTATGAAGTTTTGATATGTATGTTAAACACACAGTTAAACTAAAATCCACCTTGTTGTCAAAAGTGTAGGTGAAAGCGTAATTATATATAATTTAAATCAGTTCTAAAAAAAGTTTCTTTTAAATATTTTTCGTATCCAAATCTATGAAAAGATTTGACAGCAATATTTACCTTACCAATAATCATCAAAATTACCTTGTGTGGGGTGTTTTAGCTCACCCAATCAGCATTATTCAAAGCATCCAAGATCAAATAATATTTTTAAAACAACAGTTTACTGTGCTTATTTGGTTGATTGCAATACGATTGAAGCACAAAACCCATATTTTTGTGCAGGTACAGCACCAAACAAATACCAATGTCTGATGTTCAACTTTCAAATGTAAAATCAGTGAGATCGAGAGATTATTTGCAACCTACTGTTCTCATGCCTCGATCCTACACCAGTGTTACATTGAGTGACTTCAGATCAATTAGCAGGTTACGTTAGTAAATAAAATACTTTCTGATTGGCAAGTGAGACACATATATTTAAAAAAAAATTAAAAAATATTTTTATCAAGATAATAAATGTAGAAATACTTTTTTTTAGATTTTTTGTGCAACAATTGGACGATCATGCAGAATATTTGGAATCACTGACTAACAAAATCCAAGCTTTTGTGAAGGGCAAAGTAAAAGGAAAACTTGACCCAGCTGCCCCATTTACTATCTTGTTTCCATATGAAGGAATGATTTGTTTGGCAAAGTATGCACACTGTAGTGCTTGGTACAGAGCAACCATTTTGGAAGTTCTAAGAGAAGAAAGAAAGGTAAGTTTGACAGCCATGCAGCAAATAAAGATAAGATGTTTCATTTTGTTGTTGTTTTTTGCTTAACTTTGATTTTGTAACATGCTTAGCAATTATTTTGTTATTGCAACTATTATAAGCGCTAAAGATGAAATAATTGGTACAGGTTAAGGTTGTATTTGTTGATTATGGAAATGAAGACACTGTGAAGTTAATTGACACACTTAAAATTCCTGATGAGTTTTTGAAACTTCCCAAACAGGTAACACACATTTGAAATTATGTAACAGGGTAACATGTTTTGGAACAATATATATTCTTCCAACAAAGATACATAGACTAAGAATTTGTACGCCAAGTTATATTATGTACTTTTTGTAGGCACTGGAGTGTAAATTAGCTGATATACGGCCAGTAGGTGAAAGTAAGGAATGGCCAAGTGAAGCTGATGAAAGATTTTTAGACCTTGGGGCAGACAATAGATCTCTACTTATGTATGTCAGGTAAGTTGAAACTAACCATTCTCTGATGTTTGTTTGTTTGTTTTTTGCCTTTTTTACATTGGTTGTCACACAAGCATGTTTTTATACTGTATAAAACACACATGAAAAATACCCATCACTGAATAAACATCATAAAAAGTTATATGTCAGGTCAGTGAAGGATGACTGCTACAGTGTGGAGTTATTTGACTCATCAGACTACCAACAGAAAAGTGAAGATGTTTTGTCAATCAATGAGAGACTTGTTTATGAAGGGTTGGCTGTTGGATTAACTGTACGTAACATTACACAGTTTGGAGGACCCACTACTTTGTGCAAAGGTAATGTTTGCTTTTATGTCATATTGTCAACTCAATTAAAGTTGGGAATGTAAAGGAAAAAATGCAAAGATTATAATTTTCTCTCTTTTAAAGCTTTTTTTTAAAGTACAAGTTATAATTGTGATGGTATCAAGCATTAAAATTTGTGGGTTGTTGATAGTGTTGGATAAACATGGGCCAAGTAAAGCTCGGTATATATAACTGCAGTTTTTTGGCTTTGAATCTATTTGAAACTAGCAAACTATAATGTTCTAATCTGAATTCAACATTTTAGTATGTAATTTTTTTTTAATTTAAATTAGTTTTCCTTCCTAGGTGTATTTTGTATTCAACCATATGATTTATTAGAACCAGATGAAAAGGAGAAAAAAGAAACAAAAAATGATGAACCAAATTTGCTTGCAACTCCAGAGGTTAAATCATCTTTGGCAACTATAGAAAATGGAAGATTGGTTGTAACCATCACTTGTGCTGACATGCCATCAGAAATTTATGCACAAACAGTAGATCAATGGGATGAATGTAATCATCTGATTCGAGACATGCACAGATATTTCACAAGTTCAGAGGTGTGCCAGAAATGTTTCTTGAAAAGTTTCAAAAAAATGGTAGTGTTTAGTTGTTTGTTCCAAAAATTCCAATGTCCTTTGTACTGTAACCACAAGAAACAGTGCCTTTTGGGGCATGCAAACCAATCACCATGTTGGCAATGCTGATAAATATATTATTATATATCCCAACATTCAAGCTTAAGTTGGAATTTTCCTTTCTTTGGCTGTAAATCTAATTTAAACTACTTGGAAACATTTTAGTGGTTGTTCAACCTAGGAAAAATGCTGCAGTTTATATTTCCCAAGAAACGGACAATGTCACAAAAAAACCTTAAAGGAAAATCAAATTAGATACATTGATTGAGTTGCTGCATAACAGAATTGTCAGTCTCACCTTTTCATCATCTGCACAAATTGTGTCACATTGAGCAGTTCCATCATAATGTATCAAATGTGTTTTTTAAGGATGCAATGTTGGGAGAAAATACCTGGGAACTTGGGGATCTCTGTGCGGTTTATTCCAACATGGAGAAGAGATGGTGCAGGGGAAGAGTGGAAAATAAACTTCCTGGAAATGTAAATGGCTGTTTGAGTAGTTTTTGTAAAGAAATTTATTAAAACTGCTGGTATAATTAACAACCTTTTACACTAAAACTATTTTACTTTTAGATGTTTTGTTTAAAATCTGATTCAAACGATATTTCCAGATGATATTGAAAGCAATAGTGCCAAGAATATTTGACATGTGGTTAATTTTTGATTTTGTACAAAAGTTAATATTATGAATATTATTTAGTGAAACTTTTCACAACATTTGTGCAGAATTTTAAGGTTCGACTTGTAGACTTTGGTACAAGAGAAATTTTGTCCTCAAATTATCTGCGACCGATTCCAGATCAATATCTGCAAGTAGATGCGCTGGCTACTGTGTGCAGTTTAAAGTACATTTATCCAGCAGGTGGCAGCAAAGAATGGACAAGGACAGCATGTGAGGTTTTGCAGGTATTGTATGATGCTTTTTGCATTATATATATTACTGCTCTGGGCAAGTCTGATGATTTTTGAAATTTGGTCATGAAGACATTGAAGGCCTGTGTTTTAAATATTACAGGAAATGATTTTGGGTAAAGAATGTGATTTAGCTTGTGATGAGGGTGAACTGTCCAAAAATCCTGCTCAAGTTGAGTTGTTTATTACAAGCGCTAAAGACGAAATAAACGTAAGCAAAGAGTTGGTGATGAAGGGAGTTGCTCTACCCAGAAAAATGGGAATGTTTAGAAGGTAAGAAGGTGTTTTGTTGTTGAAAGGTAGAGGTTGGTGGCTTGGAGCTACAAAGTACTGTTGCCTTAAGCACTCTACATACAACACTTTTGGTTAAATCTTTAAAGTGTTGTGCACTGCTTGGGTAGCACTTAACTTATTTTTGTTGCGTTTCTGATGCAAAAAGGCACCTACGTACCTGTTCGAAGTTTAATACTTCTCCAAAAAAATCATAACAATACGTTTTTTTTCCAAATCTTCTTTCCAACAACTTATTTTCTGCTTTTTTAAGAGCGCCAAACACTGGTCAGGTTCAGAACTACTTTGAGCTTGCTGATAGCTCAAAAAACAACAAAACAGAAGTGAAGAACCACTTCCAATCGTCATCACGAAAATCGACATCAAAGCATGGCAGAGTTCGTGATTCAACTCGCACTGAAGTTTCAAATAGAAAACCATCAAAGTTTAAGAAGCTGTGCATCAGTGACCTTGTCGACCCAAGTGACGAAAATCTCAACGACAATGATGCTGCAACAGCTAATACCAACGAGGTCACATTCCCCCGTATCTTGTCTCTTAACGAGTCGTTTTCCAGCATCAGTGAAGACTCGGAACTTCTCCAAGCAGCAGAGCCTGACCATGTTTTAACAAATGCGACAGTCGTGCCCAATGATACGCAGCGAGAGACTTTATCCAGTCCAATCAGCGAGTTTTCCGCACCTGTTGAGACTTTCGTTGAGGGTGTAAACTCATTGGATATATTTGATGTCACTGAAATTTCGGACGCCAACCTAGACGCTTCAATTAACAGTTCTGGCAGTTACAAACGTACCAGTTCACCCGATGACTGTCAACTTAAGGAAACCCCACAGACGCCTACCGTTCACAGTGACACATCGGTGTCTGATATTGTGTTGAAAAGCCAGGACTTGGACTTTCATGAACCAGCATCTTCACCTGAAGAGGTTGCACCACCTGTTGCAGAACAGCAAGATCATTTGAAGCCTGTGCAACAATCTTGTGAGCCACGTCAAACAGAACAAAGTTACTATCCAGAGAATGAGTTCAAACAAATTCCACTGAGCATCGGAAAGGCGGTTTTACCTGATGCAACCAGCCAATTTCGTTGCATTGTCACGCACATTGAAAGGTACAACGTAGTGTTTGTGCGGCAAGTTCCGGCTAACGAGTTTTGTCCGGACGACAATGATGTAAAATACCTCACACCACTGGACGACTTGCGGCCTGGATCGCCATGTGTGGCTCAGTTTACCGATGACGATCGCTGGTATCGCGCCGAAATTGTAAAGCACTACAAAGGACAGGATCTTGCCAAAGTGCTTTATGTCGATTATGGGCTTGTCGAGGTACTTCCAGTTCACGATAGGCTGCGTACATTGACCAACGAATACTGCAGGCACCCAGCACAGGCAATTCGATGTCGTTTGAACGGAATGCCTCATCCAAAGGATATGTTCCTGCCGGAGAATGCCGTCATGAACACCCTGGCAGCTCTGATTGGGCAGCAAGTGCTGGAATGCTACGTCACAGAAGTGTATGAAAAATACGGGAAACCCCCAAGCATCGGGGTCGAGTTGAGAACGGTCGATGGTGAAAAGACAACTCTCATCGTGGATCAGGTTTTGGCTGCTTTGCACGTTACTTTGTAACGTGTTCGTAGCACGAATTGTACATTGTGGTGTTATCTCATTCGTTTTCTTTTCTGAAACAAATGTGTTTCAAGTCTCTAAGTTCCATCGTGTTTTGGAAACACATTTTTTTGTTTAGATTCTTTCAGGTACAGTTCTTCATTTCTTTTCATTTGATCAATACAATGATTCTTTCCAACTTCGTAATACCTCATAGATAGGTTCAGATTGCAAATTCTTATTCCCTAATATCGAGCAACACCAAATATCAGAAGTGATTTTCAGTGTGGCAACTTCGAAAGTTGTTTTAACAGGGTTACCGAGGGTATGGAAAACCTGGAAAGGTTATGGAATTTAAATTTGTATTTTTAAGGCCTGGAAAAGTTTTGAAAAAAGCTAATTGCTCGATTTTTTTCGAATAAGGTGAAATTTGGGATTTTTTGTTGAAAAGTCATGGAATTCATAAACTAAAATTGCGCGGGAACCCTGTTTAAACTTAATGATTCGAACCAACTACCGGACTTATTTAGTTAAGGAACCAATAGCTAATAGTACTGCTCATATGCTTTTGAATTGGAGATTAGGAGCACCGTTTAAATTATCTTAACAGGGCCTTTAGCCAGTGTTTTTTTAAGGTGTTTTGGGGGACCGAAACGGTCCCCCAAATTTCTCCAGCGGTTTCCCAAAATTTGGACTTGCAACTACAGTAGAAAAGTAATGGTTGTTTCTCGCTATGTCTTGTCGATAATACGAATATAGCCTACGATCAATAGTTCACGTCCGGAAAAAAGAATAAGTGGAGGTACAGCTAACAGCTGAATCAAAGAGTTTTTCACAAAAGAAGTGCACCTTCGATACTCGTCAATGTTTATTTCTGATTTATGGCGCATAATGATCAGTTTTAACGTGTGGAAACATAACAAGCAGAAGCCAACAAGCACACTTTGTTTGATTGTGCAGCAAACTTGTTTGGAGGCCGTGATGGGCAGGCTGTTTCATTTTATGTTGCGTTGATTGTATGTAGTTTAAATGCCTAGGTTTGTACCGCATCTTTAGAGATTAATGTTTGTCCTAAAGTAACCTTTGAAATCAGAAATAACGTAATAACTGCTTTTCTTGCGAAACCTAGATTCGAGTTAATTCTATTCCTTCTGGACTCTTCTCTTACTTGAACTGAATATTATGAAGCTTATGATGTCATAAACGTATTTACTCAACCTGACGTTTAGTTTTAACAATTGTTTGTGACGTAACTTAACCGAAGCTTCTCGTAGGTGGGAGAATATTTTTGGCATTATATAAGGCGGCATATTTTGAGTGTAAAAGAGAGATAGGACAGAAATTAAGAAATACGTTGAAGTGCTGACAGTTGCTATCAAGTTTTAATGCGTTATTTGCAAGTGCTATTGTAGATTACATCGCCCTTTTTGCCAGTTCTCTGAAGATTTTGATCAGCGATCTCAGAAGTAGAACTATTCAGTCGTTAATTGATCAGCGATCTCTTTCCTGGTAAAAGAAAAGGAAGACGTGACAGTCGCTATCTTGAGCATTTTTGAGATAGAAAGATTGTTTTTGCGATAAAATTTAGAATAGGCTATTTCTTAAATACTCTTTCTATTTTTTAACTTAAAAATTTTAAGTTTTTGTGAGTTATTTCAGGTGAAAATGTCGTTCTGTGATTGTGCACTGCCAGTAGCCTAATAAATAATTCGTTTAAGCAAATATGTCTATTTTTTGGTATTTAAATGAAACACTTGCGGTCTCTTAAAACTACTTAGCGGTCACCCAAACCAAACCTTAAAAAAAACCTGCCTTTAGCTATAGGGCGCATCTTAGATCTCACGATGTCATTCGCTACGGCGCATTTTGGCCAACAACTGGCTTCATCGAAGTATATAGTGCATATGATATCGCTAGTGTAAGCTGTGTAGTTTCCATAGTGTAAAGAAAAGCTAGCATGGACATTCCAAAGCATTAGTGTTGTTTATTTTCAATGGCTTTGAAAATGGAGATTACGATTTACAACAAACGACACCATAAGCTTGTAAGAAGAAATTACCCTCGCACAACAGCCAACACAATTTGTTCTGCAATATTCCTCAAGAGAATGTGTAAATGAGATGGAGGTAGCACATCTGTTACTACCAGCGAAAAAGCAATATAGCTTTAAGGCCTTTAGCAACAAGCGTCACTTTGCTTTTTTGTCAGAATACTTTTAAATGTTTGGACGTTATTATAAGACATACTGTTTTGGGACCACACCTATGTGCATAATAAATGAGTGAATGTGGGACTGATCAAGTCCAGAATAAACACTTCACCAACCCTAACATACTGGGGTTGAAAGCTTCGCAGTTTTGGGAGTTTTAGTCATTTTCATCAATGCTGGGTCCATTCGATCTTGGAGAGGTCGATTCCCTCTTGTTCCATTTCCCATAGAGGACTGAGTTCTCGGAGTTTGTTAACTTCCTCAATAACTCGCTTCACAGTAAAATCAACTTCTTCTTCAGTTGTAAAACGACCAATACCAAACCTTAAAACATTTTAAAAAAACAAAATGTAACACAGTTAAAGGTCATGTGCTGTATGGATTTTGTCTATGTCTCTCTGCAAAGAACCCTTTAAATTTTAAAAGCTGAGTGAAAAGCAAAATATTTTGCATGCCATGTTGTTTGTGTCTTGTAGAGACAACGAATAGTTTATTTGCTCTTTTTATTCGTCTGTCATAAAACCTAAAATATTCACCTGAGGGATTGGCTGAACAGAGCCAGATCTAACATTGCCATACAATTCACAAAAAATCATATTTACTCCAAACTAAAAGAAAATTTTTAGAGAAGCCTTAGCATACCTGATCGAGGAATGTGCAAGCACATCATCTGATCCAATTGCTCTCAATACATAGGAAGGTTCAAGGGATGCTGATGTACAAGCACTGCCCGAAGAAAGAGCAATTTGCTTCAATGCCATCAACAAACTCTCGCCCTCAATGTGGGAAAACGAAAGATTGACACAACCTACAAATTATTATTTTTTGTCACACAGTTGTAACTGAGAAAGCATTACAATCAACAAAAAAGATACTGTAGGCATACTGGTATTAAATTGTAGCCTAAATTCAGGTAAGGAATATGACTTAAAAGAAATTGGAAAAACAAAATGTTCCAAGATTTTATAGTTATTTTCTTGCTATGTGTAAGGAACTATGTTATGACAGGCAAAGTGACAAATCACAGTTACAGATTACATTGCTTTGATTTTACTTTGACATTGTTCTTTTTCTGGCATTTAGTTTCCAGTGTGATTCTTGACATTGTACTGTAATAAAACTCTATTTAAAGAGAAACATCAATGGCTTTCTTGGAAGTTGTTTTAACCGCTTTGATACAAAATTTTTAAAACTGGATAAAATGGTCTTTAGTTACAAACAGCTTTTGGCAATAGTAGTTTATAAAGAAGAAGACAAAAAAGCAAATGCAATTATATTAGGAAGGTTTGTTTTATCCAAAACGGTTGCAGTTCTTAGATGCTACGTTCAAAGATGAACATACCAGGATATGTGGAGTCATTATCACCATTCCAAATAACACCTTGGAGAGCTGCAAGAATCTTATCTCTTAAACGGTTAGACAGCTTGTCAATGTGTTCCTTGTCGAATTCCATATCTTCCTCACAAATTCTACAAGCCTCACCAAATCCAATGATCAGTGGGGCAGGCGCTGTACCACTGCGCAGTCCTCTCTGTACACAACACAGATTTTTGTAAACATACAAGACAAATCAAACTAGAAGGGTGGCTTAGCACATATTGCCATTGCACATACACTGTGACCTATTTCTTAACATATATTTACATCCGACACTTATTTTATATTGGGTCCCATATTATCTACTGTCTTTATAACAGAAAGTTTGGCATTGTAACGTCAAACACAGTGATCGGTGCTGCGCTTAAATAAATACGCTGTATGGAGTACAGACTATTCAAATTCATTCCATTCATACATTTATTAAGGTTTTTCTATTTTATGAATATCTGAGAAAAAAGTGTTAAATAGTGAGAAAATAGACTAAAACACAACAATCAGCTCCTATTAATGGTGAATAGCACTTGATTGTAGGGGTTTAGTGGAGTAAATGATAGGTACTACACAGTTTACCAACACCTACAAATGGTACACTCTACAAACTGTCCAAATTTCATTTAGTTTATGCATTGTTTAAAAAAATTGAACCATTTTGGGGGGCTAGTGGGGTAAATGTTGGGGCAACAGGGTTAAACACAACATTATACACCTATAAATGGCACACTCTACAAACTATGTAAATTTCATTCAATTCTGACATTGTTTACAAAATGGACCCACTTTGGGGGGCTAGTGGGGTAAATGTTGGGGTAACAGGGTTGAACATAACAAACAACAACTATAAATAACACACTCTATAAGCTGTCCAAATTTCATCCAATTCGGACAATGTTTCGAAAATTCACCCTTTTTAGGGGGCTAGAGGGGTAAATGTTGGGGTTACAGGGTTAAACACAGCAATTGACACCTATAAATGACAAGTTTTGCAAGCTTTTCGAATTATACTAAATTTCAAAACCGTTTAAAAAAACTCACCCATTTTAGTGGGTCAGTGGGGTAACTAATGGGGATTAACACCCAAAAGTATAAAATATGAAACCGCGATGACCCAATCAACCAATCAGTCATGTAAAATTTTATACAAATCAAACAATGTTTAAAATTCTGACCACTAGAGGTGTTATCAGCAACATTCGTCAACGCTTCTAACGTCATATGCCGTTAACACCCCTCTGACTGGCATGTGCAAAAACTTCCAGCAAGTAATGCACAAACACAAGTACCATATGTACTGGTGCCTTTATTATACCATTACACCACAGAAATCTTTCGTTTGTGGTGCGCAGCAACATACAAAAATGTTTTACACTTTGGGGTCTAGCGGGGTAAATAGTGGGGTTATCAAGTCAAACAAAGCAAATGGCACCTCTGCACTACTATATCTACCATCTGTGAAAGCTTCATCCAAATTCACCAAACATTTCATGCCAAAAGTGCATGGACAAACTTCGGGAGAAAAAAGAAAAAAACAGAAACAAAAAAAAAAACAGAAAAAAGAAAAAAACAGAGTGAAATCAAGATGTGTCCCCTTCAGGGAAGGGGACCAATAATTAATGTACCATGGTGCTCATACAACACAAAAATTAAACCTTTTAATGTTTTTAACCCCCTATATAGTGGAACCTAAATTTTGACATAATGGCACACATTAGCATGGAACTTACCTAAGATTCAAACAAAATGTGAATGCTTTTCACAAACAAATTCAAAAACCAGTCTCACACCTCTTGCCCGCCGCCACTTTGCAATGGTTCCAAGCGCACACGGGGTCGTCTTCTTACATACAAGCCACCAATACCTTTCGGACCATATATTTTGTGGCCACTTATTGACATCAGATCAATTTTCATCTCATTTACATCAACTGGGATTTTGCCAACAGCCTAAAAGTACACTGTTTATATCACTGTATAATTGTTTAAAATAGAATCCTTATATTTTTAGCCATAACTACAAGACTTAACAATAGTTTGCTGAAAATACAGTACCTGTCAATGAATTCAAAATAATCAAAATTCCTAAATGGCCAAAAATTTGGCGTGTTGCTATTAAGAGTGTGTATTGATATTACACCAATCACTTAAAGTTGAATATTTAACTGTAAAAGCAGCTTTTCCATATGTTACTTTTTTATGTACACTCATAACATTTCATAGTTATCCACATATACCATTTGCTATACATACATTGGATATAAATTTGTTGCTGCATTACAATTAGGCCTTTACCTGGCAATTAACAATATAATTGTTTGGTTATGAGATTTTTAGAAAATAAGACACCCATTTGACACCAGAAAAAGATCATTTCACATTTTTTTTTAAATCTACCCAGTTAGTTTGAATGTTTAACCCAAAGGTAAGTACAAAAATGTTTTTAATTGAAACCCCTAATACTTCGTCAAAGTGGTTTTAGTGGGTGGCTTAGCACATTTTACTATAGCAAATACATTACAACCTATTTTGCAACTGTAATATAATCCCTATGCTTTTTCTATACTGGGTCCCATGTTTTTTATAATCTTGATTTGTTTCTGCAGGCAGAAACTCATGGGTCCCCAAACTGCAAAGTTGTAAACAGATAACCATAAGAAACGGTGTTATAAAGTCAAACACAGTGATTGGTAGTGTTTTTTAAATAAACATGTTGTGTAAGTGAAGTACAAACTGTCGAAATCTCATGCAATTGAGATATTGTTATAGGTTTGTGGGCCTTAATAGCGTGAAACACTGACATAGGGTAAAACACAATAATCGACAGCTATAAATGCCAAATTCAACAAACTGTACAAATCTCATCTAATTCAGACATTGTTGAAAAAAATTAGGGGGTAAATATTGGGGCCACAGGTTAAAACACAACAATCGACGGCTTAAAATTGCACAATGAACAAATTGTCCAAATTTCATCCAAATCGGACATTGTTAAAAAAATAACCCATTTTAGGGGGCTAGTGGGGTAAATAGTGGGGCTATCAAGCCAAACAAAACAGATGACACATCTACATAACTACATCTACCATCTCTGAAAAATTCATCTAAATCCATCAAACATTACATGGCATAACGAGGTGGACAAACTTCGGGAAGAAAAGAATAAGAATAAAAAACAAATCGAGTAAAATCAACATGAGTCCCCTCCAGGGAAAGGGACCCATAATAATGTTTTGTATAAATACAATTTTGGAAATAATATTACAAAATATTTTGTACGACAAAATATTTTGTTACAATGCGAAACAATGAATTGAATTACATCCTTCCTTGTTGAAACTAATGTAACATTTGTTGGTTATCCAATATTGATTAAAAAAAATTAACTGAGGAGTTAAGTTCAATTAGGATGTTTAATGCTATCAGATTACAAATTGCAAACACCCACCTGAGCAGCGTCAGTGTGTAAAAAAACTTTTCTTTCACGGCACATTGCTCCAATATCAGCAATTTGTTGCTTTGCTCCAATTTCATTGTTGATAAACATTATGGAAACGATAGATGTATCATCTTGGAAGGCATTTTCAAGATCTTTCAGATCAATAAGCCCATTGCTCTGCAAATTCAATTGTAATGTGTTTTATAGCAGTAGATCATTAATAAGTGAAGGCCATTTTATTCTTAAAAAGAAAACCATAAACATAAGACCAATGATTTACCTTTCAGGCCTAACCAATAAATACAACACTACATATGTGAAATAAAAAATGTAACAATTAAGTCCAAAAGGTTTAAAACAAGGTCCTGCAACAATTGTTGGTTTTAATTTAATGGGTAAACACTGAAAAATCATAATTCATTCTTAATACAGAAAATATAAATTTACAGCGGATAAATTGACATATTAGAGAGTCAAAGTTTGCTGTATACTTGGTTAAAAGTGTTCAGATAATTTGCATTGGAACTATTTTCAACAATTTTCGAGCATGTGTGTGTTTGTGCGTGCATGCATGGGTGTGTATATATATATGCATTCAATATGTACCTTGGGTTTGTACATTAGACCTAAATGGTCTGTGAATGACAGATAAAACAGGTAAATCCAAAACTTAGAAAATACTTTAGAATACTTTGCAATGCATCCACCAACAGTGTATGGAATTCTTTATGTGCTGGAGCAAGTATATATTTTAGTTTTTAACATTTATATTTTGGAGTCCTTTTGGTCAACTGCTGGTTAATCAGGGGCAAATTTTGAGAGGAACAACTTTGGGCAAACTGGAATGGGGCAACAATGCTGATGGATGCATTGATAAGCAACCATATTTTTCAATTTATCGATGATGCAACAACAAACACAGGAAAATTAGTGTCATGTAACAAGCTGGCCAATAAAACCCAGGCACTTATCAAAAGAAATAATCACCTTGACTGGTAGATAGGTTACTTTAAAGCCTTCATTCTCCATAGCTCTACATGAGTCAAGGACACACTTGTGTTCAATTTGTGATGTTATAATGTGTTTCTTCCTTGATCTTCATACACAAAAGAAAAACTTTTAATCTCCATCTATTATCAAAAGACATTATTCCCAAACAACCCTTGCTTACGCATAAAATCTTGCCACACCTTTCACAGCAAGATTATTGGATTCGGTTGCCCCACTAGTAAATATGATCTCCCTTGGATCAGCCTGAAAAGAAAAAGCAAGCAGTAAGCTACTCTATATTACAAAAGCATATGGTCATTTACCGACTATTTAGCATTAGAGAACTAAAAATCAAAAATGTAATGCCCAGTACAGTAGTAGTAGTAGTAGTAGTATGTTTCAGACATTATGTCTGCCAGTTGTGTGTAAACAATGCAAATTATACCTGCAACACACTAGTTAACAAAATAAACGGTAATGCCATCAACAGTTAAAAATAATTGCCAAACTATTCAGTTCAATCTATGGAATATTGGCATTTTGGACTTTCTGGTATGAGTATATTGATTATGAAGCAAATCGCATTTCTTTGCATGTGCTATTTAAAACCATAAAAGGACACACTTGGTGCCCTTTGATAAAAAAATAACCTTTTATGTAGCTAGCTATCTAATAAATCCGGTGTCTTGTATTGTTAAACATGGCATCAATACTTAACAACTGAATCGAATTGTGACATAGACACATAGAATTACTTTTATTAAACTTGCAACTTGTTCTCTGGCAACATCCATCGCATGTTCAGCTTGCCATCCATAAGCATGTGTTCTGCTATGAGGGTTACCATAGTAACTCACAAGGTAAGGCATCATTTTGTCTAAAACACGTGGGTCTAGAGGTGTGGTGGCCTAAACACAAAATTATGTTAAAACTGTTTTCAATGCAGGTTTGGGACTTAAGTTCATGGTTGCCTAAACTATTTTAAAGCAAAACAATCAATTAAGTTCTTTTCAGAGTTGGCCTTATTATACTATTTTATCAGTCACCAAGTGGTAATTAACTACAACAGTCAACTGCATATGTGACTGACCTGTGAATCAAGATATATTGGTCTGAGATTTTCATTCCATTCTGTGTGTCCTTTGTCAATTGTTGCTTGTGCAATTGTTTTGTTGTAAACCACGGAAGTTGAAGAAAATGTGGCTTTGTTTAAAATCGTGCCCTTAACAAGCAGATTGCACGTTTTCTTTAACAACCCTTTCATTTTTAGCAGGTGAATAGTACTAATACCGGAGTGATACAAATTAACAGTCAACTTATTTCGCGAAACCAGTTTTAGCTGTTCATGAGTGTGAAGTGCAAAAACTATGATGCAATAACTGCAAAAGTGCAAAACTTGATCGCAAAAGTGCAAGTCAGCGTAATGTCACGTGGTGTCGTATCAAATACATGCACCATAGAAATATTACGATTGAGTTGAGTTGAGTTTATGATGGCAATAACAACACGACTTTTCAGCCCTAGTTAATTGCCGAGAGCACGACCATAGGCGCCGAGTGGGCGGCGGCGGCCACCTTGGGTTTGTAAAGCACGGTGGCGGTCACCGTGGATATTTTGGTTTGTTTGTAGCGGTATCGTACGAAACATTGTAAAATCTGAGAAAAATCAGGAACGATTTTGCTTCTTAACAAGCGTGCTGGCGAAAAAGCAGCAAAAAACTGCAACCTGTTTCGATTAGTGCCTTGTTTATGAGGTCAAACACACAATTGTTGCCAGTGAATGTTTGGCCATTATTGTGTACAATTCGACTGTGCTGTAATAAATGGTTAGGCTATTTTAGTTGATACAAAGCAAAAACAACATGACAAAACATTTTTTTAAACGCTGCTAAACCAATGATAAACGTTACACAGCAAAGTGTTCCAAATAAATACTATTTCAAAAATTTCTTTTTTATGATTTTGACAAACGTTGCATTCTATGGGAAGTTTGCTGGGCTTTGAGTTTGAGCTCATGTAGTGGCACGCATTAGTGACATCACATAAAATGACGTCATATTTCAAGTCCCCCACCTTGCATTTTTGCAAAACTCGGCGCCTATGAGCACGACAGACACCCATTCTTAGTTGTTACTTACAAAAACTTGCTGCTGGGTATCGGAATTGTATTTAATTGTTTTGTAATGGTCTTATTTGATCCGATCCTTTGCCTTTTTTTTGCACAAAATTTTGACCGGTTGCTAATCTGACAAAACAAGTTTCTTTAACAAATTTGTCGTTTAACTGGTGTAATGCTAAACAAAATACTAATTGTTGTTTTTAATAACTTGTATTTCGCTAACGTTTCGCCCACCAGAACGGTAGGGCTTCATCAGAGCAATGAACGAAATAATGCGAGCACCACAAGCGAAAATGCACAAGCGCAGCGGGATATAGCGTAAAGTAATTATATGAGAACAAAGGCTTTCCGTGATGGGTTGAGTGTGCTATATTGTGACAGTGCGTAACTAATGTCCGATATTTGAAGAGGAAGTCGGACGCAAAACAAGTTTCGTTAATCACTGCGCCGACCGTGAACTGGCTTTTGGTTATTACTGTATCGTTCCCTTACGTGTTACCGGTAAGTAACGTCGTAAACGGTTTCGACATGCGACGCTTGTGATTTGCATTGAGCATGATAACAAAAATAAAATGTATAGTTTTGACGTTTTTAGCTGATTGGAGCTTATCGAGGTAATAAACACACAGCAATTACACCATAGCGGTTGTAAAAACGTCAACCCCCAATGTAGCCTAACGGACATCGTCATTTGTTTGCACAGTCTTAATAAAAATATGCGTGGTGCTTTGATGGGAACAAAGTAGGCCTAGTATGACTCTCTTGGTGATGGCATATGACTCTCTTGGTCTTCGGTTTGAATTGAGCGATTGTTGGTGTTGAATGTATTGGTGACGTCGCAGTAAATTTAGTTTCGCCGCCTTGTTTTGTAAAATCCTACGGCTAAGTTGGGGTGTCGAGGTAGACGCTACAGGGGCGCATTCGCGTTAGATGAAAAATGGCTGAGAAAAATAGTCCGTAATAAACACAGTAAAAAATGTTACTCTTGTGGCTTTGACCGGTTGGCCACCCCTGACCTTGAGTATCCATAAAAATAGAAGAGTTATTTGTATTTACGAGAATGGAGTTGTTTGAAAGGCGAAGACTAACGATTGTGTGGAAAAATACGACCGTAGGTTGCCGGTCCCTAGGAGGAGACGTTTTGATTTGCACAACGAGCGGCTGCACTCTGTTTTCCCACTTCCAATTGCTTTTAACCTAGACTGCCGTTTAATATTTAACTTACATGGACGTGGTGTGTTTTGTGCGTGAGAGAGATGAATATGCACCATTCTTGCGTATATTGTAATAAAGGCGCAAGTTTGTTAAAAAATTTAATAAAATTACGAATTTGTTCTCACAACAGCTACCAGAAGTTAGTAAAAGTCATGGCAACAACCCTTTATTTTGCTTACCTTAGCAACATGTTGCCTAAGCGCATGCATCAGTCTTGTCCAAATGCAAGAGTTGTGAGCATTGGAAAGCTGCAAGATTATAAGCTGGTGTTTGTTGGGTACAAAGAAGAATGGAAGGGCGCCTGTGGAAACGTTGTTCCGGAGAAAGATCAAGAGGTTTGGGGTGTTGTGTGGGAATTACTAGAAAGTGACATGCCCGGTCTTCGAGGCACCGAAAAAGGTGGGAACATCGACTTTGCAGTACCCACCTTTGAAATCGTTTCTTCTGAAGGGAAAGTCTTCAAGTGCCTGTTGTTCAAACGAGAAAGTGAAGAATCAGACATAAATTTGCCCTCGCCGCAATACGTCCAGATTGGCATAAAAGGCGGCGCTCACAACAACTTACCGAAAACTTACTTGGACTTTATGAAGGAAATTAAAACCAACCAAAATTCTTGCACCACCGAGGCGATGAAAAAACTTCTGTAATAGTTGGTATTTGCAACTTACTGAGTGAATTTTCTAAATTTACTACCACGTTATGTACAAAAGTTCTCGTAAGCCATGCCGTTACGCAAGGGTACCTTACTAAGCATCACAGTCAACACCTTTCACAAAGACGACACAAAACAGGATGAAAATAAAATAATAAAAATGGTCTGTATTAAACAAAATAAAAGCAAATAAAAGACTGTGTTTCAAAAATGAGATTAGAGTGCATGAGATCAAAACTATGGCAGCCATCCACGTTCTTGGAGAAAACAGGAAAGGCGCCTTCGTTGGGTTTTGTCTATCACAGTGGAATATCTTGGTTTCATCTGCAGACCACATTGTTTGAGGGAAGCATCCTTCAAAACAAAAGAACAATACATATATTATGCTGGGGCTGACAAAAACCCAAAGTGCAATTTTATAGTTGCAGTTACTAATGAGAACAAGAATGATAGTTAAACTTCACAAACAGTGCCTATAATATTTTGAACTTAACTTATAATTTGGGTTTAAAAAAAACGTTTTGTCTAAATCAGTCAGTTGTGACATTCTTCAAACAAACCTCGGGACCATGAAGTATACAAGTTAAACGGGTCTCCCAGTGGCCTCAATGATAAAACCAAGATCGAATGGGAAATAGTTGATTAAATCACGAATACCAAAAATACGCATCTGCTCGTGATGAAGTCAAAATGAAAAGATATTTGCACCCCCCCCCCCCCCCCTAATTTTGTGCATTTCAGAAGAAAATAGGTTACGAAACAATGGAAAAATGGTCTAATATCATTTGGGGAGTGTTACTAGTGACCCTACATCCCAAGAATTCAGCTCCGGTTTAGAACCGCTGGTCTAAATATTTTCTAAATGAGACCTTGTCTTTTTGTATGTACTGGATTGTTGTACCCAAATAGATGTAAATTATCCACTTAATGTAGCACATACTTTAATGATAAGACCTTTTGAAGTAAGGTATTGAGCAGGAGTCATACTGAGAGACTTGCACTGCAGCTTTTCACTCTGGCACAAGTAGTTAAAACATGGATATCCACTGAGTTGTGTTAAATCATTTCCGTCATCAACATCTGCACAAAATTTAAAAATTAATTTTCACAAAGTTCACAATTCTTGTGGTGTATTCATGTTTTGATTAACCATGCCCGAGTTTACAAGTGGATTTCATAGTTTTAATCAATCAACAAACCTGACATTAGGCTTAATGTTTTGCTGTTTTCATCTGATTCCACCCTTATTTGGAAAACCTTTTTTTGCTTGATTCTTTTAAAACAAGCAGCTTCAAATTCGCACCCACCTACAGAAAATGTATTTTTACAGCACAAACATAAACATTTTTCTACATGTTACTACAAAGTTGTATAACTTCACTATTTATGATTTATTGTAACTAAATAAAAGTACACTACACCTATAGAATCTGGTAAAGCAACTGACTAATTTAAAAATTGTTACCATCCAATTTTGTGATTCCATTTTTTCGGTAATTCTTTAGCCTGTTGATTTTGTGCTTTAATCTACGTTCTTTGTTTACTCCCTCAATAAGTTTCTGCATTTGCTCACTTTTCATAAATTGTGAGCAGAATCTAAGGTTTGAATGTATTTCCCTGCAAAGAATATATGTTTGCATGAAGTCACGTGGTTGAGGTATATGATATGAAACTGTGAATGATGATTGCATTCATGAAATCAAGTTTCAAAATAAATATACCTTCCAAATTTAGTCGAAAAAAGATGGTATTGTTTGTTAAAAAACTTCTCAACAAGCTTGTATTCTCTTGCAATGTCTTTTCTTCGCTGACGTTCTTTAAGCTTCATATGATATGCTTCAACCTTAGCGAGCTTCAAAGCTGTGAAAAATACGTTGTTTTCACCATCTTAGGTACATGGATATTAACCAGCTTTCTTACCCTTATCTAAATCATCATCATCATGATTCATAAAGATGGAACTTATCAAACTTTCAGCATCATTGTCAAATTCATACTCAAAGTCATCTCTATTGGGCATGTAAGCCAATTCCAGTTGATTGCTTTTGCTCACATTTACTTGTGGCAGCTGAACCGAATCTTGAATACAAATTTCAACCAGATCATAGGCTAAGTACATGGGTTTCCTGCTTTATTTGACTTATAATATAACTATATAAATAACGATTCAATGAATCAACATATAATATATTAATTTAGCATAGGTAACTCTGTCTCAAAAATGTACCACAGTGGCAACTTTAAAACCAAAATAACCCACAGAATTCCCATATTACCATCATCAAACGCAAAGATATCCATACCATGGATTGATGGAGTGTGGTCTGTCATTCTGTTTGGTATGTCATGTGGGACAGTGAACCTTCCCAAAATGTTGTCTATGTACACAGTCATATAATGGTCTTCAACCTCCTTTGCAGTTTTACTTCCAATGTGTTCAGCAACATCTTCCCAATTACCAAGACCAAATTGTTCCACACTGTCGATGAGCTTTTTTTCTTCAAATGCAGACCACTCAGGTTCAAAAAGTGAAAAAGTTCCATTGTCCTAAAAGTGTTTTTTTAAATTAAGCCTAATTATTTTTTTAAAAAACATACAACTTACGCAAAACTTGTATCTATGAACCCTTAGATGACCATCGAACTCAGCACCAGATGCAAAGCACTGAAAACGTACAAAATCATTTAGCAACTTCGTCACAATAGTTATGTAATTGCAAATAAATTTTGCTTGGCTTGACTGCCATATCCATATCGTACTGTCTTCACATTCACACTTTTTTTGGCTATTCATAAATAAATATTAACAAACCTGTAGGCAAAGTTTTACATTCTGGCAATCAACACAGTTGATGTAAAGTTGAGAAACGTCTACATTACAGTTGCTACAAACTACTTTGAAGAGTTTTGGCGAGTCAGCCATTGTACAAGCACCTATAATGTAATCACTTAATACAGTATAAACCAGTGGTTCTCAAACTTTTTTGTGCACGACCCAAATCTGAGCTTTATGAACATGCTGCGACCCAAGCCTCAAACATCAAAATGTGTATTTTTCATTTCTTGTTACTTACGAATACCTACTTGTCGTTGAATGCTAACTGTTACATTCCATGTTTAGTTTCGCATGATTTATAACCTCCTATCATTCCCCGTGCTAACACGTTACAATCGCCGAGTTCGTAACAGAATATTGGAAGCCTATGGTCTGTATGTTGTAATGATTGGCTCATTTTGCCGAACAACGTAAATGAGTGAGGGTGTATTTCGCTATGGTAGTAGTGTATACACTACTATAGCTGGGTGCCATCTAAACTCTCAGAAAACCACTTACTTATGATGCAATACTCCAAGGTTACGATAATAAAGCCACATAAAATGCCAGTCATGACAAGGAATTGAAAATACTTGAAAAATGAAATGAAAAAAGTTCATTTAGGCAGAAGTGAATCACTATAGCGCGACCCATTTTTTGACCCTTCGCGACCCATGTTTGGGTCGCGACCCATACTTTGAGAACCACTGGTATAAACGAACAAACATCAACAAAACTGAAACATCAACTAATGTATTTGTTACATTTTAATTTTGTGTGTTTTCTCAAAAAACAAACGCTAAGCGGCGCTTAGTAAGCGCTATGCATGAATGACTACCACTATAGACCAGTGCTCTTCAACCGGTGTGCACGGTGCGGATGCACCAAAAATATGCATGTGCATGGGGTGCACCAGTACGAAAAGGTATAAAAGGGTGCGTCACAAACTTTTAATGAACCATTATTATTTGACTTTCAAATTATTAGAAAAAAGATGTAGGCTTCAACTTATGTATAACCCAGGTAAACTTTTTCAATGGTTTATCCCCGTGTCTAGTTTGATAGTGGCTGTGTTACATTCGGGTGATGTTAGGATATCGAGTGTTTTTTTTTCGCCGATGTTACATGGAAAATTCGGGAACATAGGCTTGGAGTTAATTGAAATGATGCATAATGATTGTTCATGACGCTTTTTATCTCAGTTTACCGTTTAAGTAAACAGGGTGCATGAGTTCGTCACAACAACTTTAAGGGTTCACCGCACCAAAAAAGTTTGAAGAGCACTGTCATAGACAACCTAATAATAATTATAATAATCTATTCTCACCAAAGCACAAGATACTAATAATGTTTTTGTCTTTCTGATAAGTTTAGTAGAATTTAATTTTTTTGTAGTCTAAAACTTAAGCAGTATCATTGATTTACTATATTATTTTAATACACTTAAAAAAACGTCTGTAGGCTAATACCGGTAACCCAGGAATATTATAGCAGTTGAACATAAAGTTGTTGAGTTTTAACACCATGAAAAGAAACGCCGCAGTTCGTACAATTCAAATTTCAAAATGATACACAACTAAGTAGCCTGTCAGAAGCAAGCAAACAACTTACGTTTGCAGTACAGCAAGCACGTAAACTTTACGGCTGAGCAAAGCCTAAAATTGTACCGCAACCGCAATCAAACAAGCATGGTACATGGTCCTGAAACATGGTGAAGAAAACATGTCATCGGATTTTAGCAGCTAATCTATTGCTTGCTTGTAGCTCTATTTTTGTTGTTTCATCCGCTTTTGCTTAACAAGTTTAAATTGGTGTTACAAATAAACAAATGTTTGCAAAACACTAATCAGGAATCAAGCAATACGTATGTGGCGTTTGGGGTACATCAAAAACGATTACTAAATGCATTTTAGTCCGTAGCCTACATTTGCAGGATCAATGGAAGCTCTGAGTAGGCCTATATATATCCTATAAGCTTCGCGTTATTGGCGACATACCTAGTTGTCAGGTAAGGTTTCTGATTAGGCTAATCAAAGAAAAGTTTCTTATCAAAATTTTGGATAAGAAATAGGACTATTCGTCACATGATTTGGTGTCGTAGAACAAATGTTACTAGCAAGGCATGCGGGAGAACTAGTTTAAGATTCACGTTGATTTTGACAACTCGGTGTTTTTCAGACGCCTGGCCTCACAAAATGGGTTTATTATCAAAAGTTTATTATCATTTTTTTGGAATTCGACGTCCTCTGTTCTACCAAGGACTTAATTACTATTTTACCGCCCAGATTTGACAGCTTTTTGCTCTGTGAGGAAGATGAACAGTGTGGGCGTAGGGAATTGAGAAACGATATAGTTCTTGGCATCGCGCTGGAAATTCGAAGCGACTTTCTCAAAACTTGGGCGTTTTTTTTTCTTTTACCCATCGTCACAATATAAATGCCGAAATAAAGCTGATAGCCTAAGTATAAAAAAGGTCACATCATTTGTTTGCATGGTAATGGGCTATGTTGTTTTTGCAGAAAGTTAATTTTAATTGCTTAAACAATATCACTAGGCAAGCTAGGTAAGTGTTGTGTAGTCGGCCGCTTATTTGATAAAATTTACTGACAAATAATTTGGTGCTTTTTTGATTAATTACAATCCGTAATGTGAAGTGACGGTCTGCTGTGAGCAAACAGTAAACAACAGACGACCAGATTTATGTTTGCTTCAAACATAAAGGTTGCCAGGAGAAATTTAATATTATGTCTGAACATTTTTTAATATTTTATAGATTTAAATATTATTCAAAACAACACGTCAACAACTAAACAACAATAACAATTGTCAGTGCGTCTAAAACAAAATGGGTACACTACACATACAGTTTCCTGGCAGTAAGTTTTCGACGTTGTAAAAATAATAATCAAGGAGATGTGGATTGTAGTTGCTACATTTATCTGGCGTATCAATTGTAAGCTTAAGCTTACAATTGTCTACACTTCGCGCGCTAGCTACGCTCTCTGAGATAGCTAACACATGTTGCAGAGGCCATTGGAACAGCAAATAGCGAACGACATCATCCTACTTGATTATGTAACGCGTGCTACAACAATTTGCGGGTCGATTTGGCGGCATGCGCAAGTTTCGTTCTTCGAAGACTGTGAACACAGGTTAAGGTTTTAATCCGTATAACTTTATTTGGTAGTTTAAAGCTGTATACCATAGTATACCAACCCATTTATTTGATTAGATATTGCCGTCGTTAAATCACATAAGCATGAGCGTTAACAATAAATGGACGTGTTTAAACGGTGAAATTGTCCATCAAGTCACGTTAGCCAAAATGTGGCACCGCCAACGAAGACGTGCCGTTACCTTAAGAACCGGCGAAAAGCGTGCTTGGAAAATCTGGAAGTCAACAAGCGACTCGAAAGCGATTTTTGGCGTTGCTGACGAAGGAGGAATTTTGTACTTGGCCATGGTACAACGAAAGACCGGAACGAGGAGCAAAGAGATTGTTGGAGTTACAGCTGGTGAAGAGCCCTCCAACGATACGCCTTATGATGACGAGAGAGCGTTTGAGTGTGTAAGAAGCAGTTTGGCACCCTCTAAACATCTATTGCGTCATGCGGCTTCCGGTCGGTACCTGTGTTGCGGCAAAGGTGGAAAACTCGTTTTTACAGATCACGAGTCGATCGCAGATGATTGGTGCATAGAAACATAAATATTATTTGCATTTTATTTGTGTAGTTTCTGATCATGAGAACTGAGAATACAATCATTTCATATTTGTCTCTTGTATAAAATACTGATTGTTTGTTTTGTATATTTGCTGTCACATAGCTGTCCCGTAGCACCTGCTAATTGCTTTTTTTATGTCGCCACATAGCGCACGATAACGCAAATACAATTTCGGTAATATTATCTGTAAACCCACATTTACATTAACATATCTTACCCAGAAAACGTATATACTTACGTAGTGTTTTACTTGTGAAAATAACACTGACTTCGCCAGTCAACATTTTTGTGTGAGTAAAATTGGACAGTAATCAGAAAACAGACAGGCGTCACCAAACTTTTTACAGCGGGCCGTATAACATTCAAAATAATACGCGAGGGACACATAGATAAGGTCCGCAAAGAGCTATTTAAAGTCCCGACCAGATCCGGCCCGCGGGCCGTAGTTTGGTCACCCCTGCTGTAGACTGATAACAAACGCAAAGCTAGCATTGTAATAGCTCAAATCATTACAAAAGAAGTCGAACTGATGAATCACTTGGCTTGCCATAAATAATCACTTCAAGTGCCAACCTTGGTACGCATGCCAGGGATGCCCGACCCGTGATGTATGTTATAATACGGGCCTAGATGAAAGAAAGGCAAGACAATAACTAGAAGAGTGGCTTTCTGATATACTTCCATTTTATATATTCTATACGATATTTACCAATTTACTATACACATCATTTGATCTACACATATGATTGTTTTTGTAAACAAAAACTAATGGGTCCCCACACGCATGTTTGTGCGGATTTACGGTAAACAAATGTTGCGGTGATTTTTACATTCTTAAGGACAAATTTTTAGAAAGCATTAACCCAACAATAAAAAAAATTGTTCGTATTCTTTTTGCACTATTCATGTAATTACAAAAACATTAAAAAAACGTAACAAAGACTTAAATCTAATCTCTTGCTTTAACCCAGATATAGTCCTCCAAGGTCGGGCAATTTTTTTTAGAAAGCTGTAACAGTTGTGTTACAGACACTTTAAATTAAAAAGCAATTTGCTACAAGTGTATACATAACAAATTGTTTTTCATTTAACTTTGTTTCGCAAAATGAGTACCATTGACCTGTAGTAACCTCTCAGGGTGCACACGCCAAACGACTGTTTGACCTTTTGACACCGTTTTCAATAGCACGCCGTCATTCGTGTGCAACAATACTGTTAAGCCTAATTTATACATGCCTTGAGTATTGACTCCTAAATTGATTGTTAAAAAAACGCTACGTTATGAAGAAAGTTCTGAGCTGTGTTTGTAATACCGACTAGTTGACCTTAAGTAACCCGTGATCATGCGGCGGCCAACCTGACAGCGAGCATTTAAAAAAACATTTATTTGGCAAAAAAGTCAAGTTAATTTTTTCATCTTAACTTTTATTAACAAAGTTTTTCTTGACATATACAAAACCGAAGCACGGTTATTAGGCTTAAATCACGTCATAGGTGTAAAACCTTCGCCAAAACTAAAAATGTGAGTGATAACTTAATAAAACGACATAGCATTGCTGTGCAAAACAGCTGATTTCTAATCACTGAAACGATGTCTCGTAAAACGTCTGTCCGACGTCAAGCTGAGCCCTCCCGCTATCGTAAACCAGTGAGTTACTCTCTTGGTACTTCTGCCTACAGTGTCTTTCTTGACCAAACGAGCGTTAGACACATTTACGTTTCGGGGGCCTGCGGGTGAATCTCTGGGTCATACGGGGTCAAAATTCACATGGACCATCTTTAGACCAATATCTGTAATGTGTATAAAATTGAAAAAGTTTGAACCATTCTTTCTTGACCAAAACGTGGGAACAATAGCCGTGCTAAAAATTTCACGTTTTGGGGTGCTGTGGGTGAACCGAGGGATCAAACGGGGTCAAAATTCACATGGACCATCTTTAGACCAATACCTATTATGTGTGTCAATTTGAAAAAGTTTGAACCATTCTTTCTTGACCAAAACGTGGGAACAAATCCGCGCTAAAAATTTCACGTTTTGGGGGGCTGTGGGTGAACCGAGGGTTCAAACGGGGTCAAAATTCACATGGACCATCTTTAGACCAATATCTGTAATATGTGTAAATTTGAAAAAGTTTGAACCATTCTTTCTTGACCAAAACGTGGGAACAAATCTGCGTTAGAAAGAAAAAAAGAAAAAAGAAAAAAGAAAAAAAAAAAAAAGAAAAAAAGAAAAAAAAAATATAGACAAAAACAATATGTGTCCCCTTCAGGGAAGGGGACCCATAATTATTCGAGTGCACAAACGTGTCGTGCGTGAAGTGAATTATGTTACTATCGGAACCAATCAGTTATCGATAACACATGAGGCATATTGCATTGTCAGCTTTCATAACAAACTTTGCGGATTTGTCGGATTTCAACATTGCGTTTAGCTGAAACTAGACTTGAAGGATCACCACTAACTCTCTTTAACACGGCCTTTCGTGCGTTTAACAGTTTTAAGCTGCAATTTGATCAAAATAACAATTGCAGCCTAAAAGTGATGCATTCTATGCCAATTGTACAAGTGATGCATTCTATGCCACAGATTCTACATTCAACATCTTGTTAAAGAATGGATCGACACGAATTGATAGTTTTATTTCATAGTATGATCCCCAACCAGGGATTAGCGAGTTCCCGAAAGTAGGCATTTTGAAACTTCCAAAATGTTTTCAAAATACTACACTTAATTCGTATGAAAACTAACTGTTTATTCGACAACAAAGATAAATTTTGGTGTCGGATCTTTTTAGTTCATTCTTGCTATTCTTTGTTTATTTGAAGAGATTAAAACTAATTATTATTTGTTGTGATTCAAAACAACATTGACAGAAATGCTTACTGATGTACGGTGTTGGTCTTTTTTAACTTGAAACCAATAAAACCACTTAAGGAATCAAATCAGTCAGTTCTGGGTTAAAGGTTGAACAAGCAATACCTGAAGATGCTGATTAGGCGACACATATTCCTTTAACCCAAGACTGACTAGTGTTGTGTTCGGCCCCGGTTCATTTTATACCTTCATTGTTTGTTGTTTGATGTCCAACTTGAAGTTTACATGAGAGCTTCGGTTAAATTTTGCGACAGGGCGGCGGAGTTATGAAATTTTTAAAAGCAGGTCTGAGAAAGCAAGCAAGTAGGTTGGTAATTACAATGATTTTAGTACAAAACTGCGAATAAAACGTTTGTGACACTTGTGTAAAAAAACATTACCTTTAAACATTATTTGTGCTTTGGCTTATTGTTAGTTAAAATTACTTTTATTTCATCATTGCCATTCTAGCAGAAGCTTATTTTTTTCCTTTTTGTTAATTGTGTTATTTCGGACTCCTTTTTTGGTAATTATTGCATTTCTTGATTTATTTATCTTTACTTCATTTACCATCAAAGGTATCGATTGCGACAAAACTGCTATTTCCCAAAATCAAGAGAGCATTTCCAGGTTAAGAGTCCCATATGGTTCATCAATTATTCATGCGGGCGATTGCTAGTAGCCTGGCATCGTGCCTGCACGTCTTGCGAAAGGCAAACTCTGCACCCTTGGGAGACGAATAAATTTACTATCAAATAAACAAGCTTCACGCCAGCTTCGTACTGCTGCAAACGTTATGTAGGGAAACCAGCGGGGGATTCGTAGCTGCCGAAATCAACACAGTAGTTGCTAATCCCTTTTGTTTGGCGTGTTCCATTTGGGCAGCCTCTTTATTTCCTAGTTAGGACCAGGGTAAGGCGATACAGGCATTTAAAGTTTGCTTTGACTGGTTCAGCAATTGATAATACAGTTGACAAATGGTGTGTTAAAGGCAGTTATATCAATTGTAGCTCTGACACGCATTAAAGTGTCAGGTTATGGTAGGGTTGCCATATGGCAGGATTTTCCCTGACATGTCAGGGAATTTAGTGTTTAAATCTGCGCCAGGAAGAAATGTTAAAATGTACTTAAAAGTCAGGAATTATATATAAAAAATATACATATACTATGAAATTAATATACCAACGGAGAAAGTTTCTAGTAGTTAGCTACAACCGCTTCTATACCATGAAACGTAAAGAGGTAAACTGGCGGCGCGCAGGTTATTGTTTTGATTTGCAGTGTGTGTGCGAACATAACAATACTTGTTTGTTATTAGTTGTCTAACAATACGCGTTAAACACACAAATAAAAATCCGCGTCTCAAGAAAACACAGCATTTGATGCTACGTTGGAACGTGGGAAATTTCATTTGGTTTAACTGTGTACCTAATATGCAAGGAACCAACTGACAACAAAAAGTCAAATGTCGTGAGACATAAAAACGTTTTACAGTGGCATTTTATTTCAAATTTAAAAAGGTCTTTGTGGCTCCTGTTGTTTGTTTGTTTTTTCTGTGTGAAATTGGTCCGAATGATTTTTTGAGTGGTAAAAGTTGGCGACCCCTGATATATGTGCTTATAGTTTCAAGGATAGTGAGAGTAGTGAGCTTAGCCTAATAAACTTGACTGAACAGAAGCCTAATCAGAAAGTTAATTAACAAGGATCAGAGTATCGTATCTAACGTTTTCTAGTGTCGCCGTCCGTGTGACTTTCGAATATTCTAAATTTATTCCGGAATAGAATTTATTCCGGAATCACAAAAAAGGTTAACGCAGCGGTTCTTAAACTGGAGTCCGCGGTCCTTTAGGGCATTTTGCGGGAACCGCGAAAAGGTGGAAGTAATTCTATATTCTTATTTGGCGCCAGTTTGTGCAACTGAATAAGTTTAAATCAAAGTGAAAGTGAGAATCGACCGTCTTCATTGCTAAACAATAGGCTTTATTGCATGACAACTAACAAAAATGCAATTGTTCGCGCACAATTGTAATGCTTTTGTATTGTCTGTGATGTCAGATTTGGATCATTGTTATGCGCAATTTTGCATAACTAGCTAAAATCCTGCAATCAACTTTCGTTTTTCTAATATACACATTCAAGCTTACGCACCGCGAGCCCTCGAAATAATGGCAAAGGGACCGTTCAGAAAAAATAACGAAAAAGTTTGAGAAAAACTAGGTTAACGCAACCGAGATAAATTTTGTCAGGGATTGTGTATCATAAAATATGGAAACCCTAGGTTATGGTGCTAATCAGTTATATTGACAAACTTAGATTTGAAGGGTGCAGTGAAACAGTGGAGATTTGAAGGGTACAATGAAACACAATGTTCAACATGTACGCATAGGAAGAAAAGGATAAGGTCGTAAACTGCTATCGTTTTAGTATAATTTTAACTCCGACAAGTTGCTGGTTGTCATCTTGCATTATAAATGGAGAGATTTTAAGAAAAAAAATAACTGCTGGTTATCTGCTCCAAATATGGCCTACAATACGACACATTTTTTCACATATTGTTTATGTAGATTTCGATTTAGTACGAATAGACAAATTACGTAGCATCACATTTGTCTCATCACGTAATAACTTTTAACCCCCCGTTGTTGGTAGAACTACTAACACAGTATCACAACTGACAACCAAGAGTCACTAATTTTCGATAGGTTATATCTCTAAAAGTGCTCACGGTTAGAGCTATTAGGGTCGGGAAAGGTATTAGCATTTAAAATTCAATAAAACTAACCCACAAAAATAGTTACTAATGTAAAAATTTTAAAAACTTATTTCCCAACCCAACCCATTTATAGCCGCTAAATAAAAATTCAGTTCTTTACGCCCCCTTGTGAAAGCTAATCTCCCGACGTTGTCAGTTGAGTTGGTCGAGCTACTAACACTGGAATTTGGCTGGCGCCTGGTTGAAAATTGAGCAATCATTCTTACCATAAACCCAAATTTCTGAGTCAGCACCATAAACGCCTATGCTCCGTTGCGCCACCTACCAAACCGGGCGCCAGCCAAATTCCAGTGTTAGTAGTTCTACCAGTTGAGTTACGGTGTTAGTAGCTCTACCCCCGTTGTTTCGATGTTTGTTCAGCTCTCAGTAGGGAAGCATTTAACACATTGTGATGAATGACGACGTATCAGTTCGGGAAAAATGTTGCCCATCGCCAGAACTTCTTGAACGTGGAAACTGGAATGTGTTTTGCGCCGAATTGTCTCAATCGGTAACAGCTCGAAAGCTTTGGCCAAGGTACTATTTATTCCGTATTGTTTTACACAAAACATCACATTGGATGTTAGATGTTTATCATTATACGACTTGCTATTTCCGTTATTTTCCGAAACGGTTCTTTGGTTTGTTATCTACTGTCATGCCTCCTCTTCTATTCTTTTTACCAATCTTGTGCTACTTCACTATGCGTCATCGTGTGTGAAAAGTGGGGCAGGCAAGTCGCCATAGTTAACGCGCTTGGTTCAAAGATACGCGCTGATAATAATACATACCAAACAGTTAAAAAATGTTGCTACTTAACAGTAATCTCTTGTACATTTACTTAAGATTCATGAAACGACGAGCGCAGGTCACAGCTGATATCTTTACCGAGAAAAAGTTGTGGACTATTTGGGAAAATCCTAACGGAGATATTGTTTTTGCGGTATCGGTTTGTCCTTGCTCCAACAAAAAGCTCTACTTAAAAACACGCAAAGGACTCAAACGTACTCGCCTTGTGATTGGCCGCGGTAAAGTTCCAAGCGACGAAACTTCAAGCCGGGACAAACGCATTTTTAAGCTTCACGTCTCACCACTGGACAACCAGCTTAAGATTAAGCATGCAAAGTCAGGGAAATTCTTGTACTGCGACAGAAATGGTCTTCTGCGCCTAAAAAGGAGAGAGGAACAGGCCGACTCATGGGATTTAAACAAAGCTGGTCCTGACACAAACTCGCTGTGACTTTTCGTTGCATTGTTGCGCACGTTATTGTGTGTGTGTGTAACACCGTAGAAGCACAACATACTTTGACTAAATTTGTTTCTTTCCGTTGGCTGGTTGGAAAAATTTGTTCAGTGTTTTGTGACTTAATTTTATACTTAATGTTTTATGTTCTTCTTATTGTTTATCATTGTGTTGACGTCCCTCTGATACATGCTTGTACTTAATTATAAGGTCGGTGTTGGTATTGCCTGCTTGGTGGCGTAGAGAGCAATAAACTTTTTTTCAGAAAAATGTAAGGATAGACCTGAAATTTTTACGAAATTTCGATTTTTAAGAAATGCCTACAAAAGTCTAAAACAATAGCTTAAGTATAATACCGGAATTTAACGCTTATGCAAATAAATATCACCACACTTAAATTTTTAACATTTTTTAATGACTTATTTTAAAGGGTAAATTTACAACTCTATAACGGTAAAAAAAACTCTTTGAAAAATACAATAACTATAAATAAATAACGGCGAAACACTATGTTCAAAGTACACACAACGTTTGAAACGACCCTAACAACAACAGTAACATGATTGAAATGCGCTGTACAAAAACATTGACCAGTATCAAAAGTTTTGTGTCATGGAAAGCAAAGATAAAGGACAGTTTAAAAGTACAATTATGTCAAATATACAACACACTGTATACAACTACTTTCATTCTTAACCAGCAACCAGAGTGCAAACTTAACAAGGAAAAGGAATATTTACAATTACACCAGTAACTCAGCAAAGGTTCTCGTGACAATAGATAAAACTAAACTTAAATTTTGGCGTCGGGTGGGTTTGCGGTTATTCGGGTGGGTTTGCGGAGCATTAGAAGTTGTTTCGACACCAGTGCGCTGTTATTTATAGTACATTTTTAGTCTTTCTTTTAACAATATGTTGAACTACTTCCGAACTATTACCCGATTACGCATTTTCAATTTAGTGCATGAACTCAACCGCTTTGGTGACATCTGTTACCAGTATAAACTTCTTGTTTTCGTTGACCCCAAAATGTTTACCGCTCTCCTTGTGTATTACATATGCGTAAGCTGATCTTATCGTTTTTATCCAAAAAATAAACGGCGATGTGTTTTGGCCATTGTTTGGCAACGTTTTCAATTTCAAAGAATTTCTGTTGGAATTTGCTTTAATGTATTTTGATGTGCTTGGTTCCTGCAAATAGCCTTCACTCCCGATCGAGTTGGTAAAAATAAAATTCCATTTAGGCGGTGTAAAGTAGGTGTCTAGAAACAACGAACTTCTGTTCGGTCGCGACCAGCAGTATTCATTTGTGTCAGCTTTTTGAAGAGCTCGCTGCTCCAAGGAAGAGTTGCCCACAAGTTCAAGCCCCCTAACAGATGCATTGTTTTCAGTAGAGAATTGCCACCACCGAGACTTCGGAGGTCTCACTCTGGCGGCCACTGTTGTCGTTGCTGTGTTCACTTGAACCGTTCCACAACTTTCGCTGCGCAAATGCGATTTTGAAAAGGTTTCTTGTCCGTCAATACTCTTCGTTCGTTGATACACCATTCCATTGTTGTTGTTTTTGTAGCTCATGTTTCTTCGCAATTAGTTTGCAATAAATTTTGTACGCTTTTTGCATAGGATCACAAAGTATTTCAACGATCTGTCCTGTTAAATATAATCATACAGCGTTAAGTTAGTACACCTTTTATCAGTCGTCAAGTTCAGATTATTGCCCATAATCTCATGCATGTTAACGGTTAACAACTTCCTGCATTTCTTACAAAATTCATCTTTTTTACCATCTACGCTATAACGTAAACTTGCTTCTTGTCAGCTTCAATCGACGAAATCGATGTCATTTTGGTATGGCGTTCATAGTATACTATCATATATGACACAATGGCAACTCTGTGCCAATAATACACGCAAAAATGTTTCGCCAAAGGTTGTGCGCTGACATACAATAAACTATAGACTTCGCTTGTAAGAGCCTCTTATCATGATGGGTGTATTATGTATAGGCTGTCCGTCCCCATACTTACGCGATTGCTATACCCTAAACTTAAAAATTGTACAAAAGCAACATAATAATAAAACCTGCAACAGCTTTATCCCCAAACAACTATTTTATTAAAAAACTGCACTACACATGCGACGGTGCAGATTTCTTTCATTGTTCTTAAAAAACCGTACTTGAGGTTTGAATAAAACTCGATTAAATAACTGTATATGTAGCGAGAAATGTATTTCGCCACAACGGAACCAACGTTGCACAAACAGAAAGCGGACCCATTTGGAACATGGACAACACTGACATCATATAAAGCCTACTCATTTATTCCAATCCAAAGGTTTTTGGAATTTTTCCGTGCATCTTACCGCACTGAATTACTTGGGTTTTTTATGGTTGGTGGTTTTACGCAACTTTGGCCAATGCAGTTTCTGGAGTTTCAGGGTTGCACATGGCCATGACGAAACTGTGCTGCCAACGTTGACACTGAGGGGACGAATATAGAATAACTTGGAATTTTCTGGTCGGTGTTTCTTTGAATCTTTTCCGTAATAAACTCCAAATCACCAGCACATATGACATTTTTAAAAGCGATACTAACTTATCTTTATTACATCTATTGAAAAGTTTCAAGAACAAAAGTACATTGAATGGTTAAATTGAGTTTTGGTGCTGCACCCTTTGCTTTGTAAATAAAAAAATTGCTATGATTTGTTGTGGCATGTGCGCAAGCTTGTGACAAGAACAAACGTATATTGCTCCAAAATAAAGTATGCAATGATAAATAATAAGTATTCAGCACAAGTTTAAACCAGGAGTATACCCGACGTTTTTAATGCAAAACCAGCCATAGGATTTCCTAATGGGAAAAGTAGAAAAGCAGAGACGAACTTTATTCGAGACTAAAAAAGTGGATATAGATTTCCACCATCTAATACTATTTCCGTTGGTAAATATATATTTAGAAGTTGTTGAAAGTGTCACATCAGCGTTTCGCTGGTACGTGATATGATCTACAATTACATTACAAAAGCGTCACACTATATGTGATGTCTATGTAGGGTCTACAGTTGCTATTCAGGGTCTACAGCAGTGGTATCACAACCTTTTTGTAGTCATGAATCCTTTTGTAAATTTTTGCGAACCCCAACGTAATTTACTGCAAACCTTTTTGTATATTTTACATTTTTTGCCTCATAAGTTATTATACTTTCGCATTTGGGGCATTACAACCCAACTTCACAGTCCATTGTTTTTAATGGACTGTCTTCACTGCAGCATTGAGTGCAATAAAGTGATAAATTCTCCGGTAAATAAAACTTAACCCTATAAGCTTGCCCTACAAAGTCTATTGTGCATGTGTGTTATGTTGTCACATTTGGGATTGTTCTTGACCCAAAGGTGTAATTAACAGTTTGTACTGGTATAAAGGATTGTAAAATCGTTTTTGGAGACTTAAAAATGTTTTACGGTTGTTAATGATGCAAAAATAGTTGACTTTGCGGAACCCATAAAACCATTTTAGGGACCTCTTAGGGTTCCGCGGACCCCGGGTTGGGAACCACTGGTCTATAGCAATAGCGAACACACAAAATGAAAAACTGGTATCTACAAATAAGGAATTGACGGCAATCATGGTATCCATCATTCATTGGGTTCTCATACCAAAACGTTTATTGATTAACATTTCAAGAGTAATAAACACATAAAGAATACCTAAGTTAAAAAACAAACATTTAATGAGTTTATGTAAAAAAGAAACACTTAATGAGTGAAAAGAAACAATTAATGAGTTTATGTAAAACAGTATGACTATATTTATTACCTTTCTTCTAACTTCATAGTAGTTTTAAACCAGCCCTGTATATAAGTCGGGGTGACGCAATAATGACTTCATAAAATAGCTATTTGAAAATATTGCGCCATGGCCCATAAAACGTTTGAGTATGGTCCGATTGGAATAAGAACAACAACACATCACTTACCCAAAGTCTATTCGGAACATGTGCCAACGCGTTAAAACTCAGGGCTACTAGACAGCTATTTTAACCAGGGAATTTTGTTAATGCTAAGAATAGCATTGAGGAATTTTGATAGTCTGGTCTGTAAAAAACACGCTATTGATAGAAATGGTAACATTGGAATCGTTAATCTAAAATTAGCTCATTTAAAATTAATTCGTGACGTAAAAACCGATTTGAGGCATTGTATAGATCAGGGGTGGGCAAACTTTTCAGTGCAAGGGCCGCATTCAAAAGTTTATAATCTTACCGGGCCGCATAGTATTTCACCAACGACCGCCAATTGCTTGCTGGTTGTTTTGTTTTAAAACAACTGATGCAAAGAATAAGGTTTGTATCATATATATACCATTTAAAGTCGCCTAAAATGCTCTGATTAACAATTTCTAACTTGTGCATAAATTTAGCTGAACGGAGCTAACTGTTTATGACGTCATAAACTGTATTGTGACGATTGCAGTGCCTTTTTTCGCATTGCTTGCACATAATAAGCGGATAAAAAGCCTGGCACATATGGTTACTAGACTGCTAATCTTTTATCCAGTCTCACGAAATCTGTTTTAGCAGTTTAAAAATCAAAATATTTAGCAAAATAGATTGCGGCAGCAGGTTGTGCACCTCTGCGCAAAATTATTACATAGTATATTTTCAGCTTTATGCAAATACGTTTGTTCATGACTGTACAAACATTGGTTGAAACGCTACAATTGTAATTGTTTCAAAAAAAAACAAGCGTTTGTTGCAACAAAGGCTGAACCACGTTTTTTGTTAATAAAGTCCGAGTGCCAACATTAAACAAAAAGTACTGCAGCGACCTAAACATGATCCAAAGTGACCAAAGTTTGGGCGTCAACAGTGCAAAGTGGGCTGTTTTTGAAAACGTGAATCGCTTTTACATTTATCGAGCGAAGAAATTGTGTCAAGTGACGATTTGCATAATAACGTGGCAGAAACAACAGGCTAAAGCACGTGAAAAGTATCTGTGTTTAGTTCCAAAGTATCGAACGGGTACAGATACTGCATATGGCATTGGTATCGGCAAGTCGCACCCCCCGTATTTTTAAAACTCTGCGCCTGTGCTCTTAGTACTATTCAGCGTTACTCGGAAACATTTGGCGGGCCGCATAAAGTCCTTTGGCGGGCCGCATGCGGCCCGCGGGCCGTAGTTTGCCCACCCCTGGTATAGATAATAAAAATGCAGATAAAAAACAAACCAAACATCAAAACAAACATTTTGTGAACGAACTCTGCCGATATGCTTACATCCATCATCACGGAAGTTTACAGGTTCGTTTTACAACAATCTTGGGGAGGGTTCTGTGCAAGTTTATGGCTATATTTTTGGTGCAAAATGAGTTAATTTCTCGCCTCTCCCAGCAACATTAAGCGAAGTCTCTTGGTGGTTCTTGATTTCGTTTCTTTGAAGAAATTCTGCTTTTTTTATTTGGAAACGAATCTTTGTCGCAGTACAAGCAAACCTTTTACGATCAATAAGAGTGCACCTTTTTTATTTCTAGACAGAGTTGAAAGCGAGACCTGAATTGAGGCCTAAACCCAAAAGTACAAGCCCAAAACCCGGCCCGAGCCCTAATCTTTTCAGAAACAATCTCGAATTAACTCCAACACTCCATACCAAACTTTTGTTAATAGCGTTGTAGTAAACGCCACTGTGGTTAGACATGACGTCACCACTTAGAACAGTTGGTCGACTTCCATTTAGTAATAATTGCGCTACACTTTTGGACAAAGGGTAATAAAAATGAATTTTAAGTCAGTCAAGAGTATAATAGTAATTAAAATGCATAGGGGGACACTTAGGGGAAATCCCCAAGTGTTTTGTTTAATAGATTGCCCAACTTTGTTTGTCGTTCAAGAAAAGGTCGGAGTTAGTACAGTTTTTGGTATATTAGGTGGATATTTGTATATCTTTTTACATTACTTAACCCCTGCTAGTAAAAGAATATCGATAGAATGTCTACAATGCGCGTTTATGTACATCACGTAATGTACAACTTATAGAACAAAACATGAACTTCAGTTTTGTGTTTAGCCTCGAGTCGCGGTTAGTTCCGCTATGAAAGAATTTCTCACAAGAACGTATCAATAAGATATATTTATTCCGGTGCGGTTGCAGTTACGTATCAGCACCACGTTTCGTTGACTTCAATAATATTCCACAAATTGTGAATTTCGCTTTCGTTTGGCTTCCATTCATAAAACTTTCTTACTAGTCCAAACTCCTTTAGATTTGTCAGTGCCAATTTTTTCCTAAATGTGCACTTCCAATACTGACATGGACGCCGGCAACAATCTTTGCAAGGGGACAAATTTTGAAACGTACACATTTACATTGATACATAAATTTAAGAAGTAATAACGTATAGGCATAAATTACAGCACAATTACGTTGCCTAAAACCTGAAACAATGTACGATGTAAAAAATCTTCGTTGACACGCGTCCGTTACGCATTCGTCACGTGTAACATTTGTATGTTCGATAAGCACATAAACAGCAGTGGTTATGGAAACAGCGTTAGAAGCAGGAACTAAAATAAGGCAGACATCGTTAAGCTTGCTAGTTTCGGTGGTTTTCAACCTTCTACTCATCACGTAGCACCTGGCTACATTTTTATCATAGCGTACCTAAACCCTGTTTGAATGGGTAGAGTAGACCAAGAGATAGACCTATTTTTCTGGCTTCCATATTTCTGAAACCAGCAAGGTTAGCAATTCCAAAAGAATGTCCAAGATCCAAGTTTCGCCCGAAACCAGGGCTGATTAGTTGCGTCAGTTGAGTTGCAATTCTTAAACTGACTTGAGCTGTACAGCAAAAACACTACTAGTAAATATAGGCACCCCCTCCCTTGAACTTAAGTGCCGACGCCCTAGCTGCATTAGGAGGCACAATTAACTGTTTGTGTATTTCCTATGTTGTGCTGAACGACGTATATATTAAGTTAAGTTGCTGTCTTATATTGATGAAAGTCGGTTTTGATTCCGTAACTGTACAAGCGTGGGTAGTCTTGGTCAATCCACTAAACATATTAATACATACTTATTTAAATCGCGAGTTTCTTTGAAATAAGCTGCATTGCGTATGGATGTACGTATATGTATACGTGATCACCCTAATTCTTAGGTTGTTTTTAGGTTTATTTCAGCCATAACAATATTCGCATAAAGTTTTCGGTGGTTCGTTTCTTAACTCACTTTCGAAACATGTGACGTACAATTGTTGGAAAATTTGGACCACTCTGTTGTGCGTCACCCTGTCGTATATGTCCGGAATTTGCGACCTTGCCAATATAGAAAGTTTCATTAAGCAGTTGTGCGTCTGCTACCTAGTGGTTTAACGCGGGCAAATAAGCTTAAAAATTATTTAAAACGTATATATGTCACCACAGATTACGGCAATGGCAGACAATTACACCGAACAAACATTCACTGACCCGGACGTAAATAATTGTTTTACTATAGTGCAGGGGTCTCAAACTGAAACTGCTTTGAGGGCCAAAAACAAATTTTTAAGTAAGTCGAGGGCCGCACTATCGAAACATTTGTTACAGTGTAACATGACAACAAACATATTGCGTGATTAAAAGGGGAAATGTTTATTAATCCCATTATCTTTATTAAACAAACAATATTGTAATAAATGGCAAACAAATATACAATGTAGCAAAGTGAAAGAGCCAACTCTGCCCTGTTGCTGTGTGTGGAAACAATGGCATACATTGACACAACAATGAAAAAAATGACGCAATAATCGCAATTGCTGATTCCAAAGATGGACTACTTCGATCATGCCATTTAAACGTTCCAAATGCCACTATCAGAGAATGATTATATCATGTAAACTCACCGGTTTTACATGGTATTTCCGCCCCAGTAAAACACATAACTTCTAAACGTTCCTTCGCGGGCCGCACAAAAACCCTTGGAGGGCCGCATGCGGCCCGCGGGCCGCGTGTTTGAGACCCCTGCTATAGTGCTTAGAATAACTGAATTTTGAAAACAAAGCGTAGGTTGGGTAAAAGTACACAGGCGCCATGCTACTGGGAATTTCCGGGTGGTAAATGCATGTTAACGTTTTCGTGTCATAAGACTATTGCAAGTTATTTCAATTTTCGTGTATTGAATCACAATCGTCGACGCAATGAAAGCTCAAATAGCAATCCTTAACTTTTTAAATTCTTTCATTTTATGAAAGATGTGTTAAAACCGATGGGTAATGATTGTCACAGTCACAAGCATTGTGCACCGGTGCGACATTTGTCGAACGATACTTTATTAAAAAAAATTTAATCCTCGTTCGTCAAGTGTTATTGCAAACATGCAGTTTATTTTTACAACAGCCTTAGATCACAATAACAAGAAATCAAAATTAGTCCACGCAATGGAATGTTTACGCGTTGTTGAGAAATTTACTTTCACATCTTCGGTGGATAGTACGAAATTGTAATGTTGTTTTTCGGTAATTGTCACGTTTTAAAAGCCTGCCAAGCCCAACCGAAACGGAAAGGGGAGTTTTACTCACAGTCTGCTGCTTTCTGATCGTGTATATAAACGTTCCGTCTGTTGAACACGGCATGCTGATCGAGCCACGTTTGCGCAGACAGATATCTTTGGTGTTGCATAGACTGGGTGATAAGACCGCGTTAAGCTAACTTTTGTTTTAATACATTTTACCTACTTTGACTGTTAAGATCGCCATGAGCAGAAGAGAAACTATACCATGTATTGAAATGCTTCAACAAAATGTTGACAACACGGAGGAATGTGAACCGACACAGCAAGAACAGACGGTAGAAGTTGAACAAAGAGGAACTGATGGTGAGGTTGCAGTAGTGGAAAAAACATCTGTGGTGTGGTACAAGCGTTGGGTTGTCTGCTATCATCCAAGTGTACCTGATATTCCGATCTTGGCTTCAGAACGACGGGCTTTGCGTGAAGCAGAAACTTCTAAGTACTGCTGGCCACGAAAGCGTAAACTCTTTCTGGACGTTTATACCGTCCCAAAAGAATACAATTTTAATCACACCGACGGCACGGGCAATACGGGTTACCTGCAAGACCCCAAAGGTCGGTGTATCAGGGCTTTCCCTAATCGCGAAAGTGTAGCCATGTCGATGACAAGCCAACCCAGTTCAGACCCGTTTGTGTTCATACTAAAACAGGACAATCGAGCCCCTCAATACTTTCAGGTGCAACATAAAAAAAGTGGCATGTATTTCGGAAAAGATCCAGAAACTTGCAAGGTAATGCTTGTGAATGAAAAAGCTCAAGCTATTAACTTTGCACCCTTGTAAAATGTGTTTAATTTGTCAAAATCGTATTACCAAGAACAACGCATTGACAGTTCGATGTGTAAATTTGCGAGTATTTCCTTTTGGCATCCCACTGATTTGTGGTAACGCATTGAAATGCCCTTTACAGACAAACGCAACTACTCACAAAACGTTTTTCGACTTATTACTCGCTGTAAAATATTGTAAATACCTACAAGCTTCTAACCCTCGATTTTTCGGTGATTGTTTAAATTAACGGGACACCTTTATTGACGTTTTACATTGTTCTTTACGTCACGTAATTGCCCTACATTAGCAAACTATTTTACAGTTTTATGCTTCATTGAATTCGCAAAAAAGAGCCATATTTGCCAAATTGTCACAAAAATCGCAAAATAGTGTCTTTTATACTGGTGTGTGCACTTTAACCAGCAAACTATTGCCTTTGCTAAATTACCACAACTTGTGCACTTCTCACATAACGCTCAAAATAAACAAAAAGCTGGGTTATAGCCTACAGTTTTTTTGTTTGCTTATATTATTCGTGTGGTAGTTGCAAATTGTTCAACTGTTTGTGTGCAATACATCATGTCGCATCAGTTCTTCATTATTAGTTTGACAAACGTCAAAGCTTCGACATCAAGAAACTAATTGGCTAAAACAGGCCTACTCAAATGGCGAACCTTGGTCCTCATACGAGGCTGTCAGGTTTAAGATGTGGACGTCGACAGTCTTCAATTTTTTGTGGGTGTCAAACATTGGCCAGCTGAGCGATTGCGAGGAGCTTGAGATCTTTTTACAATGTTATGTGATGTCACACCACAAGACAGTACCAACAAAAGGCCCTTCATACCATCAATTAAAAAAAAACAGGCGAGTGTTACGAGAGTTTGTCGTCGGTTTAGTCTTGTCGGAAATGTAATAAACACACGTTTAAAACTTTCCGAATGGAGAGAGTGCTAAAAATCTGAATGATTTTTATGCATGTATACATGACAATTCTTTCACAAGAAGTAAACGTATATTTTTCAACTCAAACTCATATTTTTGAGTGTATATTTTTGGCATCGCAAGTAAATTGCAAAGAGGCTTATCTGATATGAAATCAGGAAGTTTTGAAACCACTGCTATACGTCAATATATTAGATATGCCAATTTTCCCATTACCTGACATAGACACATTGCCTTTGCATAAGTGACAGTATAATGTCTAGACCAGGGGTGGGGAACCTACTTAGTACTGCGGGCCGCATGAATTGCACAACATTTTCGGGCGGGCCAAATATTTTTTACTTTCAAATTCCGTGTAATAATACCCTAAGCATACAAGTGATTTTATATTTCATCGCTCCAGATTTGATTTTTTCTTTGCTGCTACATGTTTGCAACAAACAAGGCTTACAGGTTCATCACTTAATTCGACTAAAATCTGTCCATTCTTTCTGGAACACCCTAGCTCCATTTAAAAACTAACACCGCATGGCAAATGATTTGTTACTGGAAGAAGAGACAATCGAGTGACTGTTACGTCACAAATACAGCAAGTGGTTGAATGAGTGGCAATTTTAATAAGTTTGGCGTCAAATATAGAAATGTCGAAGTCTTTTCAAGTAAATGTTTGTACATAAACATTTTATTATTGTTTTTTTATGCTACGTTTTATGCTGTACTTTAACAAAATTGTGACGCGGGCCACTTTCAAAATGCAAGCGGGCCGCAGGTTCCCCACCCCTGGTCTAGACCTCTGCACTTCTTCACGTTTTATGTCAAATCGACCTTTGACAAAACTATTTCGTTAGCCTTGGGTTGGAACTGCAAAAAAATCTTAACATCGCCAATGATGACAAACGTTGTTTAATAGACGATGATGCGTTTTTCCAAAAAAAAAAAAAACAGTTCTAAACAGGTTGTTGAGCTAGGTCAGCGGTTCCCAAACTGGGGTCCGCGGTCCTTTAGGGGTCCGTGAGGCAATTTTGGGGGGACCGCGAAGCGGTTGAAGTAATTCTCTAATCTTATTTGGCGTCAGTTTGTGCCACTAAATAAGTTTAAATCAGTGGTTCCCAAACTTTTTCATTATTTTGTCAAAACGGTCCTTTTGCCATTATTTCGAGGGCTCGCGGTCCTTAAGCTGGAATGTGTATTTCAGAAAAACGAAAGTTGTGTGCAGGATTTTCGTAAGTTATGCAAAATTGCGCATAATAAAGATCCAAAGACAGCATCTGACATCACAGGCAAGACAAAAAACACTACGGTTGTGCGCGAACAATTGCATTTTTGATAGTTTTCATTCAATAAAGGCTATTGTTTTGCAATGGAGGCAGTCAATTTCTCAATTCTCTTGATTTAAACTTATTCAGTGGCACAAACTGACGCAAAATAAGATGATAGAATTACTTTACCCGCTTCGCGGTCCCCCCCAAATTTCCTCACGGACCCCAAAAGGACCGCGAACCCCAGTTTGGGAACCGCTGGTTTAAATCAAAGTAGAATTGAGAATCGACTGTCTCCATTGATAAACAATGGCCTTTATTGAATGACAACTATCAAAAATGCAATTGTTCGCGCACAATCGTAATGTTTTTGTCCTGTTTGTGATGTTACATGCTGTCTTTGGATGATTGTTATGCGCAATTTTGCATAACTAGCTAAAATCCTGCAATCAACTTTCGTTTTTATGAAATACACATTTAAGCTTAAGGACCGCGAGCCCTCGAAATAATGGCAAAAGACCGTTTTGAAAAAAATATGAAAAAGTGTGGGAACCACTGGGCTAGGTCAAAGGTGTACAAACTGTTTGTGCGGCCGTGAACATATATTTTAAAATACATATACAGGCGGCCGTAACGTATATAAAACTCCATTGTCATTAACAATATTTATTCTTAAATATTTCACAATTTGTTAAATATTTACATTTCAACACTGCTTCAAATATATTTTGGGGTGTTATATTAATAAGAGCAATACCGTTTTGTGCGTCTATTATGTGGAAACAATGCAAAAAATAGAAGCACCACAAGTGTCACAATATAATGAAGAAAGTTGGAAATTAATAATGGCGTTTCGAGTCAAAAACGGTTAAGACTGATTGTCAAACAGTTCAACTCGATCTGTGCATTAAGTTGGAAATACATAATGGCTTAACGAGCGCCATTAGATAGTATATGTTAGATAAACCTTTCATTTTCTTTTAAGTAAATTTGAAACAAAAACAAGCATAAACTCGGCCGCCCGTTGGTGAAATAGGGATCGGCGATGAGGCCATACCGCAATATATCTGAAAACACTGATATACTTCTTCATCATGGTTCAGACTTATTTAAGTAATAGTCCAGGTAATAAAAAAGGCATAACATGCAGACTTTATTTAAAACACTTGTCTCATTGCTGCAGGACATATATTGCAGGAGTTGGCAAAATCTGCTAAGTTCCTGTTTTTTTTACATAGGACACTCTGTTTGGTTAGTCGCCTAAAGTTCACATTTAAGTTAAGCCAAAACTTGCTTGGCGCATTATGTGATGTATTAGTTTGCGGTTTTCAACTTTAGATTAGACATTCACCATACTTTGCAAAGGTGTTTATATCCACTTTTGTTTGACTTTAATGTCTTAAAATAAAACTTGATCAAACTGTCTGATTTTCAAGAGCCCTATTTGTACTTGCTTTTCATTTCTGTGTTTATCTTACACTGCTCGTTGCAACTAAATTAATGTAACTCCGGACTCTTTCTGTTCGCAAAATATACGTAAATGAATTTTGAAACGACTATAAAATATTATTCGTTGTTATCAGTAAGCCTTAAAACAGATTATGTTGTGTAAAAATTTACAAGCTTTTTCTTTATAGGCCACAATGTTTATCAATTAACTTTCATTGTTACATCGCCATTGTACATGTTATTATGTTTTCTGTGTTTCCCGCCAGTAGCCTTGATTTCTGTGTATGACGCAGTGTTGTGCAACCTGACACATTGTCTGTCACACTATCGGTGATTGTGATGTCACAACTTCGGCATTGTTAATTGGTATCACTTCTTGTAAGTGAGCAGGGTTGCCAGGTGGCCTAAAATTCGAACAAAAAACGATAAATTGGCCTAATTTCACATGCTGTGTCCGACGCCTAAAAATCATTAGGACATTTAGTTTTTTGTCCTAATATGTCCGAATTTTGCTATATGTCCGAAAATCCTATTTTTTGAAGGTTGCAAACCTTTTTTACGACAAAACGTGGCTTGCAACTTGTTTTGGTTAGTGCCTTGTTTATGACGTCAAACACATAATTGTCTGCCAGTGAATGTCTGGCCATTGTTGTGTACAATGTAAATGTGTTGTAATAAATGGTTATCTGAGGTGATATGAAGTAGCAACTTGACGAAACATTTGTTAACGTTGCTAAACCAACGATAAACGCTAGAGCAACGTGTTGCAATTGCCGACTAAATATTATTTTAAACTTGTCATTTTTTTGTCAAACATAGGAAGTTTGTTATGTTTTACGTCCGCCACTTTGTATTTTAGTAAAACTCGCTCTTATGAGTGTGGGGAACGTAAGCGCACAAAAATGGCAGTTGGCACCTCGAAATTGATACCTCGTTTGCAATTATACGCTCTAGTTTTTTTTTGTCCTAAAATGTCCGATTTTTAGACAAATGTTGTCCGAATCCAGTCGACACTACCTGGCAACCCTGTAAGTGAGGTCGCCTCGTGTTTATTAGTGACTGGAACTTACAGCGTCTGCATGCGTTTTTTAACTGGTCAGTTATGTTTGTCTTTTGTGTAACAAACGGGTAAATTATGCTGTTTAAAAGCTGAATCGTCCAATGTGTGACTTGTACATTTTAGTGACCGGTAAGCATATGTTTAAACTTTGTTGTTAAACTTTCGGATTGGAATTTATGTAAAACCTTTATTCAGACGTGAATTCCGCCGTCGTCCAACCCCGTGTTATTCTGAACCGAACTGTATTATTCCGGTAAGCCTTGTTGCCTAAAGTTTTGCCGTCCGTCACCAGTGTGATTAAGTGATGTTTATATGTGATGTTATTAGATGCTGTGTTTACAGACCTTCTACTGATCGCTTGCATTTAAACGACTCCAGTCCTTTAATAGTTTGGTAAGCGTAAATGTCATTGAATTTCTCCTTCTGTTGCCTTGTCTTAATTTGAACATTTTTTGTAGAAACCGCCTTTTGACCCCTTGTACTCGCCGTGCTGCCGTACTCTCGAGCGCCATCTATCGGCCATATTGTAGAATGAAAGAGTTCGTTATATAGCTCTTGGCGTTTAGGAGTTTTGAGCGCAAGGAAAGGCGCGTTAAAGACAGTTTTAGGAACACAAGCGATCGCCCCTGCTGTGCTGTCTGGAGGCGCATGGAGTCACGCTTTCCGATAATAATTCAAGACAGCGCAACATTCATGATGTTCCCGAAGATTTCTTACAAATATTGATCGATGATGTTCTTTTTTTCAGTTAACTTTCGAAAGCCGTGACGTAACAGTTGTTGGCAGAACTAAATCATTATGTTGTGCATCACCGCTGTCGCATTTCCGGAATTTGCGAACTTTCAATTGGAAGCTTTAACGAGCATTATGCGTCAGCTCGTTCCTGGCTTTACATCAGCGCTATTGGGTCTTTGTGAAGCAATCAATTTTACATGTGCTAAAGCTAAATCACAGTGAAAATATGTAAACAGAATTAGTTATTAATTATTACAAAATAGTTGGTTGCATACTTTCATGGACCAATTAAAATCATGTATTTTTCAAACCAGATAATGTAGTTGTAATATCTCTTTCTTCTATTTTGTCATTTCCATTTTTGTGGGCATACAAGCATGCGGTTAAATTTTTAAATGACCACACAACAGCGAATAAGGCTACAGATGACGGCTGCAAAAAAACGGAAAATTGCAGTTCTATAGAACTCTTAAAAACAAAAAAAAAGTCCTAGTTGCAAATTGTAAATTTGTTTCGATATTGTTTTTTTTTTCTTTAATTCTTTTTTTAAATTATATACATTACCATTTATATGTTTTTACTCAGTCGATTAACTGTACAATATGTAACTTATAGGTGGGTCTTTCGTTTAGTCAGTTCTCCATGGCCGTATTACTTGCTGTAAATGAAAGTGGGTCGTCCCAATCCAGTTGCTGGTTGCACAGACTATGCATTAGCCGTTTTATTGAAAGCAGAAATGGCTGGATAAATCCAAGCGGGTCGGAGACCTTACTAATCATCGAAAACACTACGACAAGTCCTTTGGTACGGTAAGACCCTTGTAGCAACTTGTCGTTTATTAATGTTCCATCGTAGGAAGCAGGACAATCGAAAATAATTCGAAATTTGCCACCCGTCGCGTGGTGTGGTATATTCCGTGTTTGTTTTGTACATTTCAAACTACCTGAAAGGATTCCTGGAGCAAATCCCTGTCTCAAGTAATCCTGCATTTTTTCCCAGTACTTTCCAAACGGTTCGGTATAATTGTGGAAGCGACGCTTTAAGTGTGGCAGGCGTCGTTTGCCAAGCTTCTGTCTAGGACAGAACCGGGAAGAGCAATTTCCAAGGCAAAATCTGGTAATGTCCGTTCACTCTAGTGACACTGTTTTCTGTATTTGAAAGAACTCGTTTGTGTTTAAGTGAAAGTCCAAGGTCACTTGAACCTCTATCTTGAATGTCAATACTGTATAACTGCTCCAACTGATAAGGTAGTTTTGTGTTAGCGTGTATGTAATTTACACTCGTGTGTCTGATGTCATGTTTTCTTTCGGGGCCGAACAAACACCAGCCCAAACCAGTGCGAATAGCAACAGGGTCGCCACGAGAGCCCTGTACAGCCTCGTGTTGCTCGTGAGCCTCGTAAACATCGGCTGCTATGAGCAAGTCCACATCTGGACAGTTTATTACAGAGAATTTGATGTTTCGAATGTGCGGATACCGCTTAATACCATCAACAGTAGGAATGCTGCCTTTTAGGTTGGGTAACTTGGGGACGACACTTTTCAACATAAAACAAGCGCCATCGTTCAGGCCTTGTACGGACAGAGAAACTTTGCGACTGCGCAATGTTTGTGCTCCGTTTACGGTGGTAATTGTCATGTTGTCTTCCACACCGCTTAGCCCTAGTTTCTTAGCCAATGCTGCAGAGCACAATGACGTGTCTGATCCGTCGTCAAGAAAGGCATGCGTGAAATGTGGTTTACTATTCTTATCCAAAACAGTAACTGGCACGACCTTAAGTCGCACAGAATGAGTCTGCAGTGTCGCAGCGGATATTCCTGGCAAACCGGCCCCGTCAACTTCCGCTGGATCGCTAAAACCCAATGCAAAAGCGTGTGATGCCTTTTCCCGCAGGAGTCTACACGGCATACATATTTGGACAAACATTTGTCCGCACAATGCTCGGGACAAAAACAGTTGAAGCACAGTTTATTACGCCGCACTAGTTCATAACGTTCCTTTACTGGTCGGCTCCTAAAGGCCTCACATTTCCACAAAAATGTGACGACCCGCATTCGGGGCATGTAGGCGTACGTCCTGGTGAGTCGTAATTCACAAATGACTCTTCATCTGACACTACCGAGTATGTAGTTGTGACTCGATCCGTGAACTTGCCATTGTTGGTAACTTGTCCTTGCGACTTGCATTCCTCGTCGATAATAAACCTCATCATTGGCGATAGAGTGTCCTCTGAACAGGCGTTTCGTTCACCAGGTTGCATACTTTAATAAATTATTTCGGCAAGCCTTCACGGCAAGCCTTCACGGCAAGCCTTTGTCCTAATGTAATTATTTTTCATCATATCCCGCTGTGTTTATACATTTTCGCCATTACATTATTCGCATAAAGTTTTCGGTGGTTCGTTTCTTTACTCACTTTCGAAACATGTGACGTGCAATTGTTGGAAAATTTGGACCACTCTGTTGTGCGTCACCCTGTCATATACGTCCACAATTTGCGACCTTGACAATAGAAAGTTTCATAAAGCAGTTCTGCTACCTGATGGTTTAACGCGGGCAAAATAGCTTAAGAATAATTAAAAACGTATATATGTCACCACAGAGTAGGGCAACGGCAGACAATTACACCGACCCGGACGCAAATAACTGTTTTTATTCGACCACATTTAAATTTCCAGCAAAGGTATTAAAAACAACATTGGTTACTATAGTGCTTTGCATAACTGCATTAGGTTGGGTAAAAGTACACAGGCGCCACGCCACTGGGAATTTCTGAGCGGTAAATGCATGTTAACGTTTTCGTGTCATAAGACTATTGCAAAGTTATTTCAATTTTCGTGTGTTGAGTCACAATCGTCGACGCAATGAAAGCTCAAATAGCAATTCTTAACACAAACCATAGTTCGTACTTTAGCACCAGGGTCTGCATACTTTTTTGGTATACTAATCGGTTTTAATCAGTCAATATAGACCACTGTTAATATATGAAAATTTGTTTCAACTCATTATTAACCCTGATATAGTAAGAGGTATGCGTTCATTTTATGCAAGATGTGTTAAAACCGATGGGTAATGATTGTCACAGTCACAAGCATTGTGCACCGGTGCGACATTTGTCGAACGATACTTTATTAAAAAAAAATTAATCCTCGTTCGTCAAGTGTTATTGCAAACATGCAGTTTATTTTTACAACAGCCTTAGATCACAATTACAAGAAATCAAAATTAGTCCACGCAATGGAATGTTTACGCGTTGTTGAGAAATTTACTTTCACATCTTCGGTGGATAGTACGAAATTCGGTGGATAGTACGAAATTCGGTGGATAGTACGAAATGTTGTTTTACGGTAATTGTCACGTTTTAAAAGCCTGCCAAGCCCAACCGAAACGGAAAGGGGAGTTTTACTCACAGTCTGCTGCTTTCTGATCGTGTATATCAGGTGTGGCCAACACGTCGATCGCGATCTACTGGTCGATCGTCTGCTTTTGACTGGTCGATCGCACTAAATTCTCCATTACTAATCAAAAGCTTATCAATTGAAAAACAAATTAAATAATATAAAACAGCACTTCTGACATTTTGACACAACCCACAAATGTGCAATGAGACAATAATAATGTAAATGTCTATTTCGTTAGAGTTGGAACTGCAAAAAAATCTCAACATCGCCAATGATGACAAACGTTGTTTAATAGACGATGATGCGTTTTTCCAAAAAAAAAACAGTTTTAAACAGGTTGTTGGGCTAGGTCAGCGGTTCCCAAACTGGGGTCCGCGGTCCTTTTATTTGGCGTCAGTTTGTGCCACTAAATAAGTTTAAATCAGTGGTTCCCAAACTTTTTCATTATTTTGTCAAAACGGTCCTTTTGCCATTATTTCGAGGGCTCGCGGTCCTTGTGTAAGCTGGAATGTGTATTTCAGAAAAACGAAAGTTGTGTGCAGGATTTTCGTTAGTTATGCAAAATTGCGCATAATAAAGATCCAAAGACAGCATCTGACATCACAGACAAGACAAAAAACACTACGGTTGTGCGCGAACAATTGCATTTTTGATAGTTGTCATTCAATAAAGGCTATTGTTTAGCAATGGAGGCAGTCAATTTCTCAATTCTCTCGATTTAAACTTATTCAGTGGCACAAACTGACGCCAAATAAGATTATAGAATTCTTTTATAGGCCACAATGTTTAACTATTACGTTCGTTTATAAATTAACTGTCATGATGTTCTCGAAGATTTCTTACAAATATTGATCGATGATGTTCTTTTTTTCAGTTAACTTTCGAAAGCCGTGACGTAACAGTTGTTGGCAGAACTAAATCATTATGCTGTGCATCACCGCTGTCGCATTTCCGGATTTGCGAACATTCAATTGGAAGCTTCAACGAGCATTATGCGTCAGCTCGTTCCTGGCTTTGCACCAGCGTCAAGCCATTGGGTCATTGTGATGCAATCAATTTTACATGTGCTAAATCAGAGGTGTCAAACTCGTGGGGTTCGGGGGCCACATTGCAGTTTGGAAGTTATGCCGAGGGCCGCATGTGATTTTTAATCTAGTTTTATACATTTAAACAACCTTTTCGCTACGACGGCCGCATTGCAGATCTTAATTTCACCAACAGTCGCCAATTGCCTGCTGGTTTTTGTTTTAAAATTACAGAATAGGTTTATATCATATATATATGCCATCTATTGACGCCCCAAAATCTCAGATTAATTTCCAACTTGATGCACAGATTGAGCTACACAGTTCAGTTTTAAATGTTTATGACGTCATAATCCATATTGTGATGTTTTTTCCATTGCTTGCACAATAGGTCTACAAAAAGTCTGACGCATATGGCTAAGGCCGGTAATACTCTTTTCCGTAACATAAAATCTGTTTAGAGCAGTATGAAAATCAAAATATTTGGCAAAGGAGTTTTGATTACATCACGGCGGCCAGTACATATATTTTAACGAACATGTTCACGTGTGGCCGTCCGGCTTCAGATTGAACGCCCTTGATTGAAACTTAACGCCTTGAGAAACGGTTAAATACTATCGTTTCTGTTCATAACATATGAATTTTGATTAATAAATTTAATAAATAAAAATCTGACAAAATTGTACAAGTGTTTATGAGTGTTCGTGTGCCGCATTGGAGGGCTTCGTGGGCCGCGAGTTGGACACCCGTGTGCTAAATCACAATAAAAAGAAGTAAACAGAATTAGTTAATAATTATTACAAAATAGTTGGTCGCATACTTTCATGGACCAATTAAAATCCTGTATTTGTCAAACCACATAATGTAGTTGTAATCAGGGAGTCGAACCGGAACTGAACCCGAACCCGCGAACCGGTTTGAGCGGTAAATTTCATTAAACCCGAACCGAACCCGAACCGCTAATTACGATTTTCCAAAAACCCGAACCGGAGTTGTACCCCATATTTTGTTTGGCGTTGGACCCGAACCGGAACTGAACCAGTAAAAAATGCAGTCTGTTTCATTTTTTTGGTTTTTTTTTCTAAACAGCACACGCGGGATAACACTCAAAATTCTTCTGGAGTTTTATAAGGCCAGGTAGATGATCGGTAGATTAAGTTGAAACAAATAAAAATTTGAACCGGTTTAAAAACCGCAAACCGGTTCGGATCGGATAATTTGCCCAAAACGAAACAAAACCCGAACCCGAAAATATACATTTTTAAAAACCTGAACCGAACCGGAACCCTTAAAAACAAAACGAAGTGAACCCGAACCGAACCTGAACCCATATGACAAGCGGTTCGACTCCCTGGTTGTAATACCTCTGTCATTTTGTTAGCATACAAACATGCGGTTCAATTTTTAGATGACCACAAAACAGCGAATAAGATGATATGCATTTCGGAATGGCAAATTGCAATTCTGTAGAACTCTTAAAAACAAAAAAGCCCTAGCTGCAAACTGTAAATTTGTTTTGATATTGTTTTTTTCTTTAATTCTATATTTTTTCTTTAAAATTATATACATTACGTTTCATATGTTTTTACTTAGTCGATTAACTGAGCAATATGTAACCCATAGGTGGGTCTTTCGTTGGTCAGTCCTCCATGGCCGTATTACTTGCTGTAAAGTATAAACTTAGTTCGAGCCGTTCGACATTAACTATGTCAACTGTACAATGTATTTCACGCCACTTTTGCACCAATCAACGCCAACCTAATGTTATATTATTCCTTTAAAACGACGGTTTTAGTAATAGATCAAAACCATCAACAGCATGGCTTAAACCGACGATCTCTGTTTGCTTATATCAACTATAAAACAGGAAAATCTATTAACGGTACAAACCTTGGTTTAAGCAAAATACTCATTTTTTGTGAAGAAATATATATTTTGCCTAAATTCATGAGAGAGAATATATATTTCGCCATCATCAGTTACTTAAACCATTTAAAAAATGAGTGGTCAAACAAACACGGTAAAATGCATGAAAGTTTTTCTCCTCGATTCGGCGCCCAGTGTTGCGCTTGTTTTGGTTTGGAGGTCAGTTCGAGTAGATTGGAACCACTTTAAAACAGGTTCCGGGAGTTAGTCATGTCAATTTCTTGTTTTCATGTTTTATTGCTTTTATGAATTTTACTGTTTTTGTTTGACCACTCATTTTTTCTCGACTTTCAGGACTGATTTTGTTTAAACCAAGAATTTTACCGTCTGTTGGTTTTTGTTTCAATGTTTGCATAAAAAAGGCAATTGCCTTTATTTAAAGATAAAGGAATGTCTAGGGTCTAGGCAAAGAGTCGAACCGCTTGTTATATGACAGGTGTGACCAGGTTTTTTTTTAAGGTATGGTTTGGGTGACCGCTAAGTAGTTTTAAGAGACCGCAAGTGTTTCATTTAAATACCAAAAAATAGCCATATTTGCTTAAACGAATGCAACAAAAGCGTCGCAACAAAAAAAGTTTAAGACCACTGGTGTACGTAATAAGTTTAAGAATCGTACGCCCTTTAGTAAGATGTTATGAAGACGGAAGGGTATTGTCTAAATACTTATTGAGTATTTACTTTCAGGTAACGTTCGCCATCGCTGATTGAAGGTTTCTTGTGATAGAATTATATGAATTACCTTACGTTTACCTGCTCAAATATAATCAATTCTTCATGATGGCATTTCAAAACTATCTTCAAAATTGAAGAAAATTTGTTAAAACATTAGAGACCCCTTGTTCAAGCAACACTGTTTGTGGTATTATGCAATTAAGGGCAATTCCGAAATGGAAACAATCAGCCACTAGTTTGGTTGAGTAAGAAGATAAATTTAAATCTCACCTAAAACATGACTAATCATATAACTTACAGGTACAATTGCCTAGGGAAGATGTATTTTAAAAGCGCGACATTTTGACACTCTCGAGTATGCACAGATTTTTAACATATCCTCAGATCACCATTCCAAGGATCAAAATTACTTCACGCAATGAAATGTTTTTGCTTTGATGAGAAATTGGCTTTCGCACCTTCGGTGGATAGTACGCAACTTTAATTGTTGTTTTTCGGTATTTGTCACGTCTTAAAAGCCCGCCAAGCCCAACCGAAACGGAAATGGCAGTTTCACTCACAGTTTGCTGTTTTCTGGTCGTATATATAAACGTGCCGTCTGTTGAACACGGCATACTGATCGAGCCACGTTTACGCAGACATATATCAAAGGTTTGGCATTAACTGGCTCACAAGACTGCGCTAAGCTAACCGCAAGTGTGATTTTTGTTTTAAAATAATTCACCTGCTTTAACTGTTAAAATCGCCATGAGCAGAGAAGAAACAGCACCATGTATTGAAATGCTTCAGCAGAATGTTGACAACACGGAGGAATGTGAACCGACACAGCAAGAACAGACATTAGTAATTGAACAAATGGGAACTGATGCAGAGGTTATGGTAGTGGAAAAAACATCTGTGGCGTGGTACAAGCGTTGTGTTGTCTGCTATCACCCAAGTGTACCTGATATTACGATCTTGGCTTATTACGATCCAGAACCACTGGCTTTGCGTGAAGCAGGAACTTCTAAGTACTGCTGGCCACGAAAGCATGGACGTAGACTCTTTCTTAACATATACATCGAACCTAAAAAATACATTTTTCATCGCATCGATAACACTCATAATACGGGTTCCTTTCAACTCCCCGGCACACCTCGAGGTCAGTGTCCTCAGTATATCAAGGCATTTCCTAATGGGAAGTTATCCATGTCGACGACAAGTCAACCCAGTTCAGATCCGTTTGTGTTCATACTAAAACACGACAATCGAGGCCCTCAATACTTTCAGGTGCAACATAAAAAAAGTGGCATGTATTTCGGAAAAGATCCAGAAACTTGCAAGGTATTGCTTGTGAATGAAAATGCTCAAGCTATTAACTTTGCACCCTTGTAAAATGTGTTTAATTTGTCAAAATCGTATTACCAAGAACAACGCGTTGACAGTTCGATGTGTAAATTTGCGAGTATTTCCTTTTGGCATCCCACTGATTTGTGGTAACGCATTGAAATGCCCTTTACAGACAAACGCAACTACTCACAAAACGTTTTTCGACTTATTACTCGCTGTAAAATATTGTAAATACCTACAAGCTTCCAACCCTCGATTTTTCAGTGATTGTTTAAATTAACGGGACACCCTTATTGACGTTTTACATTGTTCTTTACGTCACGTAATTGCCTTACATTAGCAAACTATTTTACAGTTTTATGCTTCATTGAATTCGCAAAAAAGAGCCATATTTGCCAAATTGTCACAAAAATCACAAAATAGTGTCTTTTATACTGGTGTGTGCACTTTAACCAGCAAACTATTGCCTTTGCTAAATTACCACAACTTGTGCACTTCTCACATAACGCTCAAAATAAACAAAAAGCTGGGTTATAGCCTACAGTTTTTTTGTTTGCTTATATTATTCGTGTGGTAGTTGCAAATTGTTCAACTGTTTGTGTGCAATACATCATGTCGCATCAGTTCTTCATTATTAGTTTGACAAACGTCAAAGCTTCGACATCAAGAAACTAATTGGCTAAAACAGGCCTACTCAAATGGCGAACCTTGGTCCTCGTACGAGGCTGTCAGGTTTAAGATGTGGACGTCGACAGTCTTCAATTTTTTGTGGGTGTCAAGCATTGGCCAGCTGAGCGATTGCGAGGAGCTTGAGATCTTTTTACAATGTTATGTGATGTCACACCACAAGACAGTACCAACAGAAGGCCAATTCATACCATCAATTAAAAAAAACAGACGATTGTTACGAGAGTTTGTCGTCGTTTTAGTCTTGTCGGAAATGTAATAAACACACGTTTAAAACTTTCCGAATGGAGAGAGTGCTAAAAATCTGAATGATTTTTTATGCATGTATACATGACAATTCTTTCACAAGAAGTAAACGTATATTTTTCAACTCAAACTCATATTTTTGAGTGTATATTTTTGGCATCGCAAGTAAATTGCAAAGAGGCTTATCTGATATGAAATCAGGAAGTTTTGAAACCACTGCTATACGTCAATATATTAGATATGCCAATTTTCCCATTACCTGACATAGACACATTGCCTTTGCATAAGTGACAGTATAATGTCTAGACCTCTGCACTTCTTCACGTTTTATAAATCGACCTTTGACAAAACTATTTCGTTAGAGTTGGAACTGCAAAAAAATCTCAACATCGCCAATGATGACAAACGTTGTTTAATAGACGATGATGCGTTTTTCCAAAAAAAAAACAGTTTTAAACAGGTTGTTGGGCTAGGTCAGCGGTTCCCAAACTGGGGTCCGCGGTCCTTTTATTTGGCGTCAGTTTGTGCCACTAAATAAGTTTAAATCAGTGGTTCCCAAACTTTTTCATTATTTTGTCAAAACGGTCCTTTTGCCATTATTTCGAGGGCTCGCGGTCCTTGTGTAAGCTGGAATGTGTATTTCAGAAAAACGAAAGTTGTGTGCAGGATTTTCGTTAGTTATGCAAAATTGCGCATAATAAAGATCCAAAGACAGCATCTGACATCACAGACAAGACAAAAAACACTACGGTTGTGCGCGAACAATTGCATTTTTGATAGTTGTCATTCAATAAAGGCTATTGTTTAGCAATGGAGGCAGTCATTTTCTCAATTCTCTCGATTTAAACTTATTCAGTGGCACAAACTGACGCCAAATAAGATTATAGAATTCTTTTATAGGCCACAATGTTTAACTATTACGTTCGTTTATAAATTAACTGTCATGATGTTCTCGAAGATTTCTTACAAATATTGATCGATGATGTTCTTTTTTTCAGTTAACTTTCGAAAGCCGTGACGTAACAGTTGTTGGCAGAACTAAATCATTATGCTGTGCATCACCGCTGTCGCATTTCCGGATTTGCGAACATTCAATTGGAAGCTTTAACGAGCATTATGCGTCAGCTCGTTCCTGGCTTTGCACCAGCATCAAGCCATTGGGTCATTGTGATGCAATCAATTTTACATGTGCTAAATCAGAGGTGTCAAACTCGTGGGGTTCGGGGGCCACATTGCAGTTTGGAAGTTATGCCGAGGGCCGCATGTGATTTTTAATCTAGTTTTATACATTTAAACAACCTTTTCGCTACGACGGCCGCATTGCAGATCTTAATTTCACCAACAGTCGCCAATTGCCTGCTGGTTTTTGTTTTAAAATTACAGAATAGGTTTATATCATATATATATGCCATCTATTGACGCCCCAAAATCTCAGATTAATTTCCAACTTGATGCACAGATTGAGCTACACAGTTCAGTTTTAAATGTTTATGACGTCATAATCCATATTGTGATGTTTTTTCCATTGCTTGCACAATAGGTCTACAAAAAGTCTGACGCATATGGCTAAGGCCGGTAATACTCTTTTCCGTAACATAAAATCTGTTTAGAGCAGTATGAAAATCAAAATATTTGGCAAAGGAGTTTTGATTACATCACGGCGGCCAGTACATATATTTTAACGAACATGTTCACGTGTGGCCGTCCGGCTTCAGATTGAACGCCCTTGATTGAAACTTAACGCCTTGAGAAACGGTTAAATACTATCGTTTCTGTTCATAACATATGAATTTTGATTAATAAATTTAATAAATAAAAATCTGACAAAATTGTACAAGTGTTTATGAGTGTTCGTGTGCCGCATTGGAGGGCTTCGCGGGCCGCGAGTTGGACACCCGTGTGCTAAATCACAATAAAAAGAAGTAAACAGAATTAGTTAATAATTATTACAAAATAGTTGGTCGCATACTTTCATGGACCAATTAAAATCCTGTATTTGTCAAACCACATAATGTAGTTGTAATCAGGGAGTCGAACCGGAACTGAACCCGAACCCGCGAACCGGTTTGAGCGGTAAATTTCATTAAACCCGAACCGAACCCGAACCGCTAATTACGATTTTCCAAAAACCCGAACCGGAGTTGTACCCCATATTTTGTTTGGCGTTGGACCCGAACCGGAACTGAACCAGTAAAAAATGCAGTCTGTTTCATTTTTTTGGTTTTTTTTTCTAAACAGCACACGCGGGATAACACTCAAAATTCTTCTGGAGTTTTATAAGGCCAGGTAGATGATCGGTAGATTAAGTTGAAACAAATAAAAATTTGAACCGGTTTAAAAACCGCAAACCGGTTCGGATCGGATAATTTGCCCAAAACGAAACAAAACCCGAACCCGAAAATATACATTTTTAAAAACCTGAACCGAACCGGAACCCTTAAAAACAAAACGAAGTGAACCCGAACCGAACCTGAACCCATATGACAAGCGGTTCGACTCCCTGGTTGTAATACCTCTGTCATTTTGTTAGCATACAAACATGCGGTTCAATTTTTAGATGACCACAAAACAGCGAATAAGATGATATGCATTTCGGAATGGCAAATTGCAATTCTGTAGAACTCTTAAAAACAAAAAAGCCCTAGCTGCAAACTGTAAATTTGTTTTGATATTGTTTTTTTCTTTAATTCTATATTTTTTCTTTAAAATTATATACATTACGTTTCATATGTTTTTACTTAGTCGATTAACTGAGCAATATGTAACCCATAGGTGGGTCTTTCGTTGGTCAGTCCTCCATGGCCGTATTACTTGCTGTAAAGTATAAACTTAGTTCGAGCCGTTCGACATTAACTATGTCAACTGTACAATGTATTTCACGCCACTTTTGCACCAATCAACGCCAACCTAATGTTATATTATTCCTTTAAAACGACGGTTTTAGTAATGGATCAAAACCATCAACAGCATGGCTTAAACCGACGATCTCTGTTTGCTTATATCAACTATAAAACAGGAAAATCTATAAACGGTACAAACCTTGGTTTAAGCAAAATACTCATTTTTTGTGAAGAAATATATATTTTGCCTAAATTCATGAGAGAGAATATATATTTCGCCATCATCAGTTACTTAAACCATTTAAAAAATGAGTGGTCAAACAAACACGGTAAAATGCATGAAAGTTTTTCTCCTCGATTCGGCGCCCAGTGTTGCGCTTGTTTTGGTTTGGAGGTCAGTTCGAGTAGATTGGAACCACTTTAAAACAGGTTCCGGGAGTTAGTCATGTCAATTTCTTGTTTTCATGTTTTATTGCTTTTATGAATTTTACTGTTTTTGTTTGACCACTCATTTTTTCTCGACTTTCAGGACTGATTTTGTTTAAACCAAGAATTTTACCGTCTGTTGGTTTTTGTTTCAATGTTTGCATAAAAAAGGCAATTGCCTTTATTTAAAAGGAAAGGAATGTCTAGGGTCTAGGCAAAGAGTCGAACCGCTTGTTATATGACAGGTGTGACCAGGTTTTTTTTTAAGGTTTGGTTTGGGTGACCGCTAAGTAGTTTTAACCGTTTCGGTCCCCCAAAACACCTTAAAAAAACACTGGGTGTGACCAACACCTCGATCGCGATCGACTGGTTGATCGTCTGCTTTTGACTGGTCGATCGCACTAAATTCTCCACTATACTAATCAAAAGCCTATTAATTGAAAAACAAAGATATATAAAACAGCACTTCTGACATTTTGACACAACGCACAAATGTGCAATGAGACAATAATTATGTAAATGTCATTTTCTTTGTTGCGTAACAATTGTGATTTTGGCAACAAATTATGCGGTACGTGCATAAAATAGCAAAGTGAATGAAGTCGTTTTAACGACCTTAGTGCCTTTTTCCTGCGTCAACGTAACAAATTGTGTGTGACGTCACTATAACAAATCGACTTCCATCGTGTGACAATAATTGTATACATCAGTAGTTCCCAAACTGTGCGTCGCGACGCCCTGGTGCGTCGTCTCAATTTTCCAAGGCCGTCGCAGAATAGTTCCGTATTGTGGCCTTTTATTGTTGTATCAATAAACACAACTTTAATAATGAGTATTAACTTTTATTTGCTGGTGCGTCGCAAGTCCAGAAACCTTTTCCAGAAGCGTCGCAACAAAAAAAGTTTAAGACCACTGGTGTACATAATAAGTTTAAGAATCGTACGCCCTTTAGTAAGATGTTATGAAGACGGAAGGGTATTGTCTAAATACTTATTGAGTATTTACTTTCAGGTAACGTTCGCCATCGCTGATTGAAGGTTTCTTGTGATAGAATTATATGAATTACCTTACGTTTAACTGGTCAAAAATAATCAATTTTTCATGATGGCATTTCAAAAATATCTTCAGGCAGTTGTAAAATCAAAATCGAAGAAACTTTGGTAAAACATTGGAGACCCCTTGTTCAAGCAACACTGTTTGTGGTATTATGCAATTAAGGGCAATTCCGAAATGGAAACAATCAGCCACTAGCTTGTTTGAGTAAGAAGATAAATTTAAATCTCACCTAAAACATGACTAATCATATACTGCCAGTTACAATTGCCTAGGGAAGATGTATTTTAAAAGCGCGACATTTTGACACTCTCGAATATGCACAGATTTTTAACATATGCTCAGATCACCATTCCAAGGATCAAAATTACTTCACGCAATGAAATGTTTTTGCTTTGATGAGAAATTGGCTTTCGCATCTACGGTGGATAGTACGCAACTTTAATTGTTGTTTTTCGGTATTTGTCACGTCTTAAAAGCCCGCCAAGCCCAACCGAAACGGAAATGGCAGTTTCACTCACAGTTTGCTGTTTTCTGGTCGTATATATAAACGTGCCGTCTGTTGAACACGGCATACTGATCGAGCCACGTTTACGCAGACATATATCAAAGGTTTGGCATTAACTGGCTCACAAGACTGCGCTAAGCTAACCGCAAGTGTGCTTTTTCTTTTAAAATAATTCACCTGCTTTAACTGTTAAAATCGCCATGAGCAGAGAAGAAACAGTACCATGTATTGAAATGCTTCAGCAGAATGTTGACAACACGGAGGAATGTGAACCGACACAGCAAGAACAGACGGTAGCAGTTGAACAAAGGGGAACTGATGCAGAGGTTATGGTAGTGGAAAAAACATCTGTGGCGTGGTACAAGCGTTGTGTTGTCTGCTATCACCCAAGTGTACCTGATATTCCGATCTTTGGTGTGGAACTACGGGCTTTATGTGAAGTTATCAATTCAGACTATTGCTGGCCACGAAAGGGTGGACCTAGGCTCTTTCTTGACCAATACATCGACGCTAAAAAATACATTTTTCATCTCATTGACAACACTGGTAATACGGGTTACCTGCAACACCCCAGCACACGTACACGTCAGTATATCAAGGCATTCCCTGATGGGAAGGTGGCCATGTCGACGACAAACCAACCCAATTCAGATCCGTTTGTGTTCATACTAGCACAGGACCAACTAGGGTCCGGATCATCCTTTCAGGTGCAACATAAGCGAAGTGGATTGTATTTCGGAAAAAAAGAACAAAAAACTGGCATCTGTTTCGGAAAAGAATCAAAAAACATGGTAATACTTGTAAAAGATAATGCTATTGACTTTGCACTCCAGTAAAATGTGTTTAATTTATAAAAATCGTATATTAGCGATAGCATATGTCTTTTTACGCTATATCGCTCAAACTAACAGTCCAGTGTGTAATTTTGCGAGACCTTTTATCATCCTAAAGCTTTGTGATATTGCATTGAAATCCTTTAAAACAATCTCAGTTATTCACAAAACATTTTGCGCCAAGTAATTATTGTAAAATGTCGAGTTTGTGCCATTGGATATGAACATTGTTCTTTATGTCAGGGATGTCAAAACGCAGCGATTGTCATTGCAATGCCATGGTTTTTAAACTGTAATAAAGCATAGTTGGTTCTTTCACTATGTTATTTATTACTATATTGTTTTTAATGTAGTTATAACTAAGTCACTACAGTGGCATTAATAAACATTTTTTTAGTCGTGCAATTGCTTGTTGTCATGTTATACTGCAAAAATGTTTCGATAGTGCGGCCCTCGACTTACTTAACACTTGTTAAAAGTTTGGTTTTGGCCCTAAAGTTGTTTGAGTTTGCAACGTTTTGAGACGTTTTCAGACGTTGGTCAATTTTGCAAAAATCTGGTTTTAGGCAAACTCTGAATGCTTTGTGTTTTGAAAAATGTACGTCAATGAATTGGGAGAAATTTAAAACGACGAAATATTATTCGAGGGTTAACAGTAAGCTATGAAGCGGATTACATTGTGTAAAGATTTGTTCGGTTCTTCTTTGTGAGTTTGACCACGATTTTCATCAATGACCTCATTTTCATAATGTTCTCAACGGTTTCTTATCCACTTAACTCTCGAAAGCCGTGACGTAACAGTTGTTGGCAGAAATAAATCATTATGTTGTGCATCACCGATGTCGTATTTCCGGAATTTGCGAACTTTTGAGACGGAAGCTTTAACAAGCATTATGCGTCAGCTAGTTTCTTGCAACGCTCGTGCGCCAAGTCTTTGGGTAATTCAAAAAGGAAACAATTAATTCGTACTTCTAAAACAATTGGTCGTGTCCAATTTAAACTTTAAAACAGCCCCACAATTGATGTTCAACAGCAAATAGACTGATTTGTCTTTCGAAAAGGAAAACAGATTTCTGCCAAATACACGAATAAAATACAATTTATGTATTTGGCCCAAGCTACAGCGTTTTCGCCTTTATTTGTTAATTCGATTTAAACTACTTTTTTAAATTGCTTTTAAATTATATTTATGAATAATTACTTTAAAAAACTTTTTTTTGACAAAATTTTGACCTATGAAGAACTCAAGTATTTAATTACGCATTATTGTACAAAAAGTTAAAATAAAGCGGTAGGCTAATCTAACTAATGCGAAAGAATGTGCAAAAAAATAACAGAAGGACAAAAATGTGAACTCAGACCTAGCGTATTGTGAAAAGGGAAATAAACTAATTCAATGTCAAAAAACTGCAGCTAAGACACAACAACAATTGTTCAATACATTTGTGTAAACGAAACATACATTAAGTATCTAAAGCAAAACCGAAGCAAGAGCTGCACCTGCCAAAGTTGTAAAACTGCCAAAATTGTACACGTTTTGACGTGTGTTGAGCATCACACCGTATCAACCTAATTATTTCACTTAATGGTTTATGATTGTCAATAAGTAGACAATGGGCCATTTACAACAGCATAAAGCAGGCTACAAAGTGTAAAATGAAAAGTTCACTTTACAACTCCACGAAAATGCAGTTTGTAAACAATTTTGACCATTTAAAAAATTGACTTAGTAAAAAATTTGGCAATTATTGACCTATTCTAAAAATTTTGACAAATTTTTGACTTTTTTGACAAGTCAAAAAATAATCGCCCTATGAATAACATGATATATGTTTGCTCTAAAAATTACTTGCTGTAAGTATAGACGCGAGCCACTCGGCATGAACTGTTTCAACTGTACAATGTATTTCAGCCACTCTTACAACCAGTGCTGGATTAAGGGTCTGCTGGCCTGTAGGCACATTTTATAAGTGGCCCGAAAATCAGGGTTGCCAAGTAAAAAAATAGAATTATCAGTGTTGCCAAATCATTGTCACAAAGATCGTTGTTGCAACTGAAAACCCGTTAACTAGTTTTTGGAGGTCAATCAAACAGAGCTAATAAGATAAATACTTACTAGTTTAGAAAATAATTATTTTGAAAACATGACTAAATTTCTACTGATTTCAAAGTGGCCTGGATTTATGACTGGCCTGTAGGCACGTGCCTACTTTGCCTAGTGGTTAATCCGGCACTGCTTACAACGTGTTTTCACGCAAAGGTAATGTTTCATAGTTTACTGGTTTAAACAGACCAGCAAATAATTCGATGGCCACAACGTGTAAAAACCTTAAAAATCATTAATTAAAGGGAATGAAATGTCTAGGCATGGAGTCGAACCGCTTTTCATAGTCATATGTGCGATCGGGTCGGCTTTTTTCGAAATATTTTATATTTTGGGGGTTTAAGCGGTTTAAAACCTGTTTTCTCAAATTTTCGTTCCACTCTATATCTATAAACAGGGTTGCCATCGACTTGAAACCAAAAATAAGGACAAGTGAAAGATTATTTTTTTATGCCAAACGAAACAAACGTTTTGGAACAAATCTTTGCATTGATACGAGCCATGACATATCATTTGCAATATTTTGGCCAGAAACAATCTGTTCCAGCAACTCGTTGTTCGTAGAAAACTATAAGTGCATCTCACGACAGCTCAGGTCTAGGTTTACTTTTACTTGTAGCAGAGATTTGACTATAGTAATTGTTGAAAATAAGACAAAATAAGGACTCCAGTCAAAAATAAGGACATTTCTTAGAAATGAGGACAATGAACTTTTCTAAGACATAGCCCTTCCAAATAAGGACAAATCTTAGAAATAAGGACGGTATGGCAACCCTGTCTATACAGCCTTGGTGGCGATACCAATAAATAATGTAGGCCACATTTTTACTGTAGTGAATTTATAATTAAGAATTGTTTAAATTTTTATGGAATAAGACGAAGCGATACCGTTTATCGGTAGAACTCGTGCGGAACAACAAACAAAAAATCATAGACGCTAGATGGGCAGCTAGTCTGTGTAATGTGTATGGGGTTGCCTTTCTGTTATTTTTGGCTAAATGGCCAGGCGCGCCTGACCCACATACAGACATAAAAAAACTTGATCGGAATTCGTCTCCGGGAGCTTTCTGAGTTCGAACCCAATTAAAAAATATACAGAAAAATATTTGGCAAAATCGATGACGTTGGTTTTCAGTCATCATCAACTTAACAAATTACTTTTGACGTCATTACTTAACGACAAACCAACATTCAGTTCTGTAACAATGATTTTTTAGGATTCATCCACCCTTTGCTGATGTTATAAAGACATTAAGTTAGCGTGTAAATGTTTATACACCATTTTTGGCCCTTTAGAAAATGCGCCATCGGTTTGGATTGAAGGTTGCGTGTGATAAAATTATAACAATTACCTCAGGTTTAACTGTCAAAAATAATTCTGTACAGTTGCGTTTGAAAAACATATTTGAGCAGCTAAAAATTTAATGATAATTTACCCGATATTAAACATTAGAATGCATTGTGTTTCATTGGATTGAACATACAACCTTACAAATAACGTCATGTTTGATATGCAGTGGTTCAACGTTGAGGCTAACGACTGTAAATATACCTCCGAGTACAGTTCTCTGTGTGGGATGAAGCTTCCGTTTCTGCCGAGAAGTGTTTACCGCTTTTGCAGTTGCACAATCACGTGTGGTTCAAGTTTATCCTTTTTGTTTGGAACGCTTTTGATTTGTTGCTTTTTTTTCCTGAAAATTAGCATGTTTATTTCTGGGCGCTGTAAACAAAATATATAAATATTGAAATGTGAATTTGTGAATGAAATAAGTGTATTTGCCTTTCCTTAACATCTCTTTATTCTAAAACAAATAACGTATACCAGTTGACAACGGCTATAATTACTGCTTACGGTTTAGCGCAGCAACGTCAGCTAATCAGTGCTTGCCTTATGCATGATCGGGTAAATAGTTTCCTGATTAAGCGCTTTGGAAGACCGAGAAAGAAAAATAAACACTGGTTATTAATACACGGTGTAGTAACAGATGGTCTCTGCATTAGCATCGTGGGTTGGTTGTAAATAGCTGCGGCAGCTGTAAACCTTTCCTTAGTTGGTTGCGTAGAACCTCTGCAGTTTTTAAGGACATGGACTTCTTAGACGATTTGTTGCAAGCTGAATCGTTGCTAAGTGATCTCGAAGAAGACAGTGACGACGATACAACTGATCCGGGTTGCTGCCTTTGTTTGTTGATTTGTCCGTGGAAACCTAAAACGTTTTCTGCCCAACTGCAACTCCAAGGCTATGGGTTGTTAAAACGCAAGCAGGCCATGACAAAGTATACAGTCAATCCTTTCGTGAATATTTCAACTGAGGGCATTACCAAACCAAAATACGTGAACACTTTTACGGAACAAAGTCGCAGCGAGTTACAGCCTACAAATGCGTTGTTGCCTTTAGATGATAAAGCTCTCGCAACATGGGCCTTTTCAAGAAAAACAGGAGACACCAACGTTTTAAACAAATGCAAAGTGGTGGTCTTTCGTGACGATAGCACAGAGTTTTGGAAACCCAAAAGTGGCCAAGTTTTTGTAACAGCAGTATCGTCCTACACACCCGTATGGACTGTATGGAAAGACGCAAACAACTATTGCGTTTTTGGCATAAATTTTAAAAGAAGAATGTACTACATTGCATGGTGCAACAACAAGGTACGATTGGTGCTGGGAACAGAACCAGTTGTCAGAAATCCTGTGACCAATGACCAGCGGTTTTTTAAAATGAAACACGATCGGCTGAGCAGAAAGAACATATTCCAGCACATCGGAACGAAGCAATTCCTAGCTATTGGATCAGATAAATTTCTGACCCTTGTTCCAATGAAGCCTCAGGCCCAGGGCTGGAAGTTGCAGTAGTGGAATTGTACCAACATTCAGTTAAAATACAAAAACCTTTTTGGTAAACTGATATTTTTACAGCTGCACTTCTGTAATAGTGCCTAGTTTTAGATATCAGAGCCATATGTCTGATACTAATTTTGATTCGACTACACCAGCGGTTCTCAACCAGTGGGCCATGGCAATTTTACAAGAATAATGGCTTGGGGAGGAATTGAGAAGGAATGTAAATTAATTTGAATTATTCTATTTACGGTATAAAGTTACTTTGAGTTTCTGCAACCCCGTATGTTTATGATGTAATAAACTACTGTGTGATTACAATAAAGCCAGATAATAGCAGAATATCAATTGTCCAATTATTCGGTCATAACTGAAAGTGCTTGATTAAAGAAGGGAAAGTGCTGTTTTATGATTTTTTGCATTAACATATTTTGAACTTATTATCTGTTTGAAATATGTCCTGCAGTTTTTTTGTTCTGAACCTACTTTATAGTTGTTTCTTTCTTTCATAAAAATTTACTGGGCCACAGAATTTTTGTGCAATGAAAGTGGGCCACGAAAGAAAAAAGGTTGAGAACCACTGGACTATACACCATTTTACCTTTTCCTATGTTTACATAATACCCGCAGGTACTCAAGATCTTTGTATGTGAGATGTTTATACCATTATTTATTTGGAAGATGTTTTTTCGTTTTTATTTAAATTATTGATTTTTCTTGTTGATATTTTTATTTGAAACAATTTCTCCACTGTTAAATCTTAAATGTTTTTCTGTTCAATTTTTCTACCTGTTTTACTGTAAATTTCAAAATAAACCAAAATCGGCATTTTCCTAACGTGGGTAAAAACTTGGCTTAGACATACAAAACGAAGTGCATCTTTAAGAACTGGCTTAGACATACAAAACGAAGTGCATCTTTAGTCATTTGTTAAATCCCATTTGTTTAATTGCAGCACGCGAAGAGTTCGGAGGAAAATAAGTTAATAAACAAAACGCATTAAAGGCAAAATTCAAGTCTGTAATTATTAAAGTTTTTTTACAAAAACTGAGAAAAGGGACAACTAATATTTTGATTATTGAAATGTGGCAATTTGTTTATGTCTGGCAGTCTAAATTCATTCAGGTCTTGTTTTTTGTAGCCGTCACAGTATGCTTAAAGTTAAATTTTTGTCTAAACGTGTCTAAACGTCGAAAAGTGTCTCAAACAACAGTATCAATTAACTTTGACGTTGTAATTTCCATGAAATGTCTACCCGAGTATTTGATTTATCATTATTCGCCCATTAGAATTTGTTATTGATTCGAATGACATTTGTGGGAACTTTGGCAGATTCAGTTTGATCGTCACCATTTGAGGGGTATTTAAAGTGTTACTTGTCCACAATATGGCAATTAACCAAGTTAAAAACATAATAAAAGGCGATGCCATTATTGGAATAAGTTTCGTATTTGAATTAGAGGTCGGTTTATCTATTTACAAAATGCCACACAATGCTTCCCTGCTTTATTCATACCGCGATTGTGAAGTAGCGACTATTTTGGAAATGATAACGAATATGGACATTGTCACTTGTACAGTGCGTTGTAAGACGGTGGGAGGAAGAGCCCTAAAAGAATAACGCTGTTCTTTCACACCCGACAGTGCTTCAGCATTGTCTTATATTCGCGTCATTCCAGAAGAAATAGTCAACACGCTATGTCCTGTTTAAATTTGAACATTGTAAGTCAATAATGGCACAACTGTCTGTTTCACCAACAACTGTTTTAGTTTTAATCTTTTTACTACTAACTGCATGTGGTCCAACCACAGACAATTACATTGGCCGAGCACACTGCCTTCGACAACTCATTTATGTCATTTGATTTTTCTGTTTCCTTTTTCGTAGGCCCGTGGAAGTTTTGTTGTTGGTTTCAAGTAATTGGGTTGTTAGTTTTATGTAAATTCCGTTTAATATGTGAATTTATCTGTACTTTTCCCATTAAATTTGAAATCCTTGTTATATTGGTTCTATCCCATATCAATACCTTGTTTTAGTTAGAAGCAGGCTGTTTCAACAAGCATTGTATTATTTAAAAAAATGCTTTTACTTATTAGGGTAGTAAACAAGTCGCAATTTTTGCTGACTGAATAAAGTACTGAAATCCCTTGAAAAGATTTCCTTTTGCTATATGCTTGAACTAAGTCAAGTTGGTTGAGTTAAGGGCTGTGCGCCTATCAGAACTACATACATCTGTCTGAATATTTGCATTGATCCACAGTCTAAGAACGAAAGGATGGTCTCACAACCGACAGCATTGAGTGCACTGTAAGACTGTGGTGAATGGCCTTTCTACGTTCTCATCCCGGAATTCCGCCTGTTTTGCAAAATACTAAACAAATTGCTTTATTTTTTGCTTTACACGATTTGTCTTATAAAGGTGTTTGTATTGGTGTCAACCTGACGTTTCAAGCAATATGAAATCTGCTAAATGCATGTTGACAACAGTCGAATATTGCAGAACTGATTTTGGATTAGCGTAATGACGTCACACAATCAGGACAGCTTCTTGCCTATAATAGTTTCCTGTCAGCACGCTTTGAAACACTGACAAAAAATTAAACACCAAGTCGTAGCAGATGGCTTGAGAATTAGGAACGCACGTCAGTCCAGAAGCTAGACCATACGAGTCCCAGTAAAACACGTCTTGTAACTTTTGACGACATGGATGTTGTGGACGATTTGATGCAAGCTGAGTCGTTGCTAAGTGATCTTGAAGGAGACAGTGACGACGATACAACTGATCCGGGTTGCTGCCTTTGTTTGTTGATATGTCCGTGGAAACCTAAAACATTCGCTGCACAACTGCAGTTCAAAGGCTACAGATTACCAAAACGCAAGCAGACCATGGCAAAGTATACTGTCCATCCGTTCACCGATTTTAGGACACGCGGCATTACTAAACCAGAATACGTAAACGTTTTTACGCAAGGTTACAACGAGGCTCAGCACTGGAATCCTGACATGGAAGAAAATCGTACTAAAGCGTTGTTGCCTATCGAACAAGCAAACAATAAAGACAAAGCTCTTGCGGCATGGGGTATTTCGCAAACTACTGGAGACACTAATGTTTTTAGTAAATGCAAAGTGGTGGTCTTTCGTGACGACAGCACAGAGTTTTGGACGCCTAAAGGTGGTCGAGTGTATGTCACAGCAGGGTCGTCCTACACACCCGTATGGACTCTTTGGAAAGACACGAACTACCATTGCGCTTTCGGCATAACTTTTAGAAAAAGGATGTACTACATTGCATGGTGTAACAATGAGGTAAAACTGGTGCGGGGAACAGAACCAGTTGCCAGAAATCCTGTGACCAACGACCAACGATTCTTTAAACTCGAACACGATCGGCTGAGCAGAAAGAACATATTCCAGCACATCGGAACGAAGCAATATCTAGCTATTGGATCGGATAAATTTCTGACCCTTGTCGCAATGAGGCCTCAGGCCCAGGGCTGGAATTTAAAAACGTAGACATTACCAAGTTCCGCAAGGTAATGTCGCTGTTTGTATTTGCATTTCACGGTTTTGTTTAGCATCTGAAAATAGTTATATGTATTGTGAAAAATATATGTATTGTGAAAGGGCGCAGTTTATATGATATATGCCTTCATTGGTAAAGGAAAAAAAAACATGTTTGAAACAGAGTTGTAAGCGGGTTCAAAATTCGAGTCCGAACCCGGCCCGAACCCAGAAGTAAATACCCCAACCGGGTCCGAACCCGAATCGTTTTTGAGAAGCCCGTTTTTTCCCGAAACTTTGATTGGCAGGCCTCTCCATAAAAGCCTACAAAACGTACTACTGTACATAATATAATTGAAAACAGCGTTTTAGGGCGGTTGGGCATCAAGTAAAGTCCAGCAACTAGCTACGTAGTTGGGTAATTTTCTCCAAAACAACAACAGACACAGAATTTGAAGTCATCGCATTTTTTAGAGATAGATTACTCAGATTGATCGTAATTCAGAAACGCATTTTTTACGAGGTTCGAACCCAGGACACTCCTGGGGACGAATCCCGACCAAGGTTTTTTATGTCTGTATATGGGTCATGCGCGCCAGACCATTCGGCCAAGTTCCGGCCCAGAAACGTATTTTTTGAAAATTCTCCACTGCAGCATTGAGGCGCTATCTGTGGGCGAGACACTTCCTTGTATTTGTATCTTGCAAGTATCGTTTTCAAGTTGGTTTCGATTTTTTGTTTTGTGTCATTCATAGGCCTTCTAAACAAATAATCATGAAGCGTTTCAATGGCGCTATTGTTGTATTTTGTTTTCTTGCACCAACACCAGGGAAGCTATACACTGTTTTCAATCAAAAGACAATGTTGCTTCCTGTTAATTAAACTCTTATAATTTTGTTTTTATCTTTTATACACCAACAAGTAGCAGCTGTTTAAAACTTTCAGTTTTTACTCTAGAACGCAAAAAAGACCGACTGGTTTATTGACGCAAAACCCTTTATTACACACAAAACAATGCCTTGCCACAATCGAAAATTTTGCAGTGTTTTGGTGTTGATTCTCATATTTCAGAACATTAAAAACTACAATTATCGTTGTCAAAACACTGGACTTTTGCGGCCATGTTGAGCCACGCTATACTTAATCGATGAATATTTATCGCAAACATCATTGGTTTTACGTTAAGTTATGTGCTGGCATATATACTGTAGTTTAGGTTGTCATGTAGTTGGTATAAACGCACAATTAATTTTTTTCCAAGTCACGTAAATAAGCCTCTTTTTTCGCATACCGTTGCGTCTTATTGACCTCAGACATGTTTTACAAATCAAATGCTGCTAATATACATGGCATCAAAAGAAATGTAACAAATATTCGATAATAGTCAACGCTTTACTTCGGTTGTGTACAATCAAAGGTTGATTTGACTCAACCACGGGATCACAAATTCAAGAAATGATAACGGGCAATCATTTTGTGGCCACACTCAGAACGTGTCGTATTATAACACAATTATCCTTTAAGAACACAAATTGAGTTACATATGTGGATTATTGAAAACAACTGCTAAATGAACCTACCGTAACCCAAAAACACTGAGTGGGTTCCACAATTGCATCCTGTAACCCGAAGCAATCCGTTATATTTGGACAAAGTGTTGTGACAACATTTTGCTGGTCATCTGCCTTAGTTTGTGTATGGTTTATTATCGTCGTTTTTTAGCTTTTATTGAGCAAGGAAACAAATCGTTTATCAAATATATAGTTGCTTTGATTTCCGTTTCTACTTTTTAAACATTTGTTCTGTCCACAAACAGTCTCATGCGCTTACGGTTGTACAAAAGAATGAACACACTCTGACGTCGTAGGTGGAGGGCTCGTGATGTCATAACAACGGATGAGCTACCTCGCTGTATCTGCTTCCCCTTTAGCGATAAGATACATACACAGAGTAACAAACTCGGGTTGTAATAACTTTGGAAGACTGTATGCAAGCACATCAAGAAGCAAGCTTTAGATGGGTTTAGAAAAAACCCTCTATCGACTGAATTGTGACAAACAGAAAGTTAAGATAAATTAGTACCATGCAGCATGGATGATGAAAATGGCTGAAGATATTATGTAACAGATGTGTTATTGTGTCACCATGACACAAAACGATTTTCACCTTACGAAAATTGCACAAAGTTGCATATTATAGGACTGTGTTACCTTTTTTAGGTCACGCCACCATACCTGCTACAAAAAGAATTCTCACGTGTGAAGCATTACGTAAACCTTGTGCAGTCAACATATATAAAAGAAAAAAGTTCGTTATTTCCGGTAATTCAACATTGGGGTCAAAATAAAATAAAATAAAAATATCCACTTCGATTTTATAATTATGTAGAAGTATAACGATGATATAATGGAGCCTTGTTCTAAATAGTAGTTTATCCGGTGTGATCCATGGTTCATAAAACGGTTGCCAAAGTTACAACTTTTATGTTTGTTATTTTCCGTTGTAAAAAGCTTAGATATATGTTTATATTTTATAGCCTAAGCTTAAGAACTTCTAGATTTAGTTGATCTAACTTTGTAGATTCAATTTACCCATTAAAAGATCAATTATGCATCACGTCAGCGTGCTATGTGTGGCATGTCTATTTTGTACTGTTCGCACACAATAAGTCTATATACATCTAGTAGCCGGAAGCTAGCCCACAAGGTTCATAATAAACCTGGGTCACCAAATCTTATTTTATTAATGCTTGGCCGCCAGTATAGCCAGGAGATCTATTTTTAATACATGTGCACGAAAGCATTATATTGTGCTCGCGGCAAAGTGTGCATTCCAGGATTGAGTACATGCCACACATTTTATTTTTATTTGTGCATTAAGGTTATGTGTGTAGGTATCGCCTAAGTCAAATATGAATATTAGTTTGGGTCCGGGCGAAAAGCAACCGCTGATCTCTAACTACGATTCCGATAGTAGCGACGATGAAGAAGACCAGTCTCGCTGTTGTCTGTTTCTTTTTGTCTGTCCTTGGAAGCCAGGTGCTGTGAGACAAAGACTTCAAGAAAGTGGGCTAGATTTGAGAACGAATAAAAAAGCTCCGCGACCGCACACCGTCAATTACTTGCAGGAATTTCCTATGACCAGCCTAGTTCGTCCCGTGTGGTCGACACCCCACCAAGGCCAAGAAGGTGAAGTGACCGACGTGTTACCATACTACAAAGATATACCCGACGACAGAATGTATTTTAACTGGGGCAATTATGCAACGGACAGTAATATTTTAAGAAAAAGTTTCCTACCGATTCGGCGCAAAAAAGGCCCAGAATCGTGGCACAAACAAGGAAGGGTGATCATGGTGAAGAACGATAATGAACCACCAATGTGGCACGTCTGGAGTTCTAAAAATGGCGACTTCATTTTCGGATATCCTTCAGGTGGTAAATTTTTTTTCGTGACAGTAAACAATCGGAATCTGGTACGTTTGAAAAAAGGCACCGAGCAAGAGGTAACCAGAGATGAAAGACTGTTCGTACGAGTCGCTGAAAGAAAACGTAAAGTTCTTCGTCACAACAAGACCGGAAAATATTTAACCATCGTGCCCAGACTGAAAAGATTGGCGTTGAGGTCGGAAATTAGTAAGGCAGAAGAATGGGACATTCTGTAGGAACCCACAAACGCATGTTGTGTTTAAGCAAAGTTGGGTTTATTTTCGCACGTTAGTTTACACATTGGAATTTTGTCAGATAAATTGAACGGAAATTTGATAACAATATTAACAATAATAATATATGGCACACTTTGTTGCTTCGAATACGTAAAAAAAAACACGCATTGTTTGTTCATCTAACTGCTGTCTGTGATGATTTCAGGTGTCGTGTTTGTGTTTCCACTTATATCCAGTGCAATAAAAAAGACCATACCCAACCAGTGTTACCATGAATCTAGGGCTCAGGTTGACCGAAAACAAATCGAGATTTTCCACAACAAATATAATTTTTCGGAAAAATATTTGAATTAATGCAACTAATGTAAAATATAGTTAATGTCAACACACATACCAAGAATACACGGCATTTATACATTGCCTCGTTCAGAATTTTTTTCGCGTACACGTTTAAGTAGCATCGTGTCCCTTTTGACGACTGCCGTGAAGTTGTCGGCTTGACGGCTGCCGTGAAGTCATTTGATCCACTGTGATTTGCAAAAAACGCATTTAGCTCAGATATAAAGACTTAGCACTACTTAAAACGTCAGGCATATGGACGGTTGCAGCGAAAAAATACGCAGCCCAAAAGTGCGGAACGCAAGGTGCAACAAAACGCAAAAAAAACATATTTTCAGCATTATAAGAAAACCAACATAGAATGTCAACAAAAATGCGATTTTCGTTTCAGTGATACGTATTATTGTCGTGGTATGTCGTTTTCGCTGCAAGAATCGTCACGCCAAACGTCGACCGATGCGTTTTACATGTTTCCGCAACGTTTAAAAACAAGGGCGTTGCGGCACACAGTTACAATGTATATGATAACGTTTAAAACAGCTGTTGCATTTATTTGGAAGCGTTTGATTCTCAAATATCCTAAAGTATAGTTGCAAAATGGACGAACGTGTGATTTCTGTGGATGCTGATCCAACAGGCTTCGACTCATTGCTCTTCGAGCTGGATGCAAATGCGTCAAGTGATAGCGACATTTTTGTGAACCTTCCCGATTCTTCGATACCAATCAGCATTGTTCTTGACAATGTTGAACTGAATTCCACTGAACAATTACCAGAAACTGGAACAGTGACAGAAACAGTTGAGGTTTCGCCGTTGACTACAAAGAAATCAGAGCTCTTTGTGACAGAAAGCGAAACAGATTTGGAGGTAATTGAAGAACCAAATACAGACGAGTCGGCCGATGCACTCGCAAAAGAGGAAGAACTGAAGGAAGAAGATTTGACAGAAAAATCTGCTAAAGACGAGAAGCAGACGGAGAAAGAAAAACAACAACAGTTGACGGAAGAACCAGCTGAAAATACTGCTGAAAAAGAAGAACAGCTGAATACGAAAGAACCAGTTGATGAAACTACTGAGAAAGAACAACAACTAATAGCGGAAGAGAAACCTGATCAATCTACCGAAAAAGATCAACAGAACGAGGGCCTTTCTGATGACTTAGTCAAAGAAGAAGAACAAACGACCGAAAAACAATTAAATAATCAATTTCCTGACAACGAGAAACAAACTAACGATCAAGAACCCAAAGCTTCAAAAGAATTGAAAAATCAAACCGTCATAAAAGAAGAACCAGTTCAAACTAGTAGTGCTGAAAACCCACAGCCGATTGTAGAAACAAAAAGTGAACAAGACAAACAAGTTAACATTTTGCCTGAAAGTGATTTAGCTGATGACGAATTTCCGGCACCACCGCCTCCAGAAATGCTGCACGACGAAGATAAGCTCGACGAACAAGATATCGCAAATGGATGGAACAGTGTGAAAAGTCCACGTACAAAAAAGAAATCTTGGTTCTTTCGATTATGCTCGGGCAAAAAGACAACAGCAATGGACTAAAACGATTCTCAAATTCTTGTTGGACTTCTAATAACAAAACTATTAGGAGTCAAAGTTTGTAAATATTATGGTCTAAAGTGGTTTGTTGTCATCTTGTATTTAATCCCAAACGTTTAATTGTATTTTAGCATTGCATTGTCAAATCATCAACTTGGTTGAGTTTAACTTAAGGACTGAAAAAAACGGACATTCGAGTTACGGAATCAGTAATGAATATCGTGAAAGATATATTTCTATATATATTCCCTATCGCGCATTTTTAGTGCTTTGATAAAATATATTAATAAACTGGCTTTAACGAAACAGAATCCTTTTTCGATTAAAAAAGGCATATGCTTTCGAATGTATCTTGTTTAAAGCGACGTGCTCTTTAGTGTGTGATTGTTTCCTTGCACTGTGCTTTAAGTGCTTGGTTAAAAAGGGTTTACTATGGGAAACTAATTGGAAAGTTCAGAGCCGAAAATCTACAAATAATTATATAAATGCTTGGAATCTTTGAATGTTCGCTTTTCAACAATGTAGCCTAATTAAAATGCCATGTTCAAGTGGATATCACAATATTCTTCTACCATGATAAATGAGATCTACACAAACAACTAAGTGATAAATGAGACCTACACAAACACACAAAAAAACTTTCTATGAAAACGAGCATAAGGGTAGGACAAATTGTACACTGCCTGATTTTTCACATAAGAGTCTCGCAAAATTAAAGCCTAACTATATCTTTTTGACGTAAAAAATAGAGATTTTGTGCTTAAGTCATTTATTATTGCAGAAGCAACACATTTTTGTCACTTGTAATAAAAATTGTTCAAAGCCGTTGCACAATATATTTCAGTCACAGCCGGAATTTAAGCTTCGACCTGCATTGGTTGGGCACCGTCTTGAACGACTTTTATTACATTTCTACAGACAGTACACAAAGCACTGCAATTAAAAGTGTATCTCACGCAATTAGTTTAATTATTGGGTGCTTTTTCGCAACATTATCTTACTTTTAAGTAAAAGGCTAGGCCTTGTTTCGGATTAAAATATGATTTAACGCTGATTCCATTTTGTCGAGATCATAATGCATTGGACCCCAACCTCCTTCGAACACCACAATGCCATCTAAAACGATATAAAGCCGTTCTGGTAAAGCGCCATACGCCAAACAAGCTTCATTATTCATATTATCAACTAAAACAGGCACATTTAGCTCTGGAACGGCATCAATTAACATCTGAGCGGCATCCGCTCGTTCTTGAAAATTACGGTGGTTGTTTAACTGGTATTTGTTGTCGGGAACCACCCAACCCTCGTTAGGATGAGCTTCCTGTATATACACGACAACGAAATCGGCGTCTTTTCGATAATTGTCGACAAGTTTGGCAAAGCTTTGTATCTGCGTAAAGAGAACTAACAAATAGGTTTAAAGCCTTTAAAATTTTACAACACGAATTATACAAACAACAACCTTGTGTAACTGCACCAGGTAACACAAAATAGAAAAAAAAGGAAAAACAGACGTAAACGCAACAGCAAGGTACCTTTGCCATAAATGGCGGTCATGTACACGATCCAAAATTGATCACAAGTGGGCGATGTTCTTTCATAAAACTCAGCAACGGTTTGTCGATAGAAGCTTGCAAATGGTTGACGACCATGTCAGGCGCTTTCTCGTCCAGTTGTACGTTGTTAAATTGAATAAGCTTGTTTCTAAACACTTGAGGAAATGTTGTTGTCTGAAAAACATGTTAACAAAATTAGCAACACATGTAGTTAACACACATCCAATATGTACAGCACGATTTTTTTATCTGGTGCTGGTGGAGTAAGTTAGTTGACAGCTCCTGGAGGAATCTTGCAGTAAAGATTGAAAGTGAATAAAGTGCATTTAAAAAGCCAAAATGCATTTAAAAAGTTTATCATTTTGGAGAGCTTGAAGTAATCCATCCAAAACTTTAATAATAAAAACATTGACTGAAATTGTAAGCAGCCCGACGTTTTTTTTAATTTAGTGCATACCAGTTACAACTTACCACATGCAACTTAAACTAAGTTAGTTAATGCGTTTATTGTCTTACTTTTACAATTCTTTTACTTCCCGTTTGAACTCCAAAAAGCCACTTCGATAGTTTTGACATTTTCAGCAAGAGTGTTGCTTCGCGCAATAATAACATGAAAATTAGCATTAAACCCGAGGCAAGGGCTTGCGCTTGACGCCAGGGTTTTTTCGACATAATTGATTCCTTGCCCCGCCTGCAGAATTGAAACTTAAATCTATTAAAGTCAGCAAATCTTGGATAATACGAACCCTCTATGGTTAACCTCAGTCACAAAAAACCTAAACCTAGTTTAAAAGCCTAAACTAAATAGGTAATTAAACATAACAGGAAATTGAACCGCTGACCAACGCCAAGTTGGCTATACTGCACTAGTATTACCGTGCCAGACTGATATAATCGCCGAGTCACGTATACAACCAACCAAAGTGCAAACAAGAAGAAAAGATTTAAGTTAATATTTAAACCAAGCTGACATGAGCAGTTAGTTGTGCCTAAAGATGGGGCTCCTATTTGCTTGCGATAAACGTTCACACTGTCATTGTAGCAAATTCATCAGCTATGATAAAAATCGTAAAAGAATGTTAAAGAAAACATTTTTCAGTGACAAAAACTGCTCTAAATTGAAACGGACAGTAAATCAATTTCAGTCATAAACATGTCATGTATGCTTGTTTAATAAATAATAGACAGTATAAATTGCAGCAAAACAATTTATGTTTAATGGCTTTAGAGCATAAGTTGATGATTCGCATCTGTTGGTGCAACAGCCGTCAATTGAGAAAGTTGAAACACTTACGACATTTTATTTGCAAAAAAACATTTTACAATAGTGCATGCTATGCGTTGACGTAAAAAGTCAATATAAAAGTCAAAGTCAACAGAAAAAAACTGGCGTTAAACTTTGAACGTGCACATAAGAGTCAGACATTGTCTGTTGTCTCGCTATTGCAGATCTGGTTTTAAATTCAGCAATTGTCACATACACATATACAAAGTCAGTTACAAATGATTAAGATTCAAGTTCGTCAATGAATATTGCATATATTTTGTAATAGCAATTTACCGCATGAAAAGAACTTTGTTAAAACGGATTTTTACTGCAGTGGTCGGCAACTGCCGGTCCGTGAGTATTTCGTTATACCGGGCCGTATGCATACGCGCAGGTCTGGTGCTTTGAAACAATTTGCCCGTGTATCCGGGAGATTATAAGTTAATTTATGCTTATTTGGTTACAAAAATGGTTGCCGATCCCTAACTTAGGGAAATGATATTACGAAAAAAATCGATATTAGAGGTAGGAAAGTTGTCGATCAGACATGCCAGTCCAACTCCTGAAATCAGTTTCGCTGACTATAAATGTCTCTAAATTAATAATTTAGACTAAAAGCCAAAGAGGGTGAGGGTTATATCGGAATTTAGATATTTTCAGGTTATCAACAACACATTATAAACAGGCAAACATTTTAACCCTTAATCACGCAGCCAAACTGAGACACAGCCGCACATTTAAAAAGATGACAAAAACGCAAAACAAAACCGGAATAAGGTCATACACCAAATGAACGTCATCTGTTGGCAATCACATTTAAAAGTTATTTGTAGTTATGGAAGATCCATTATAAAGTCACTTTCAACACCGGCGTTGTCAGAAAACGGTGTCCCTTCTGACTCTGCAATAAACAAACATTTAGTTTCAGCCGAGTTCGTATAATATATACTTTTTAATTTATCAAACATATCAACATTAAAATTTTAAATATACAGTTTATCATACCTGGAAACAGGACAGGTTGTTGATTTGAAAATTCAAAACTTTCATGTCGACTGACATTGTATACAGAAGATTCCGATGATCCTTCAGTTGTAATATTTGTTTATTCATTTTGTTTTTAACTGTGGCGATTTATCAAAGGCACTGAATGTATTGCAAGTTTGGATCAAAAGTCTTTCACCATAATTAGATTACCTGGAGATTGCACGATCGGGAGGTTGGTTTGAAGTAAATCAGTCATTGTCTGAACGATGAACTGTTGCTGTTGGAGTTGTGGCTGCTGCTCCTGCTGCTGCTGGTTATGCTGCTGGGAACTAGCATTTACCACTAATTGCAACTTTTTTGATTTGTAGCCACGAAACGTTATTGGCTCTGTACGATAAATATTTGAGATAAGTTTTAATACTGTATGACATGAATCAACAAACGCTACACCTAACACTTTACAAACTCTATATGCATTACCGAAATAAATTAGGGGTTTATAGGCTTAAAATACTTTTATATCGATAAGAAGCAATGCGCTGGCTGCTAAACCCAACAACTTTACGTACTAGTGTAGTGTCGCCCGAACGCTCGATCTTTTGGTGTATCTGGGTAAAGATAGTGAATGCAGCCAAGAGCTCTAACTGTGTCAGGAATAGTGCGATCCCGAAAATTGTCTTTTATTGTGTCCGGTTCCAGATGGCTAACCACGTGATCAGGACCTAGGGCACGAAAATAATCGTTTCCTTTAACAGAAAGTGTCTAAACCCCTAAACATAGGATTTTTTATCAAAAAACATCTTGCAATATAAAATGTTAGTTTAAAACGCCAAAACTGTAATGTGTCTGTTAAGATGAAGTCGATCATTACAAAACCGTTTCTTGTTAAACATAAGCTGTTATATTGAACTTACCGTCGCAGTAGGATATTGACAAGCCACCAAGTATAGTATCGCTAAAACGGAAAAGAAAAGTCCCCAGTTTCCGCTGAAGTAGCATTTCTTGACACAACGCTTTGTCCACAAAACCATGTATTAATCTGACACAAAATAGCCTTGTTTTATCAAAAATCAACAAACAAAAATGTTTATAAAAATAAAATGAAATTTGAGTTTTTGTGTTTTGTTGCATTTTACTGTAATTTTTATTTCACACATTCGACACAACTTATCATACTTACCCGAGATTCCAATATTTTTTCACGTGGTTGCTTGATACCAATTCCATGACCTTGAAAAACCACACCCAGAATGTAAAAGACTTTTCAGGTAAATTGTCTTGGTTAAATTTGTTCCACGTGACCATTGTGTTTGGCTTTACTGATTCGGTATCTAAAAAAAGTATATCACACTGTTCCAATGTACCAATGTAAATTTTTGTTTAAAATTATTTGTTGCTGAAGTTGGAGTCATATATAAACGTATTCATTAAATTCAGTTCAATTCAATGTTACGAAAGTAATAACTGCGCGACCAGGTCAGTGAGAGCCAAGCATTGGCCATCAAGACACTTGACCCGTTACTGTTTACTTAAGAATAAAAAAGGGAAAGGGACGCGACCGGTTTTTTTCATGAGTCGTTTTGGCAGTTACCCATACCATCAACACAGAAGCTACAGCATACAGATCAGGTTTTATTCACGCACAACGTGTCGATAAGAACGTGGGGTAACATATTTGATTGATGGGCGGTATGTTTCCACGGAAATGTGCCGATCTGTTATGAGTGTTTTAAGTTTTGCAAAATAAAATTAGACAGTGACTTACCAAAGAGCTTGCGCGTCAAATACTTTTGCGCACAAAGACTTAGACCACCACTCTCCATGTGTACACTCGATTCGTTTTCACATTCTTTCTTCCAGAGCCAATGCAAACCATCAAGAATCCAACTCCACTGCACCTGACTTGGTACTTCAAAAGGTCGTCGGAACTGCAAGTTTTTAAATAGGAGAATTGAACAATAGAACACCAAATGCAGTTGACAGAAACACAATGGCAAAGGAAAGGCAAAATCGATAAATTAGGTTTGACCAATTATACAACTGCCGTTGAATCCCACAGACATAACACTTTAACATGCAGGTTAGTGACAATAATAAAATATTTTCAATTTTTTTTAAATAGTCGTTTTTCTCAAAACATACAACTGACATTAGTGTAAGTACAAGGATTACCTGATCGGAAAATGCATTGTCCCAAAATATTGTAGCGTGGGCATCGGCTTGTTGTTTTCCATGCGTGATTACAACAATGGGGAGCGACATGGCCTAAAAACGTAAAGTATCTCTCACAGCTAATTAAGTTAAAGGTGAAAGAAGGAGAAAATCGATACAAAATTTTGACAACAGCCCCTTGCCTGTGCGGTGACGTTTAATTCGATGTTATGGGGCAAGTAGAGGCAGATTTGAGATCGGAACACCATACAATATTTTTCACGAGTCACAACAATATCAGCTTCGCTTTTGCGTACGATCGATTTCAACATCTAAAAGCACCAAAAAAACGTTTGTAAAGAACATCGTCGTTACATTTTATAAATGGAAGATAAAACCTGCTTTAAAGTACACGCAAAAAAATATGTAACCTAAATTTAATTGAAGTTCATCCAACAGTCAATTTAAACTATGATTACATGCCATTTAACACTCTAACACACCATGTTTGTCATGTGAACTTGAACATGTGTAGTATCTTCGCTGAAGTCCAGTTGCTTCTTAACGCTGTTCGTAATTACCCCCGATTTAGCACTGCATATAATAGAACATCATAACAATAATGCATTGTTTTTCAATCAGTTTATCGAAAGTAAATTGGCAGTGACTACTGAGAGGAGATATTCTGGGGCGTAAACAAGTTTGCTTGATTTGTAAGACATTTTTTAAAAGCATGCCAGCATAGTTAAAATATTTTCCGAAAAATAGCTCTATCATCATTTAAAATATTTGTCGGAATTTTGGGGTTGATTTTATTTTGCTTGGTGAAAGAAAGCATGCGACACATTTGCACTAAAACAGTCACAAAGCTGGAAATAGCTGCGCAACCGTGAAACGTTATGCAGTAAAAATATTAAGGTCACAATTGGAAGGACATCATACACTGTATTCGCGGATTATATTTTGGATTTACAAATATAATTTGCATTGCTTGACTGACTGACCTTGTTTAGACAATACCCTCCAAGGGAATTTATAAGGTTGCAATGGATCAATAGTTACACACAGCTACAACAGATGTACTTACATTGGCAGTGTTGGACCGTTTTCTTTTATAGCACAAGCCACGTCGCTGCTTACAAGAGTCGCTTCAGTTGGAAAGTTTACTTTGTGTAAATCAAGGCAGGTGGACACTAGGTGACGCAACCGACAGACAAATTTCTTGTCTTTGGTGAGTACTTGTGGAGGCTGCTTTTCGACAACCAGGCCGCTAAACAATTTGTGTAATTTTTTGTATATTTAATCGCTTGGTTAGTTGCTTTAAACACAACAAGAAGTATGTTTTTGGTTTGTTTTCTCTGTAAAATTTTGGAACGACCGCAACAAATAAATAATTTAAATTAATAATAATTACAAAAAGAGCTAAAGCTAATTGCCTTGCTTTAAACCCACTTTTAAAATGAATAAGAGATAAACATAAATTATATGCTTACAACGTGACTATTTCTGCGATGAAGTTTTTATAGTTGATGCGTAGTTGCTCCAGGACTTTCTCATCCATCGAGTTCATTTCTAAATTGGTAAAGTTGCAAATCTGCTCCAGACTCAACAACATCAATTCGACTGTAGCTTTACAGCTGAAAAATAGTATAAAGTGTGCTAAATGTGTGTGAAAATGTATTTACCTTTTTGCTTTTTAATAATTTAATAAGGCTAAATGAACATTATTACCGAATTATACAGGCAATCGCAAGCCCTGAAATATGTTTAAACAGAGGAAATAGTTTTCCGCGCCATTTGCCGAAAAGTTTTTAAAAAGTTCATAACCCACCAGTTTTCTAGTTGGACAATATCATAGCTCTCCACGTATTTGCCGTTGGCCATAAAGGCCTGTGCTCTCTGCCACTCAGCGATCTCATGGTGAATTTTGCTCAGTAAATCTTTTAAACGCGGAAAAACTCGCTCCTGGTGACAGTTGAGCAGTGACTATCAACACAAATACACATGTTGTTAAAAGTCAACGACATTTTGTAATATAACAATCACTAGAAGAATATTGCCACGTCATTTTTGTGTGTGCGTGTGTGTTAACTTGCATTGTTTAGTCTGCAGCTGGAAATATTTCCTACCTGCTAATGCAGAGTATACCGCCCTCTGTTTTCTGAGCGCCGTTCTAAACTTGTTTGTTATGTTGTTGGAATCTGCTCGTTTCGCATATAATGCTGAACTTATGGGTTGTATGGTCATTACTGGTTTTGGTCAACTATCGAACCGATTTTACTATTTACTGAGTTTTCGTAATGTCAAAATAGCAATAATTACGTAAACATTAACTGTACTAGTAGTACCAACGACAAATAAAGTATTACTGTCAAAATATCCATATGTCAGAAAAACAGTTTTAGTACAACTTATCATACGTTCGATCTGCATACCAAGTGCTGCTTACCTTCCTGTTGTTAATTAAGGTTTCTCTCATTCTGATAAGGTTTTGCATCGTACGATTCTCGCTTTGATTTACGTCGCACCTGTCGAGAACTTGAACTGAAGAAAGTTCATTAATAAAAAGTTGTAATTTTTGCAATTAACAAAATAACATTTGTTTGATTTTTATTTGTACGTAACCTTGGAAGAGCAAACTAGATTTTTTAATTATGTATCAAATAATTCGAAATCAGAGTGGCATGGTTCTCGAGCCAGTTAACTTAAGTACGTAACTTAGGAAAACCATACCATTAAATTGACCTGACAGGCATTTGTAGATTAAAAGTTGGATAATAAGGCATTCAATATAAACGGCATAGCCCATTTAACCCGCGCAAAAACATTTAACTGTTTGGCCTTTTTGTTTGATAATATGATCAAACAACGTTGATAATTTTCGCTTAATCCATACTCACTATTTCCTGTGCACTTTCTCAGCTGATTTATTCCATTAAGAGTTGGTTGAAACCTTGAACCCAATTCGCGACACAGAACTTGGACTTCTGATATGTCCTAAAAGAAACGATGAGGATAGTTTATGTTACATCATAGAATTTTACAAAGCAGTATACATTTTATTTTACGAATTGATAAAGTGACGTAACTTCAATGGTTTGTTTGTTTATGTGTCCGTATGTTCGTATGTTAACAATTGTGTCACAATCAACGAATTTAGTATTCGGCATGCTTTACAGCCTACGCACAGATTCAGCAACTTCTACATAAACACAGTAGTATCAGAAAGAAGAGGTCTGATTGTAATTCAATTGCCATGAGGATGTTATCTCGCAGTTTCCTATCGGAACTTGCATCTGTCACTATAATGCCCACTTACGGTACACATGCTTCAAAAGTCAAATTCAACATTTCAAGTCATTAACCAACCCTCATGTGGTTCCGTAACCGTTCAGTAGCGACTTCAACTGGACGACGGAAATAAGGCTCATGTTCCTGAACTGGCAAGGAATTATCCACCATACTGCCACAAGGAAACGACTGATTGTAGTTTAAAGAGGTTTCTGGTTGCAACGGTTGCGATGTGTAAACAGTTCCTGAATAACCCGTTTGATTTGGCGTGTTAAGGCACAACAAACCATCACTGGGTGGAACAGTGTTCATCATTTGATTGTCACAAGTCATAGATTGGTCCATAGATAATTACCAGACCGTGGTATATATTATTTCAAAATTTATCAATGATTATAGGCACTGCATTAAAACTGTTCTATTGTGGTGTTGCCAAAACATTACATGTTACTCATATTGCCATGTATTGCTATTACACGTATTTAACAACAAAATATACCAAAAAACAAACAAGCCAAAACGACAAGCCAAAATTATTTTTTTTTACATAAAGGGATCAACAAGTAAATAAAACACTTGTGCCTCTGTAAAGTATATTCTGATACTCAACCAATCTTTCAACCTGACAAAATTACGCGCACCGCACAAAACCAACGAAGTGGAACATCCAAAGTAGGTTGACTTTGCTACAGGTTAACAACTTGCTCACTGTGGACTTAAAAAAAGCCGGAAATACTTGGGTCAATAAGTAACCAACACCGCCTCAAGCTGCTGACGCCCATCGACATTCATTAGTATATACCTGACCCAAATTTTGACTAGATTTTGAAGCCGATTACCAGTTTATATTCAATAACCCACAATACACATTTTTGCAAGGGTTGTTTAAAAATTTAGCACTTGAAATGCTTGAATTTTTGTTGCCTATTTGCTAGTTATTGCCTTTTACCTCTGCCCGACATCTGTCAAGCATATTTATCGCAATAGTTACGAGATTTGTGTTTTCGTCCAAACCAAACTTGAGTCCAAAATTCAATCCAGACCCATACATGCGCAAGTAACGATACACTCCCAGTGGCGTAGCCAGGGAGGGGCCAAAGGGGCCATGGCCCCTCCCAAATTTTCAAAGTTGTATATTGAGAAACTTTAATTTAGTGTAGTTTTGCCTCTCATCATTGTGGTTTAGTCTTTCAACTATAAAAAAAATTATAAATTAACAAAAATGACTGTTGTCACCAAGTTGTGAGGTGAAATCCATGCTTTTTATATTTATGTAGACATCGAATAAATCAATAAAGCGTTTGGCTGTCCCGTCGAACCAAGGTTTGGCAAGTCACGTGTTTGGTAAAAGCACGCCCTACGCCAAACATTAGCAAAAAGTTATTAGACAGCAAACTATTTGGCCCCTCCCAAAGTGTTCGTCTGCCTACGCCACTGTACACTCCCAGTTTCCTGTTCTGAATAACACACGAACCAATTTTATGTTCTTTACCAACCACAATACAATAAACTGCAATACTGTGAGCATAAACGTAGCATATTAGTAAATACTTCTTCAATCTCTTCAAAAAATATGTGGTCTGAATTATATTTTTTTTGTGATCCAAAGCGAACAGTGATAGTTAACACACTCACTACTTAATTACTTTATTTACCCCACAGGCTGTTATGTGGGTTTCAAACTTCCTTATATCTTTGAAAGCCATACCGCTACATTGACCTGCTGACTGAGGCCACAACCTGAAAGGTAAACATCGCTGCGTGTACAGGAGCTGGAAATGGTCACGCGTTTCTAGCTCCTTTCGGATTACAGGCGGCGTTAAATTTTGAGGAAGTCGTTGTGCTAACGCTCAGGGGCTTTTCCTCTCACTGCAGGGCAATTTCATGACAAGCTTCGACAAGCTGGGTCATGTGCGTTAGACTGCAGCTGCTCATGCTTTGTGGTTTTTACAGCGATATCATTGTAAACTACACAGTGTCTATTTTTTCACACACAAAAAACTCTTCTAATGCAGTGGTTCCAAAACTTTTTTAATGCGACCTAAATACTCCCAAAATTTTGTTTTGAGGTTTCTCGCGACCTATGGACATGCAGTCTTACTATTGTGGTAAAATTCGATTTCGCCTGAACTTTACAGCTGCCTGGTTCAATTAAGCATTATCAGCTACTAGACAACGTTCAACAGTAAGCAAACACAGTGCTCTTCAACCTTTAGGTATTTTGTCAAACTTTGCGCAACCCCATAAAATAATTTTAATGAATATAATACAAGTAGGCTACATCAAAGAAAGAAGATGAATACACATCCAAACCACATCACAATGGTTGACTTGAATTAAACGGTTAACTGAAACGCATTGCCGTGTTATTTGGATCGGTCGTTTCTACATTAATCTCGCAACTTAGCTGGAGTGTAACAAGGTTGTATTTATTACGTCACAATTGGTCAATGGTGTAACAAAGGTTAACAATATTGCACAGGCGATCATTGCTGTTCGAAACAATGATACTATGAATCATTCGTGTTCGAATTGCTACTCCCCGTGCAACCCTTAAAGTTCACGGAACCCCTGAAAGGGTTGTACGGAACCCTAGGGTTCCGCGGAACCCCGGTTGAAGAGCTCTGAGCTCACACATAGCATGTGTCACATACTTTTGAAATCACACAGAATTAACCGTTATCACGGCAAGTTGTGATGTTCTTAATTATTGCAACACAAAAACAAGTGACCCAGCAAAGTCTTTAGGCGACCAAACTTTGGGTCGCGACCCATAGGTTGGGAAACACTGTTCTAATGTAGGCTACGTGGTAATGGGGCAGTTAAGGGGTCGAAAATTCCGCATGGTATCGCCACGCAACAGTTATAGTTGTCATAACGGCACAAACGCGCGCAAATTGAAAGGCCTAAATTTCGCATTACTCCGTCAACACAACTCTACTCCGTCATATTTTTACCACTAAACATCGTTATTTGCCAACTTAAATCAACTAAAAATGGATTATTCTAAATGGAAATCTGAGTTAAATAAAAGATGTCCCAAAACAACTGGCAAGAAGGAGGATTTAATTTTAAGATGCGTTGTATTTCTGTGTTTTTTTGCAATAGCTTCTTGTTTTTTCTCTGCATAACTACTTGTACACAGACTTCAGGCTCATGATAGGAATGACAACTTCACTTGTGCTGTGAGCTTGATGGAGAATGTAGGTTGCAGCTCTGAGTTACAGTGGCACAAAGTAGAGTTTACTCAAATAATCAGCTAGGATCAAATACCACACACAACTGAGGAACAAGTGAAAGTTTATTTTCATTTCAAGTCCACATGTGACAAAATTTCCAACAGTGATGTGAAGGCTATTGTGAAAGGACGCCTAGTCTGAAATGTTTATTTGAGTTTTATTTAAGTGGCATTGTACATGCTTCACTGAAAAAAATGTTTCATATAATGTCAAAATAAAACTTGAAAACAGTGGAGAAATTGTAAATTCAGAATGTGAGTGTGCAGCAGGAAGAGGACCTGTTGCTACATGCAAACATCTAGCAGCCACAGCTCTTATGGTTTCCAAATTTCACATCACAGAAGAGCTATCTGTTAAGAAAAGTTATACAGATCAGTTTTAAACGTTTCACCACCCTGCAACACAATTGAAAAGTAATCACTCACTTTATTTATTACATGACCTGTATAGTGGTGACTTGTAAACCTTGTTTTCTACAAATTGAAAAATTGAATGAAACACAACTGAACAAAGTAAGTGCAAGGAATGTTAACCAATGAAAGTTTCGCATAACAGCACCAAAATTTAGGGATATTATTTTGGCAACTGAAAGAAGAAATATGCAAAACTATGTAACTCTAAGTTTGTACTGTCCACAGGAGCAATATGTCATGCCAAAATGTATGAAAAAAGGGCACTTACTTTGTTCAGCAAAACAAAAAATATCCACATGAGTGCGGCAGGTCTGTTTATTGACAACCAACAGCCATACTTTGCTGCAACACCAGATGCAAAGCAAGAGAAAACTGGTTTGGTTAAGATTAAATGTCCATCTAGGGAAAGATTGCAATTATAACCGAAGGTGCTAACTTCCCATATCTGAATTTGTGAGTGACAGCCTTCAATTAAAAAAAATCATAAATACTACTTTCAGATTCAGGGACAAATGGGCATTGCTAATAAGCAGTACTGCTACTTTGTGGTGTATGAATTCGAAGATTTTTAAGTTTTCAGATTCAAGGACATTTGGGCATTGCTAATAAGCAGTACTGCTACTTTATGGTGTATACATTTAAAGATGTATTTGTGCAGAAAAATTGCGAATCGGTCATTGGTTTAAGTAATTATATACTAAATGTTTAGTTGATAACACAAGAATACATTATCATGTACTTTTTGGAAAACACACACACATTGTGCTGGACAGAACTGCCATACCCTAACTGACATACACAAAAAAATGTAACACTTATCTCTAACAATACATTGCCTAACATTTGTCCCCATAAAACAAACAAAAATAAGTTTATTTGACAGATGCAGCATAATGAGGCATGGATTGCTTTAATATATTGTATATTTTAGCTATATATTATTTTATATTAAGAGTCCTATGACTCTCTTAACATTGATCCTTTCTGATGCAGTATGCCTATCCTTTAGTTACTACTGAAATATTTTCATGGCTTTTTCCTTTTAGCATTGTTAGGGATAGACCAAGTATTGCTCATCCAGCAGTTTTTATTGTAAACAATCGACGTTTCGACGTCCTATACAAGACGCCTTCATCAGGATAATGACATAACTTGCAAGACGAATGTCTTTTAAAGCGACAAAATGCAAAACACACACATGTAAAACAGCGATATACTTCAGATTCAAAGGTTCCTTTTACAAACAAATGTATGGCACGGCCATGGGCTCTCCTGTCTCAGTGGCCGTTGCCAACATGGTCATGGAGTCTGTGGAGGAACGCGCCTTGCAAACTTTTGCCAAACCACCACGATTTTGGCGACGATATGTAGATGATACATTCTGTGTCATTCAGAAACACCAGGTTACAGAATTTCTGCAACATTTAAACAATGTGCAACGAGGAATTGCGTTCACTATGGAATTGGAAAGCAAGAACCGGCTTCCTTTTCTAGATGTGGAAATTTTAAAAGCGGCGGATGGTAGGCTTTCCACGCGGGTGTACCACAAGCCGACCAGCACCATGCGCTATTTACACTTCACATCCCATCATCCTTTGTACCAGAAAAGGGCTGTTGTCAAAGCACTCAAAGACCAGGCCAGACGCTTGACGACAGACCCAGCATTGCTTCAGGCGGAGTTGCACAGGGTAAACGAGGCCCTGCGGTTAAATGGCTACCCGAACTGGATTCTCCGTGATCACAAAAAGGTTGCACGGAAAGAAATCCAGTACAAAGAACGTGCCTTCGTCACCTTACCTTACATACCAAGGTTAACAGATATAATCCGTCGCATGTTAACCGATTTCGGAGTATCGGTTGGGGTCAAACCAGCAAACACCCTACGTCAGATGCTGTCGCACCCAAAAGACCCTCTAGATCAGGGGTGTGCAACCCGCGGGCCACAATCCGGCCCGCCAAGCCATTTAGTGTGGCCCTCAACAACACTCTGATTCTCTGATTAGTTTTCGGTAAATCTCCTAAGTTGCTATACGTAACAAGAAAAATGCTAAACCAGCGCATGAAACTTAATACACCCAGACCTATGGTCTTCTATTCGCACTAGGTGCTTGTTGCGTATCTATACCGAATGTGACGTAATATACCTCTTTGTCTAGTAAACAATTACTTTGTTGTGAAAGGCAGTGTTGCGACGAAACCTACTTGCACCTAACATTTTAAAGTTGATTTTGAAAGCAAAATAAAACAAAACGCAGGGGTGTGGAAATAATATCGACATGATATTATAATGCAAGCCGCACAAACAGTAGTGTAAAAAAGTGTAAATACGGTACATGAAAAAAACTGTGTGGCCCTCGCTTGATGTCCGAAATTGGTTATATGGCCCACCGCCGAAAAAGGTTGCACACCCCTGCTCTAGATGCTACTGCAACTAGGGGTGTGGTGTATGCTATACCGTGCGGGGAGTGTGACGAAATATACATCGGTGAGACTGGTAGAAGTCTAAATACGCGCCGGAAGGAGCACGAAAGGGATGTGTGCAAGAATGATGCGAAGAAATCAGCGTTGGCAAACCATGCAACGACTCACCACCACAGCATTAATTTTTCCGCTGCTCAGGTGTTGGTGAAGGAAACTGATTACCACAAGCGAAGTTTCCTAGAGTCTTGGAACATCCATTCACGCGCCAACACAATGAACGTTAAAACAGATGTTCTAATGCCGATAAATTATCGGTCGCTTTTACACCACTGAGCTTGTTTTATCTCTACGGTGGTGCGAGTTTGCAGCGCGCGATCTTGTTATCGCTGTTTTACATGTGTGTGTTTTGCATTTTGTCGCTTTAAAAGACATTCGTCTTGCAAGTTATGTCATTATCCTGATGAAGGCGTCTTGTATAGGACGTCGAAACGTCGATTGTTTACAATAAAAACTGCTGGATGAGCAATACTTGGTCTAACATTATGCCTGGCAGCAATAGCTTATTTCAATGTTAGGGATGTTAACAAATATATCTAAGGATGTAAACAAATATTGCACTCTGATTCCTCTATCTGCCATAATGCTGTCTACGGGTTAAGAAACCTCTGAGACATTTTAGTATAGTACAGAATCTTCTATTACTAGCATATCACTTGTACATCCTCCATGAAAATTACTTAGAAAAGTCACTAGCCCTTTTGGTAAAATTCCAACCAGAATCCTTATGGTATTTTTACATGTTGAAAATGTGGAATTTTGAGCTTTAACATTGGTTGGTTTTTTTAATTTTTGTGGCATCTAAAATAAGTCTGGTAGCAGGAAACTGCTGTTTAAATTTGGCGATCATTGATTGATCAACAACTTCTCGTGCTGGCCATGTATTTCTTTCATCTGATAGAAGAAATAAATTATCGGTTTCCACAACTTTTCAGTTTAAGGGTCACAACGCTTGATAGTCACCTTCATTTTCTCATGCAGTTGACTGTTAAGTGGAAATTTATGGCCACCTTTACTTTCCAGGTAAATTGGCACACAATAGTATTGTGACATTGTATGAGCAATATGATTAATTTCTTAAATTTTTCTTTCAAACGTTCGATTTTATCAGACAACAGTAGCCCCGCAATACAAATCCGCCGCTAACTATAACTGTTGCGTGGCGACATCGTGTGGCCATTTAATATTTTAATTAACTGCCCCATTGTTTGCCTAATTTTCAAAATCTAATTATTTAGGAGTCACCTTTACTGAATACACTAAAATAAAAGCTAAAGGGCGTGTAAAAAATGACGATTTATAATGTGTCGCGCACTTCCTTCTGGAGTTTGATATTTCCGTGTAAATAATAAGTAGAATTAAAATTAAACATAACAGGAATTATACCGGTTTAAAAACTCCAAACCGGCTCGGACAGGGCAGGTTTTTCGAACTGATGTAGCCTATATATATACATGTATTGGTATAAAGATACGTAATTATTTTTTTAAACCTGACACAAGTTTTCCGATTTGCTTTGGACCGTGAGCGCACAAAAATTTGTTGCGAAAAAAATAATCTTTGGGAACCACTGATTTAAACAGGAATTTTTAAAGCACATATATGTGAGTATTAAAGCACTTATATGTGCCGGTTGCTGAAATTTACTGGAAGAAACTGTGAACAATGTACAAACAACACAACCCCACCTGCCCGGTAAATAAAATCTACATTAAAGTTCAAATAATGTTGGGAAAGTCCCCTTTAAGTCCATGTCGTTTGGTAGATACTTTAACACCAAAAACTAGCGGCACTGGAGTCCGGTTCACTTTAGGTCAAAAAGGTAACGTCAGGTCAAATGTTTGAAAATGCATGTTTTTAACGTTATTTATGATTTTAAACCTTCACCTGACCCGAATAGCCCTCACCGCCGGCATTTTTACAAGTCTCCAAAAAAAAGAAAAAATTTAAACGGGATTTGAACCCAAAAATTATGCGCATGAGGCATTGTTTTCTCCTCTACACTACAACAACAGTTGCATTCTAGTGGTTTAAACAACAGTTATAAACTATCATATACTATTTGTCATTTGACCTAAAGTGAACCGGACTCCAGTGCCGCTAGTTTTTGGTGTTAAAGTATCTACCGTCGTTTATTTCTTGGCAGATACTTTAACACCAAAAACTAGCGGCACTGGAGTCCGGTTTACTTTAGATCAAATGACAAATAGTTTATGATACTTTATAAGTGCTGTTTAAACCACCAGAATGCAACTGTTGCTGTAGTGTAGTGGAAGAAACAATGCCTCATGCGCATAATTTTTGGGTTCGAATCCCGTTTAATTTTTATCATTTTTTTAACTATTTTTTTGCAGACTTGTGGAAATGCCGGCGGTTAGGGCTATTACGGTCAGGTGAAGGTTTAAAATCATAAATAACGTTAAAAACAAGCATTTCCAAACATTTGACCTGACGTTACCTTCTTGACCTAAAGTAAACCGGACTCCAGTGCCGCTATTTTTGGTGTTTTGTGCTTTGTAGCTTGTAGGGCAAAACTTGTTAGTCCGTTTAACTTGGTCCTAGGCTTGTTTTTAGGGCGATGTTTAATTGACATTCTTAACATAACGTAACACGATATTCTTCATCAAAAACATATGTACTTGTAAATAGCTTTTCAAATGTGTTACGGTCACAGATCGCTATAAACGAGTTATCTGTGTTCACAACATTCATTTTTTCTAACATCCATCACGGTAGTAGGTTTTTATTCAGATATATATTTATATTTTTAGAACTGCTACTTAAGTGTCATTAGGCTATAATAAAGTAAGTTGCAATATGCCAAAAGTAAAGTCAGAAAAACGAACTTGCAGCCACAATGACCATGTTAAACAAGGTAAGTTGTCGTAATATTTTCAACTTATCACACAATTTTTCGTTCTGCAATTACCATGATTTGATATAGAGAAGTACTATTTTTAATTAATCATAGATGGCTTTGTGGTCCCACCTAACAACTTAAATTTCCTGAGACGATGTGCAAGTCTTTTCAGCCTTATTACTTTAATCCCATTGAACTACAATCACACTACAATGGAATTATCCTATTAAAGAGTATATAGTTGTTTGCCTAGTAGCAAAACTTATGTGATAAGAACAAAACTGTGGATTTAAAATTTGTAATATGATTCGGTTGATGAGGCCAAATTTATTCAGCAAACTGATGAATATTCAATTTTGGTCTGAACCTATTATAACCCATTGGTGCATTACAGATGTTTAGCAGTCAAGTAATATCTTGTTTATCAGCCAAACAACATGTTTGCCTGTCATTAATGTCTTTTAACTTTTCTTGTCACACCTACACAGCAAGTTACATTAATTCCTATGTAAAACTGTTGGATATTTATATCTTTTCAGGTATTTGCTTTAACACAAATGTGGGTCAGCATATTCTAAAAAATCCGCTTATCATTAATGGAATGGTGGAGAAATCTGCTTTAAGAACAACAGATACAGTTCTCGAGGTTGGACCAGGAACCGGAAACATGACTGTCAAAATGCTAGAGAAGGTTAATTTTTATAGGTTTAAATCTTCCAAGGATTGAAGTTATGGGGTCGCAAAACATTATGTGTTATTATGTCAGTCACAAAAAATGGTATCTGTGCATACATTTATTGTTTAAACATCATTTCCATGTATAGGCTATACCAGGGTGCACAACATGTGGTCATGAACCTGTTTATTACAATATATGTACTGGCGGCCGTGACGTAAATAAAAACTCCAAAATATTTGATTTTTCAACTGCTCTAAACACATTTTGTGGAAGAATATTACCAGCCTAGTAGCCATATGCGCCAGACTTTTTTAAGCCTATTGTGTGCAAACAATGCGAAAAAGCAGATACCACAAGCATCACAATATAGATTATGACATCATAAAAGATAAGACTGGTAATCTATGTATCAAGTTAGAAACTAATTTAGGCTTTTTAGGTGCCATTAGATAGTATATATAATATGTAAGTATTTCTTCACATCATTGATTTTAAAACACAATCAAGCAGGTGGCCGTTGGTGAAATAAAGATCTGTGATGGGCCGTCATAGCGAAAAGGTTGTGCACCCCTGGGCTTTACCCATCAAGGGGTTACATAAAAATTTCTCTTTTAAAATGGGATCGCAGAGCAAGAAAGTTTAAGTAGCCCTGCCTCACATGATGTAGTTTTGTGATTAAGTCTGTTGTTTGTATCCAAAACACTTCATTGTTGAGGAGCAGTTGAAGTTTAGGATCAGTTAAAAAATACTTAAAACCCACTTCAGACAAACCAGGCTAATCATACTGGATAACTGGATAATGCAATGTTCCAGATGATGATGTATAAGAGATGATGTATAAAGGTGTTCATTGTCAACACAACTGCCTATTCACACTTTCTTTTTACATATAAAGCAACATTCTGGCTTACTGGGTACAGGATTTTTGTATTGTAGGCCTCGGTTGAGTTTTTTACCCTACAGTTGGTGTGACTTACAATCATGGGCAGCTTACATTTTACCTGTTTACACATGATAGATCACAGCATGTGGTTTGTAATTAAGGCCAGCTTACATTATTTTTTAACAACTCAACATGTAGCTTACGGTGAAGTAAATGCTGTATACTATTCGAAATATATTCGGTTATCTGGATTATGTTATCATTCAAATAACTTGAATGATAACATAACAACATGATTGAATCAAAGCGGCTGTGAATTGGGATTTTCTTTGGTTGTGCAATTAAGCAAATATTTAAAAAGGCCAAAAACAGAGACAGTGTATGGTTATACTAATTAGTGATGTGCCAAAGTTTCGGTTGGCTGAATGTGAACTTAATTAGGCTGAAACCATACTTGTTCAATGTGTGTAAATGATGCCTAAATTTGCAATTTTACCTATATCAAATATTATAAATTGTTTAATTGTTGTACATAACATATGGGAGACACTTGGTCTGCATAATGTTGGATGTTTTGTTCAGCTAACATATTGTGAATTGTTTTTTTGGGTGTCATAAATTGGTTTACCTGAATCAAGGACACAAAGGTTTAGATTAAAAAATTGAAAGGGAAATTTTATGTTCAGTTAGAATAGTTGGTTTCTGTCTAAAACTTTTAGGGTGGGTTAATGTATCTCTTCATAATAAAATAATTATTATGGGTCCCCTTACCTGAAGGGGACACATTTTGATTTTACTCTAATTTGTTTTCGTTTTATTTCTTTTTTTTCTTCCTAAAGTTTGTCTGACTCGTTTTTCCATCAAATGTTTGATGGATTTGGATCAAATTTACACAGATGGTAGATATAGGTATGTAGATGTGCATCCCACTTTGTTTTTGTTGATAGCCCCAGTATTTACCCTGCTAGCCCCCTAAAATGGGTTATTTTCTTGCCAAAGTTTGTCCGACTCATTTTTCCACCAAATGTTTAATGGATTTGGATGAAATTTACACAGAAGGTAGATATAGTTATGTAGATGTGCATCCCACTTTGTTTTTGTTGATAACCAAAGTATTTACCCCGCTAGCCCCCTAAAATGGGTATTTTTCTTTCCAAAGTTTGTCCGACTTGTTTTGCCATTAAATGTTTGATTAATTTGGATGAAACTTACACAGATGGTAGATATAGGGATGTATGCATCCCACTTTGTTTGTCCTGATAACCCCAGTATTTACCCCGCTAGCAGTGTCAGAATTGGCTAAAATTTGGATAGCTTGTAGAGTATGCCATTTATAGGTGTCGATTGTTGTGTTTAACCCTGTAGCCCTAACATTTACTAAAGTTATGAAAGACGATGGCTAATATGGGACCCAATACAAAATAAGCATAGGAAATATATTTATGTTTTAAAATAGGTTATAGTGTAAATGCAACGACAAAATGTTCTAAGCCACCCTTTCTTGTTTTACTTGTTTTATAACATGGATTGTTTTTGCAGTTTTTGTTGCAACTTAACTGGACATATTATGGTTTTTACTTTATAATTTTGATCTGGATATTTTCCGTTTAGGTAAAGAAAGTTGTAGCATGTGAGCTTGACCCCCGAATGGCAGCTGAGCTCCAAAAAAGAGTCCAGGGAACACATTTGCAGAGGAAACTTCACCTTATTGTGGGAGATGTCCTGAAACTTGAGGCATTACCATTTTTTGATGTGTGTGTGGCAAACTTGCCCTACCAAATCTCATCTCCTATTGTATTCAAACTTCTGCTACACAGACCATTTTTTAGATGTGCTGTATTAATGTTTCAGGTATGGCCTTTAATTAGTATTTGGTTTGGAAGTTATTTTTTGTACATACTTTTTATTGATGTTTTTGCAGTTAAATTTGTGCGCAGTGTTAAATACTTAGCTGGGTGATGGTGCAAACATGTATGTGAAGTGCATGTTCATATCACATGTTTTTAGGCTTTTACGGAATGAAATATGTTTATCTATAAAGTATTTAACATATTTAGGCTACAATAAAGTGTGTAAGTGGAAATTTGAAAACTGGCAAATGCTAACAACAGACATCAAATTTAGCTAGCTCAGCAAATTACAGCATAACAAACCATCAGATATATTTTGTTTCTACAGAGGGAGTTTGCCCACCGCCTTGTTGCAAAACCTGGAGATAAATTATACTGCCGTTTATCAATTAACACACAATTGTTGGCTAGAGTTGATCTTTTGATGAAAGTATGCAACTGTGTACAAATTGAACATTTTACAATGTGATTGTTGATTTTGATTCTCACAAAGACTAAATGCTCTATCTAAATTTATAGGTTGGTAGAAACAACTTCAGGCCACCACCAAAAGTGGAATCAAATGTTGTTCGGATAGAACCACGAAACCCACCACCCCCTATTAATTTTACAGTAAGTTCAGTTGTATTTTTCATGGTTTGATTACCCATAAAAACTTTTGAACTACAGGAGTGGGATGGACTAGTCAGAATAGCCTTTATCCGCAAGAACAAAACTTTGTCAGCTGTATTCGGGTAAGACCATTACTTTACATTTACCTTTAAGTGTTTGTTTTTCAGAATGTTTTTCAGAATGTCTGTCATGTAGCAATAATTTTCTATCTCTTGGTATAATTGGGGTTTAATAAAAAATGCAATTGCCCATGACAAAACTTGATCTATATTTTGATATTATTTACAACAAAAACACTGTCCCTGAACACATGTAAATCAATTTCTATAAATAAATTTTGTGTGTATCTAAGTGTGTTGCAAACAAAAAGTTGGTTACTACTGTTCAGCAAGAGTTAGAAAAAAATGTGTAAATCAATCAACATCTTTCAGTTTTACAGATTTTCTCATTTTGAAGCAGAGTTGACAATTTGATTTGTATTTAACTTTTGTCTTAATTTTTAGAACTAATTCTGTTCTGGATATGTTGGAAAAAAATTACCGGATTCATTGTTCTGTTCACAACCAGGTAATAACTACAGGGTTCCCTCAGGTATGAAAATCCTGGAAAAGTTATGGAATTTAAATTTGTATTTTTAAGGCCTGAAAAAGTTTTGAAAAGGCCAACTTTTGCAAAAGTCCTTAAGTATGGAATTTGTCACCTGTTTTACCCTGAAAATGCCAGTTAGAACTTCAAATCGCCTAACGTTTGTATATTCGTTGCAAGTATGGTAAATTGGCTACGTCTACCAAAGCCCCTTAACTAGTTTTACTATGGGAATTGCTCGATTTTTTTTTTCGAATAAGGTTATGGAAATTTGGGGGGGGGGGGGGGTTCTTGAAAAGTTTTGGAGAAGTCATGGAATTTATAAACGAAAATTGTGCGGGAACCCTGTAACTAATAATCTGTTTTTCCTGTAGGAAAATTTTGCATATTTCTGCCATGTCAACATTACTGGGCATTTCCAACAAACCTCACCTTCAAAGCTTTAAAAATACTGAAATGTTCCTGGTAAATCAAAAACTTTGGAGACTCTTGTGCTAAACCATCCAGTCTTTCCTTGCCTATATTGATCCTTAAAAACATTATGAGCACTTCTGTCAAGGGGTAAAACTGTTTTCAACCAATCCAATAAGCACTGAACAGGCAGTGGTCTGTGTTTAAAAAAGTGTCAAAAATGTAACTTGCTGTAAACAAGACATGCCGTGGCGACGCAGCAATAACGTCATTATGACGATAAAAAAGAGATGTCCCAGACAAACAAAACGCTGGTGAGATAAATGCTACAAAATGTATGCTTGTTTCGGACGGTTAAGCAGTTTTTCTGGCACCACAGTATATAACACTAATAACAACAATAAAAAATATATTTTTTCTTGTGTGCAAAATGTACCAAATCCGAGTCTAAATTATATGTATGTTATTGTGCATACCAATTGCAACAGCCTTAAACCAGCTCATTTGGACCTCGTTTTTTTGTTTCAGGATGTTCCGACAGACTTCTCAATAAAATCCCTCGTAATGAGACTCCTGGAAACTGACGAATTTCACAGTAAACGTGCTAGGACTATGGATATCGATGATTTCCTTGCGTAAGTTTTTCCAACATTGTGTACAATGCAATATACTAATCACATGTTTCTAATTTTACAGGCTCCTAAATCTCTTTAATTCGAATGGAATCCATTTTGCCTAGCGCGGAACATATTTATCGTTAAAATAAATTTTGTCGTTTAACTTTTGTGTCTTGAAAGTAAACCACATAAAACAACTTAGGCTCACATGGGAACCCTATTGTTTGAACGTGTGTAGTACAATGTATTACCAAAATAAAACCTGTATGGCAGATTTTGTGTAAACTTAACGTGGCACATGTAAAATCGTTCCTTTTGTATGTAGCGATGGCGTCTATATTTACTCCGAACGCCGCAAGAAATACCAATGTCATTGACTCGGTTGTTTATGGATCCTCGTCCTGTCTGCTTTAACTTGTTGAACGCTGAGGCACGAAGCCGAACTTTAGATGTATTCTTGAATAAGTACGACAGCATGTATCGCTTCCACACAATACAGTAAAACTCTGATCCAGTGAGAACACTGAACCAGAGAGAACACATTCTCTTTTTCTCTCTCTCTTCCCAAAACTGTTTAATTTCAAGGCGGAAAACAGCACTATTTATACTCCCACAATGCAACAGTAAACTTCTTCACTTTCATATAAATTACGTTTGGTAATGTTACTTTTAACTGGGACATATTTGCCTTTTTCATATGACGAATATTCTTGAAAACGTGCACGTTGACGGCAGTGGGAACGAACAGGTATATCTGGCGAAATACAAGTCAAATTGTCTAAAAAAATATAACTTCACTGATGCGACCAAAACATGTACTGCAAGACCGTGTGAAATTTTTGTTTTATGGACTATTTACGTTTGATTTTGTTGCAAACGCTGCTGTAATGCAGCGTGCAAAAGTACAAGATGTGATTCGTGAAAAATGTTCGCTTACGGCCATTTACGTTTATTCTTTATATTGGCTGCAAACGCTGCTTTCATGCAGCGTGCAAAATACAGAAATATTGCATTTATCTAGTTGGTCTGCTACAAGTGCTTTCTTACCGAAATAAATGAATTAGCTTCAAATAATTTTGATGACAAAAACAAACGATAATCCAAAATATTATTTTACATCGTTACATGCAACAGACGCATTGTTTTTGTTGCACTTTGGCTTCATGGCGTGGGACAAAAACATTTAATTCACTTAATATTCTATTTAATCTGTGTAAAATTGTCATCCTTCCAGTGGCTGTGCTAAAGTTGCAAACAGTGTCTCACAGACAAAATAAGAAACAATGTGAATGTATTCCGAATAAACGAAGCTAGTCAGCAAGTCTTGTGGTTTGGTAATTAAATGTAAACATTATCTAAATAACATCACGAAGCTAGTCAGCAGGGACAAACGACATTCATGAGGCGAAAGTACAACATGGATACAAAGTTACGACTGGTTGTTGACGAACTTAAAAACACTTGCTTCATCCCTGTCCACCATTTCTACTACGTCTTTGCCTGATTTCAGGTATTTACCTACCCTTTTCATTTTGAGCATGAATGTACCGTTATTAAGCGGCGAAACTGTGAAAACTGCGTGGCGAAGCGATTTGGAAGCTTTTAAGTCTTTGGTGTCGATTAGAACCAGTTTGTCATGGCTGACGAATCTTCGCAAAGAGCTCTCTGTGTGTGAAACCAATGCCAGAACATAGAAGTTGCTTGAATCAAAAGACTTTAGACCAAACATTAAGTCATTGCTTTCCGCCACAGTGACGACAAACCAATGAGGACAAAAGAACTGCTTGTCGCTGATGGCTTCACCTTCCGCCTTTAGCTTGTCTACGGTAAGAGCCTCCTTGGTCTCAACGTTCACCAGCCTAGCACGGAACATTTCACCGCTGTTAACCACGCTGTCCTTGCCCAAAGTTCTAAAAATCATGTGCTGAAATTCGCCAACAGTCAATTCTTCATCGTTTTCCTCTTCATCGTGTGGTGTAACTTCACTTTGATTGTTATCTTCATCTTCCTGTTGGTTTTTTTCATCATCTGTATTTTGACAAACCAAAATTACTGGTTTGTCGGTGTTTTGTGTTGCATCTTCCTCATCTTCTACCACCTCTTCAAAGCTTTCTGATGCAACAAGAGTTTCATTTTGTTGCTCATCTGGATCGGCAAGACACGTTTCGTCACATTTGTGGTTTTCTAGGATAACAAGCTTTTTGTTATCGCACTTACAAGTTTCAACATGCACATTGCTTGGTCCCAGCATTGTAACACTACCATCTGTCAAGAAGTTAAACGTAACTTCTTCAAAGGCGAAACCGCCGGAGCATCGGCATTGGCAGAAATCCATTACCGATTTTTGTTCCGAATGCAGTTCAAGCCCCAAAAGTTTCTGACCACCATTCTACATCTTGTCAGCTTTATGTAGCCAAAAAGAGCCTATTTGCTCAACGGAAACACGTCGTAAAGCATGTTTAGCGTGTCAATCGCGTAAAAGGATGTCACCTTAAGTACAACCACACGCCGTTTTTTATATTTTTTATTGACTAACTTGTTGTGGTCGCATATGCCGATATGACGTATGAACATATTCATATTTTTATAGCTGCGCCCTAGCTGTCAAAGTAGTGATGTATTAGGTATGTGCATGGCTGTAAACACGTACGTCAGTAACACGTCCGCGAGACGCGCAGCTCTTTGCATTGCGTTTACGATTGTGATGGAGAGCCAAATTTAGAATAAAACAAATTGAAATCAACGTCTCTTCAAACAAAGTAGGCTACCTTTTTAAACAAAGTGGACTACATGTAAATTGCAGCTGCCTTATGAATTTTCACGACCGAAAGTCCCCTGAATTTTTCTTGTGAATCTAAATTGAAGTAAATATTTTGCAAAAATTATGTGCATTTTAATAAAATGAAGCATTACAGGAACGGCACGCCCAAGTACCGTAGCACCAGGGGTGGTAGCCTGAGCCTATACGCTTATCTCCGACGCGGTGACATTCCTCTAGTCCAGTGGTTTGCCTCGACCTTCTGTATAGTCAGGGTTGCTATCGACTTGAAACCAAAAATAAGGACAACATCCGAAAAAATAATTTTTCATGCGAAACGAAACAAACGTTTTTGAACAAATCTTTGCATTTATACGAGCCATGACATAATATTTGCAACATTTTGAGAAGAAACAATCTGTTCAAGCAACTAGTTGTCCGTAGAAAATACTAAGTGCATCTCACAACAGGCCAGGTCTAGGTTCGCTTCTACCTGTAGCAGGGATTTGACTATATGAATTGTTGAAAATAAGACAAAATAAGGACTACAGTCAAAAATAAGGACATTTCTTAGAAATAAGGACAATGAACTTTTCCAAGACATAGCCCTTCAAAATAAGGACAAATCTTAGAAATAAGGACGGTATGGCAACCCTGTGTATAGTGCTGACATCGTTCTTATTTTAGTGAATTTTTGATGAATTGTAAAACTATAAAAGCAGTGGTACGCCACTGCATGTCAAGAATGGAAAGTGAAAGCAACAGGCGTGTCCATGGTTATTCTACAAGGATTAATAACTTTATTTTGCACCCCAAAGCTGCTTAAACATTTTTCTTCTAAGCTAAAGATAGTGGTATTTAACGTTTTGAAATGCATTTCACAGTAAACGAGTAAAATCTATTTAATAGAGGATTTGCATGAATGGAAATATTCCTAAAGAACTAAATTTTGGGTGCCTTTGAATACTACAGGTGCGCTAGGTACGCTTGGTACCTCGCTGGGAAACCGTTTTTCGTGCAACGCAACTTAAAAGTAGTGCAGGTAACTCTTATTGGTGCGATTACACTCATGATAGGTAGGCTACGACGTAACTCGAAAATACTGCAGCTGTCCTGTTTTTATGCGACAAATCGTAAATACTGCAGTTAACGTTAAAACACGCAAATAATGCCGGAAAAGTGTTACGATAGTCCCAACACACACCCAAAACCCTTAACCCTAAACTCTAACTCTAACCTTAACACAAACCTAACCCTAACCTTAACCCAAACCAAACCTTAAAACCGGTAACTACAAGTTTACTACAAGTAACTACAAGTTTCTTCGCTTCAAAGAAGGTTACCTGCACTATTTACGGGCTTTGTTGCATTAAAATGAGTAACCTGCAGTTAACCAAGCGAAGTACCAGGCGCACCAAGCGAAGTACCTGGTGGACGAAGCGCACCAAGCGGACCTGCTGTATACGAAGGCACCGCTAAATTTGCACCGAAACAATCGACCTTCAGTTTGGATGTTTTGTTGTCACACAATGGTTTTACAAATGTTTGTTTCTTACGTCATATAGTTGTTTTCTGTATAGTATGTAATTGTAATACATGTTAACTGGGATGGTAAATTTGCTGCAAAGCTAGAGATTGTCAGTGAAATTGTAGCTTGTCGTAGTTGAATAGCCCGTAAATATGTCATATTGAATCTTAGTTATGCAAAGTCAGCGTACTTTTTCTTCGCTCAAAACGCTATGCTGCCTAAATGCCGCGAAATGTTCAAAAATTTTGTAATATGAAAGAATTTTCTTTGTAACCGTAGATGGACGCAGCATTAGTTGTGAAAAAGCCGACTTGGTAATGAAGTCTTTAACAGAGAGACAGCACTAAAAATTCGGTCATAAAAAGTTTCTGTGGTGCACCCTCCTCTACGCCTGAGTAAGCGCCGACTTTGCCGAATAGTGAATCCAGCATCTAAGTACTGCTGTTGTAGATGCGACTGTTATTTGAAAAAGCATGATGCACTCAAAGCTAAAACCTGATTTTTACTTTTCAAATAGATTTACACCTATTACGTTGTAAATGACCAAATATGATCTCACAAAAAGTGCTTGTTTTTGTTTGTGTGCTATTTGTTTCTATGGGTTGGTTAACTCATTGTTGGCTAGTACACCACACCACACACAGTTTCACATATGCAACTCAGAGGGGCTACATAAAACTTTTAAGACTTGAAAAGATTGAAAATCAGTTTGGAACTAGAGAATGGCGAGCATACCTGCCTGAAGTTGGCGATCTTCTTTCCAAAATCGAGCAGGGTATTGTCAAGTGGCCTGTGGACATCAAACTTACAACAGACCCTAAGTCATCTTTTATAATGTTGCGCAATAGCAACAATCTTAAAGTTGGTGATAAGTTGGCTGGTAGCATCCAAGCAATGGATTTCCGTGGTAAAGCAAAAACACACGGCGGAGATCACTTTCGTGCCAGGTAAAGTTTTTCGATTTTGTGTTTTTATGGCAAGAACTCGCTTAGTCTCATCACGACATTTCTAAATCGTATTGCGCTACTTTTAGGTTTGGTGTGACGTAGGCTACGTTCAATTTTTGGTGCATTTTTGGACATCTACGTTGAATTTTTGGTGCATTTTTGGACATCAGGAGCGAAAGCAGAATTTACAAACTTACAAGAGTGGCTGTATACTTGTTTCTTATGTTTTGATTTTTTTAATTCAAGTAACTCTTGGATGTCCGCGAATTTTATGTGGGCACAGCAGCTTAGCAAAACAAAACTTAAAACGAAATGGTACAAAAATACCGTCGAGTAAACAAACCAAGACATCAGTCGCAGTTGTAAAACACGCTAAGACAATTTGTTTTTAAACATTTACTTTGTTTATTTATACAACACAAGCGAATATATACAAATCTCCTTTTTAGATTTATTTAGCAATTAAAAGTGTAAAACAAACAAATTACTGATAACGCAATAAACGGTGGTTACGCAGTGTAGTTGCACATACTGTCAGATAATAGGTTGCAAAAGTTAGTTGTGGTTAAATGAACCTGGAGGTGTAACACACCGCAATCACACGTGTGACCCGGAACCTAGTAATTACAATTTTTAAGTACCACAGCTATTTCCCGCTGTACATTAGTTATCGCTGTCACGGCGAAATAAAATCAATGTATTGCATTTACTTATAAATCAGTTTTTGTCTTGAAAACAGTGACAGATAAATCGCTTGGAACGATAGTAAGTTCCAAATACTCGGTTCTCCCTTTAACCAAGACGTTATTCGCTATCCTGCCAAAATCGGCTATTGGACTGTTTTTCTAACATGTGTGGAGAAATACGTTTCAGTCTGAGAAAACAATCCTTCGATGAAAAACGAATTCAAAAACGAAATCAAACAATATAAAATATAATATATTATGTGTTGTTGTTTTTTTCAATCCGCCAAATTGCGTGTAAAATAGTACCAGTGTAAAGGTAAGCCGACCTTCTTGGCAAATTACATTATGAGCGTTTCAGAAACCTTAAAAGTTCGCTTAAATGCAACAGCGTAAACATTTATATCGGGCCAACTGTTTTGTTTCTATTTAAAAGCCACCAAGCGGAAGTTTTGTAAATAAGGGACATCACAAATATACTTTCGAACGACAATCGTGCTAATTTTTGCCACATTTACATAGACTTGTCAAACTCAATGAATTCGGACGAATTACTGAAGACGGTATAGCAGTGATGGTGAAAGACAACATGAACGGTACTTACGCTTGGAACACGATTATTTCATGGCCAGGACGGAGCAAGCTAATAATTGAACTTGTTCACTCGAGCGAAGCGGTCGTGGATATGGTTTTGCAGACGGCGTCGCAAGAGAACAAACAAAGACTTTTTCTTGCACAGCTTTCAAATGGGGCAGCCGTCAACTGTGACATCGTATTAAGGTTTGGCGTGCTTAGTTTTTTTTATACTTTGTTTTGGCATTTTCGATAAGAAACGTTCGGTACAACGCAATTTGTCTGTCGACAAAATAAATAAGGGGCTCCTTCCATAAAACTAAAGTAAACCATTTTCTAAAAAAAACATAAAATATTGTGTACCCTCCACATGTAATAAGTTGCCAACTTTTGGAAAGTAATATGATTCACCACTCGATGTGTTTTACGCTGATAAACCCTTACGCAGAATATATTCAAATCTACTGTTGCGCTGTCTTTAAATATTTATAGAAAGCAAATTTTTCTTGTGAGTATCATCATTTTTTCCAATATCGGTTCTCTCACTTTTTTCGTGCTTACGAGCATTAAAACATAGCCTAGTAAGATGACGTGTACAGGTGGTGATGTCAAACACACAGTAGGGTGACAACGCTGTTCACAATCGCAAAAACATGTAGTATTTTTAAGCGTTGGCATAGTCTGTGGTAGGGTGGCATTGAGACCATACTCTCACACATTTTTGGTTTTGTAACTCGATGTTTCAAATCAACTGATATAGAGGCACAGCAGTTTTGCCCCTTCGCTTTTTCCTCCAAAAAAAATCTGTGCCTCTCTAAAAATTACTTGCGGATAAATATTTTATTATGTCATTGAAGGTAAACGTACATCAGTCAAACGGAATTTGCATTTCCCTGCATATTGCATCCAAATATTTATACTTTTAAAGCCTAATGTTGAATACTAATACTTGTTTTTATTGTTAGGGATAAGTCGTTAGCATGCGATTACTCTAGACCTGAAAACGGAATAACATGGACTTGTAAAAAAATGTCAGTTAACAGTTCATGTTCAGAGATTGTGATGAGAAATAAAAACCCACAAAAACCAGATGGCCGCTTTGAAAATAAGGAATTCTTTCAAGAAAACATTACGTGGCAAGTCGAATTGAAGAATTCAGGACAAACATTTGTCGTCAAAGGTGACATCAGAGATACGAAAAGCACTGAAAAATGCGATTTATCGACGGGAATGCGTAGTCTTATCTACCCAAACTATTATCGTCCCAGTGGATTTTATTATCAAGGAAGATGGATTTCTCTGCTTTGCGATAACAAACAGAGAGATCTGAAACGAGTTCAAAACTGCCTACAGAACACATCTGTTTATTTTATTGGCGATTCCACCATGAGACAATGGTACTTTAGTCGGTTAAGGTTGGCTTTGAAAGTCGACGGATCTGCTTCAGATGTTAAAGGAAAGTACTGGTCTTTGCCCCAAAACTCGTTTAACAAAGAATATCATATCGAGTTGCATTACAGAGCACATGGAGATCCACTATATAACCCAGGTCCTCCTTCTAGTCGACCTTATGTTGTAGATTCACTGAAATCAATCACAGGCAACTCTAAAACAGTTGTTGTGCTGAACATCGGTGCACACTTTCTACTTTACGACCCTTCTGTCATACTTCAACGAGCAGCAGGGATAAAAAATGCGCTTATTGATTTGCACAAACGTCTACCAAATGTTAAAATATTCCTTCGTGGGTCGATTCGTTACAAAAAGACTTCTCAGCTTTGCCCAAGTGAATGGTTGTACATGAGAACAGATCGAATACTTCGGTGGTATTTTTCTGATTTACCGTATGTTGGATATATTGACACTTGGGAAATGACAACACCGTTGCCCCAGAATAACGTCCATGCAGGTTCCGAAACTATTGATCAATTTATTTCTTTGTTTCTATCGTATACCTGCCCCGATATTTAACTGTTTGCTGTGTTGAAAGTTTCGGCAGTTCTTCATCTTATTTGGTGTGATATGGTGGTGAAAAGGCCACAGCAAAGTATTGTTGAATGCAACTCTGTAACTTGATGATAATGTCCAGAGTAAATTGAAATGTTGGCGTCTGTGAGATATGTATTCACACATGAAGTATTTGTTTGGTTAGCTCGTCGACAAAATTGGTTTGAATTAATACATATATGTTAGTTTCGTTTAGAGATAGTTTTGTTTATGGCTGTGGACTTGTGACGCTTTCTTTCCAAATACATCGCGTATATTTTACGTACGCAATCAATACTAAACAACTTAATTGCAGCGAAACAATATTTTTCACAAAAGTCACAACGCAGTCTATATGTTGTGTTTCGATATTTGTTTGCGACCTCCTTTTGTAGATTTTAATAACGTACGTACCTTATTGTTTTAGAATTTGTTCGTCTATATCTAGTCGCACTCTATTAAACTGGGCATGTGTAATAGTCGCCTCTTCACATATTTTAAACCTTGCTTTTAATAACTGTAAAATATTTGGGTCTTACATATACATTTGCCGTGCGTAAGTAACGTGTAGCGTTTCTCACTTTCTCCGGTCTTGCTACTGGCCAAAACCAATTTTCCTTTAAAAAATCAGTGTTTATTTTCAAAAATAAAACTTGTAGGGTAAACTATATATTTTTGTGGTAATCCTTAGCATGAGAACAAATTGCGTTTGTCACGATTTCCGCACCAATTGTAATAGAGAAGTACCAGATACAAAGGTTCGCAAGGGATTAATTTGAAACAAAATGTTCTAAGGGCAAGACAGTCTGTTGCTCGTGTATTAAATATCATACCAGCGATTTAAAAGTTGCAGAGATGGAAAACATTGATTATTTATAGAGGCGTTTAGCATTTAATAGATTTTTAAACATCAAAAAGTAAACTGACTTTTTTCGTTGGGGTTTCCAACGTACATGTTGTTGAGTTGATCAACAAGCATGAAGTTACAAAAAGTTATGCTGGCTGTTGTTTATGCCCCATTTGTTTCATTGTGTTGGTAGCTCGTTTTTGGTTGGTATATAAAACTGCACACAGCTACACATATACAAACCATAGGGAATATGAAAAGTTTTAAAAACTTTATGATTGAAAATCAGTTTGAAACAAGAGAATGGAGAGCATATCTGCCTGAAGTTAACGATCTTTTGAACAAAATTGGGCAGGGTATTATCAAGTGGCCTGTGGACATCAATTTTACAACAGACCCAAAACCATTTGTCATAATATTGCCTAGTTTTAAAAATCTTAAGGTTTCCACGAAAAAGCAAAAACGCACGGCGGAGATCATTTTCGTGTCAGGTATTTATTTTTATTTTATGCCATTTTGAAACTATAGGCTTACGGCACAAGTTTACTCGGGTCTTGCCACACGGTAGTTATTGGCGGACTGTATCGCTTGCAGGCTTGGTGTAACATATGTTTATTTTGGACACCTTCAACAAAAGCAACATGTAAGTAGTAGTGTAGTAAAAATAGTGGTAATTTTGTTTTATTATTCACATAACTTTTCTTAGACCCTTGAGTGTCCGTAGATCCTAGTTAGGAAACCTCGCAGTAGTGTAGCGCAGTAAACGTTTAACAGAATACGAAGAGAAATTAAGCAAGCACTGTTATACAAACCCTACTTTATTAAATTCAGGCGTTTATATATATATATGTGTGTTCCAACGTTATAACATTGGAACTGAGAATGTGTCGAGTAATTGAACACGTGAACGTGGGGAAGAACAACACTTTCCAAACTAAAAGCTATAATTGTGCAATGCAGGTACAATAAAAGGAAATTTCGTTTGCTTAATCATTGCCTTATTCCCAAAACTAATGGTGTAGGCACACGCAGTTCCTGGAAATTCGCTGCGAGTCTTCTACGTGGGCACTTCCTTAGCAAAACATTGGTGGGCGACGACGTTATTTCTGAACGCCCACGTGAAGCATTTCACAACGAAATATGATTAAATCATGAGCCATGTGCAAGGGTCACCAAACTACCGCCCTCGGCAGCATTTTATCCAGCGAAGGTATTTTTGGTTTAACAAAACGCATGGAATATTTTGCAAGGCAATACGTTAAAGATTGTGCAAACCTGCATAATGGATTTTGGTAATAATTTATTTAGTCAAACCTCTAACGGGATTGCAACGCATAGGGCCAAAAGCAGTTGCTCGCGAGTATCATCATTTTATTCAAAAACCTGTTCTCGCGATTTTTTCCAGCTTTTGAGCTTTAAAACATAGCCTGAAAAGGCGACTTGAACAAGTGGTGACGCTGGAGCACACGGCAGAGTATATAAGTACGGAGACAACACTGTTTACAAGCGAAAAAAAATCGTCAAATGCCATATGTTGGATATATCGACTTTTGGGAAATGACAACAACAATGCCCCAGTATAACGTTCATGCATGTAATAAAATTGTTGATCAGTTTATGTCTTTGTTTCTATCGTATACCTGCCCCGATACTAACTGTTTGCAATGTTTAAAAGTTTAAGCAGTTCTTCATCTTATTTGGTGTGATATAGTGGTGAAAAGGCCACAGCGAAGAATTGGTGGATGCAACTCTGTAACTAGATGATATTGTCAATATCAAATTTAAATGTTGACGTCTGTGAGATGTGTATTCACACATGAAGTATTTGTTTTGTTGGCTTGTCGACAAAAAGGTTTTGAAATAATATAGGCCTAAGGCTATATGTTGTTGTTGTTTTTCAACATGCTTGATGTAAGGTCGCTGTTTGTTGCCTAGCAACCGCGAAGTTTAAACATTACGAACAAGAGATAGTTTCGTTTATTGAACTTGTGACACTTTGTGTGCAAATACACACCGCGGTGTATCGTACGTTTTTGCCCTAATCTTTAATGTGCACTGGCTCTGCTTTCCGCCTTGCTGGAGTCATACGCCATCAGCACTATTAAAACACACAGCAACAATTTATCAGTTTTAGGATGTAGCCTATGCAAAACTGAGCAGCACACGCACAAGAATAAATAATTACTTTAAGATTTACTGTGTTTGTCCAAAACTTATCTAATAAATGCTAGTCACTAGCATTTACTAGCACTAGCACATCTAGCAGCTAGTGTGATCATAGGAAGCAAAACACAGCAAACTATTTGTGAGATTGTTGACATGGTACCAGTGCATTATACTAAACCCAAATAAAGTGCACCGAGTAAGCCGTCGGCATCTGTGGAAGATTTGACGCTATACGTTTTTAAAATTGATAGTGAATTGGTTCGGGGTGAAGCAGCAGCAACGCATCCCGCGAAAATCAAAAAAAAAATTTAATATCAAGTGAATGTTCACAGAAACTCGCTACATGTGGCAGGATATTACAAATCCTCCTATACAGTTTGATGACAATTATTGCCCTAAAAAACGGTGTTGCCCAGCAGCAGCAGCAAAAATTACTGATGTAAGTTCATCACGTCATCGGTAAAATAAATCACCATTGGAAACAAGCGCGCGATATTATCACCAAGCAAGCGTAGCAAGCCAACCTTGCCACAGCCTACGAAGTCGGCGTGACGCGCAACACGCACCCTACAACAAAACAAAACGCACAACCGGCTCCTGCAAAAATCAGCCAAAAAATGGGTATTGCAAAGTATTGTGCCGGAGTCGGTATTTTCAAGGTGTGCTGCGACCTGGTTTAGTAATTTAAGAACCAGATGAATAGGGCATGTCATTGCTAGTCTGCCCTTACGATTGGGAGCCGTCACTACCCAGTCTAATTTTGTGTTTCGCTTAATATTTGTTTGCGGCCTTTTGCAGACTCTAACAACGTACCCTATTGATTCAGAGTTTGTTGCTTATTAACAGTATGTAAGCTCGCATAGCCACGCTTTGTTCTCTGTGGGTAGACTATGTGTAATAGGCCTATTTGCATCTTTACTTATTTTTTGCTTCCAACAACTGTGAAATAATATCAATTAGGTCTTTGCATATATATACTTGTCCTGCGTAAAGTAATGTGTAGCCTGTGTCACTTTTCGCTCTTGCAAGTTTCTACTGACTAAAAGCAATTTGCCTTCAAAAAATCAGTGTTTAGATTCAAAAATAAAATGTGTAGGTTTAAACTATAGATTTTTAAGGAAATCTTTAGCACAAGAACAAATGGCGTTTGTCATGGTTTCCGCACAAATTGTAGTGGAGAAAGTACTAGATGCAAACGTTCGCAAGGGAGTAATTTAAAACAATATGTTTTACGGGAAAAACGGGTTTTTCGTGTATTAAATATGCTACCAGCTATTTGAAAGTTGCAGCGATTGGAAACAGTTATAATTTATAGAGGGGAATAGCGTTTAAAAGATTTTCAAACATCAAAAAGTAAACTCAGTTAACCGACTTGTTTCATTAGGGTTTCCAACTTGCATGTTGTTAATCAACAAGCATGAACTTGCAAAAAATTATGCTGGTTATTGTTTGTGCCCTATTTGTTTCATTGTGTTGGTTAACTCGTTTTTGGTTGGTATATGAAACTGCACACAGCTACACATATACAAACCATAGGGGTTATGAAAAGCTTTCAGGACTGGAAAAGATTGAAAACCAGTTTGGAACAAGAGAATGGAGAGCATACCTGCCTGAAGTTGACAATCTTCTGAACAAAATTGAGCAGGGTATCGTCAAGTGGCCAGTGGACATCAATTTTACAACAGACCCAAAATCATCTGTCATCATATTGCCTAGTTTAAAAAATCTCAAAGTTGGTGATAAGTTGGCTGGTAGCATCCAAGCAAGAGATTTCCACGGAAAAGCAAAAACGCACGGCGGAGATCATTTTCGTGCGAGGTATTTCTTTTTATTTTATGCCATTACGGTACATTTTTTACAGTATTTTTAAGCAGAAAAGTAGGCCTACCCCAAAGTTTACTCAGGCCTTGCCACACGGTATACTAGTGATCGACGGACTGTGTCGCTTGCAGGTTTGGTGTAACATATGTTTTATTTTTGGACACATTCAACAAAAGCAACATATGAGTAGCAGTGTACATAAAAGGTTATTGTTAATTTTATTTCAATATTCACAGAGTTTTTTCTTAGACCCCTTGGGTGTCCGTAACTCCTTGCTGGGAAACCACACAGTAGTGTAGCGCAGTAAACGTTTAACAGAAAAAGAAGAGGAATTAAGCAAGCACTGTTATGTGTAAAAACACGAGCCAATGTTTAACAGAGAGCATGAAAAAGTTTGCAATTCTGAAATAACTTATACACCAGCAACCATTTATTACCCCCTAATAGGGGGCCCCTATACATATTGCGTGTTGAAATCTATCTTGCTTGTCAAGACCATTTTTACAAATTTCACAACGTTAGAAAAAACTTTTTGTATATCAGCCAATAGGAAAAAATACAATGTAGGAGACATTTGGTGTCCAAAAAGTGTGGGAGTTATTTGATTTTGTTCCCTATGCATTTTAAGCATGTATTGGGTGCCATTCAAACAGGTGCTATCAAGAGAAGCCTTTAAGTAACATTCGTACTGTATTTTGACACATACTTGTAGACTTGTCAAGATGAAAGATTTAGGACAGATGACTAAAGATGGAATAGCAGTGATGATGAAAGACAACATGAACGGTACTTATGCTTGGAACACGATTATTCCATGGCCAGGACGTAGCAAGCTAATAATTGAACTTGTTCACTCGAGCGAAGCGGTCGTGGATATGGTTTTGCAGACGGCGTCGCAAGAGAACAAACAAAGACTTTTCCTTGCACAGCTTTCAAATGGGGCAGCCGTCAACTGTGACATCGTATTAAGGTTTGGCGTGCTTAGTTTGTTTTTATACTTTGTCTTGGTATTTTCGACAGGAAACATTCGGTACAACTCAATTTGTCTGTCGACAAAATGATTAAGGGGCTCCTTCCATAAAACTAAAGCCAACCTTTTTCTAACAAAAATAACATAACATATTGTGTACCTTCACACATGTAATAAGTTGCCAACTTTTGGAAAGTAATATGATTTAACACTCGATGTGTGTCACGCTGATAGACCCTTTAAAAAACGCAGAATGTATTCAAATCTACTGTTGCGCTGTCTATAAATATTTATAGAACGCGAGTTTTTCTCGTGAGTATCATATTTTCTTCCAAAACCGGTTCTCGCACTTTTTTCGTGCTTATGAGCATTAAAACATAGCCTAGAAAGGTGACGTGTACATGTGGTGACGCTCAAACACACAGCAGGGTGACAACGCTGTTCACAAGCGCAAAAACATATAGTATTTTTAAGCGTTGGTATAGTCTGCGGTGGGGTGGCATTAAGACCATACTCTCCAAAAAAAGTAGTACACATTTTTGGTCTTATAACTCGATGTTTTAACTCAACTGATATAGAGGCACTGCAGTTTTGCCCCTTCGCTTTTCCCACCAAAAATCTGTGCATCTCTAAGAATTAGTTCTGGCTATATGCTACTGCACATAAAGTTAATTCTTCTTTCTGAAAGTCTTATGGGCAGAATATCTTTGTTGGTCGGGGGCTAAGTAAAACGCATAGCTTCTAAAAGTTACTTCGCAGGGCGCGCAAAAATTGTTGTTCTGCACTGTAAACCAATATGGGTAAAAACAACCCAAAAACGTTGGGTATCTTGGGGGGGACACCCAAAATAGTTTTTGGGTAGTTTGAACCCTAACTTAGTTGGGTTAAATACAGTTTTACCCTATAGATTTACCCAACAATTTTTGGGTATAATTTAAATTTACCTAATTGTTTGTGGTTATTATTTTGGGATTAAACACACTATGCCCAAAATTGAGTGTACGTTTTTTCGCAATAATCATACAGATTTCATGTTTTATTTTTAGAAGAAACACACTGATTTCTTCCAAACGTGTTTAAAAAAACATAACAAAAAAAAAAAACTAATTACAACATTCAACACAGTTAATCATACAGCGGCATTAGGTCTGGTATATCAAACAGGAACACTTGCAATAATTGTAAAACTTTGTCAACATGTGGACAGCATTCATTTGTTAAGTACATACAATACAAACAAGGATGTGATGCCTGTAGTAAAGTCATTCACAGTCAGTTCATGTTTTTGCAAAAAACAACAATATTTTTAAAGCAAAACAAATATCTTCATATACAGTACAACCAAGATGTGTTGATCACCCAATGCTGCTCTCGGACCTTCAAATGTTGTTTGCCTGAATATTTAAATATTTTCAGCAAACAGACAATAGCAACAAAGTAATTACCATGTCTACACAAATACACACCATATTATGAATATAGCGTTGTTAGCAGGCCTATTTCATAGACTTTTTTTAATGTGTTTTTTACAAAAGCATTTTCGAAACAAAAATATGATACTTACAGGACACAAGTCCAGATATAATGTTCCTTGCTGAATTATTGATGTTTGATTTCACAGAACACATGGAAACAGTATTCCAACAATAAAATGGACATCTACAAAACAAATCTTATAAATTTTTTATTTTGTTTCCAGTCATTTACAATCAAAACAGGCGGTTTAAAACCTTATAATTTTTATGATTCGCTTTTCAGTGAAAGTGTAAGTTTTCCAAAATTATCTTCGACAATCTATGGCCATGATGCAACTGCTGAATATGTAAAAAAATAAATATGCAGTGTTTTTTTAAGGTGTTTTGGGGGACCGAAACGGTCCCCCAAATTTCTCCAGCGGTTTCCCAAATAAGCAAATATGGCTATTTTTTGGTATTTAAATGAAACACTTGCGGTCTCTTAAAACTACTTAGCGGTCACCCAAACCAAACCTTAAAAAAAAACCTGTAAATATGTACAACATGCCTTGTCGTATCAATTGCTGGCCATAATTTTATCATGGCATTGCAAAATGGGGAGTTTTTAAAAATATTTTCTTCTTTGTTTCTTAGCTTGGGCATGAAGTTGAATCTTATATACATCAAAATGCCTGTAGATAAAAGAATATGTTGATATAATGCTGTGGGATACACTTCTGTAGTTTTAGGTATAGGTTTGAGCATGCTGAATTTGTACATAAAAGGATATTTGTGCCATGTATATTGCCTTATGTAGCACAGTCAGTCTTCCTTACCGTTTGTTACATTTCACTACATGCATCTATCTATTCCACATCCACCGTGTCATATTTTTCTACTTGTGGTAATGGTGCCCATCCAGATCATTTCCTTATCACTGTAGATATGAAAAACTTTCTCAAATAATCTGAACACATATCTATGTGGGCTGCCTGTGGCATTGAAGCAGTCAAGGAAATGTGCATTTAAACATGATAAAACAATCTTTAGTACTCTACTATCAACTTTTTAAAAAAAAATGCAACATAAACACCATTACAACACCATATAGCACACATGACGCAAAATTTAACAAAACATAGGGCTACTACAAAAATCTCATTTCAACAAAAAATGTCATTAATAGTTAATATGAAACTTACTTTCAAGTATTATTCTGTGGGACGTCCAAGTCACCAATAACAATTTCGACAAAATCAGTCAAACCTTGAATTCCTCGATCAACATTCGCAGTACTTTCAACACAATAAATCTCTCTGTAGTGCTAGTTTAGGCACTTACACTAGGGTTCCTCTATTTCCCGGATTTTTTCATTCCCGGGAAACGGGAAATATTTTTTTCATTTCCCGGGAATTCCCGACCGAAAAAGTGCTTATTTTTTCGTGAATAATTACGTCATTGCAACCGCTAAAATTAGTTTATTTTCGCTAGGGGCATCTAATTAGTCATGATTTTGTCGAATAAAACTATATTTGCAAGCTTCTTTAACGTTAACAAGATTCGGAAATTACGAAAAATAAATTCGTTATTTTTAGAACCGCTAGGTAGCGCATTTCGCGAAAATAGTTTACCGCCTCGTATAAAAACGCTTACTTACTTTGTGATTAAAATTACAAAACGCCATATTTTGGTAACAGTTAGCAGAAATTTGAACATTTACGTTATTTTTTCACAAAATTAACACGTTTTTGCTTAATTGTCTGTTTCCCGGGAATTCAAAACAAATTTCCCGGGATTCGGGAACGTAACTTTGCCGTGAAATCCCGAACCCTAACTTACACGCGGTAGAGCTGCTAACACCATAACTCACTTGACACCCAAAGTCGATTAGGGGGCGTAAAGAGCTGAATTTTTTATTTAGCGGCTATAAATGGGTTGGGTTGGGAAATAAGTTTTTAATTTTTTTACATTAGTAACTCATTTTTTGGGTTAGTTTTATTGAATTTTAAGTGCTAATACCTTACCCCGACCCTAATAGCCCTAACCGTAAGCATTTTTGGAGATATAACCAAATCGATTTTGGGTGTCAAGTGAGTTATGGTGTTAGTAGCTCTACCCTTACACGCAGGAAAGGGCAAAACAACGAAGCCCAAGGGACTAAGGGAGTTAAGATTCCCGCACTTTTTGTTTGGCAGTTGAGCGCAGGCGGTCAGCCAAGCATGACGCAATTTTTAGCCGAGGCGAGCGGGCGATTGATTAAGCGTGGGATTTTTTTGTTTGTTTCTATTATTTTATTTTCGATCTTTCGAAACATTTTCGATTTGTATCATTTTCCACTAACCGGCCGTAGTTTCGATTAAACCAAGTTGAAAGTGTTTGAAGGTTTTAAACACGTAAGTGCTTGTAAAAACAGTACAATTTGAAAAAAATACAAGCATTAAAACGACAAGAGCAAGTTGAGTTAAAAAAAACCTAAACAATTTGGCTACAGTACCAACACCACTTTCCCCAAACAACCCAATTTTTTTGGGTAGAGTATCAACACCATTTTACCCAAACGATTTTAGGTAAAGAATTTTTTACCCAATAAAGTAGGGTAAAAACTTTTGGGTAACGCAATTTTGGGTAAAAAACATTGGGCAACAAAACAGTTTACCCAAAAAAATTGGGTATGTTGCTGCTGTACCCAAAGTTCTCCCGATCGTTTTACCCAAATTGGTTTACAGTGTGTGTTTTACTGACGTGTGAACACGTGTTATTCGTTCACAAAGCTGTGCATTTTCCTTACTTGCGGATAAATATTTTATTATGTCATTGAAGGTAAACGTACATCAGCTAAACAGAACTTGCATTTCGCTGCATATTGCATCCAAATATTTATACTTTAAGGCAGTGATTCTTAACCTTTTTATCACGACCGAACCCCTACGACATTCTTCAGCCTTTGGTCAAACGCCAACAAGTTACATCCTTTTTAAGCGAATTTGTTTTGTGGGTCATTCCGTATTTACTCGATTGTAAGCCGCTCTCGATTGTAAACCGCATGTTGAAGTGTTAAAAAAATAATGTAAGCCGCCCTCTATTGGAAGACGCACACTGGAATTTTGGATAATACTGTTTGATACTACATCTTTTTGTTGTTACACAGTATAACTATTTTCCCATATTTGTCAGTTAGTGTTGATAAGTGTGCCCAGCAAAACGTATATCTATAATCTGTACATGTATACGAATTTTGGCCGTAAAAACGGCAGATTAAAAAACAATATAAGCCGCGGCTTACAACCGAGTAAATACGGTAATTAATTAGCTTTTGACCAAACGTAGGGGCAAATTCTGACATCATAATACAAGCAACTTGTTTCAGGATTGCTTTAATTCCGGCATTTTTTAGTTTTTATCTAAATGCAGCGTTGTATTTTTAGCAACTGTACACAAACTTGAAAAAGATGAAGTAATAAGTTTTTGCTGTCAACAGAATTTCGTTGTTCTGCCGCTTAAGAACAAGGTACACAACGCTATTTGTTACGTCAAAAAAAGGAAACAAAACCTTAGTGCAACCTTCCAGTGTTTTGATATATAACAAACAAAAATCGACATTTCTAGCGACTATAGAACCCTAAAGTCTGACGACAACGAGTATTTGTATTGTACTTCATAAAACCTTCGTCGAACCCCTGATTCAGCGTTGCTGAACCCCTGGGGTTCGATCGAACCCCGGTTAAGAACCACTGTTTTAAGGCCTAATGTTGAATAATAATAGTTGTTTTTATTGTTAGGGATGAGCCGTTAGCATGCGATTACTCTAGACCTGAAAATGGAATAACATGGACTTGCAAAAAAATGTCAGTTAACAGTTCATGTTCAGAGATTGTGATGAGAAATAAAAACCCACAAAAACCAGATGGCCGCTTTGAAAATAAGAAATTCTTTCAAGAAAACATTACGTGGCAAGTCGAATTGAAGAATTCAGGACAAACATTTGCCGTCAAAGGTGACATCAGAGATATGTCGAAAAGCACTGAAAAATGCAATTTATCGACAGGAATGCGTAGTCTTATCTACCCAAACTATTATCGTCCCAGTGGATTTTATTATCAAGGCAGATGGATTTCTCTGCTTTGCGACAACAAACATAGAGATCTGAAACGAGTTCAAAACTGCCTACAGAACACATCTGTTTATTTTATTGGCGATTCCACCATGAGACAATGGTACTTTAGTCGGTTAAGGTTGGCTTTGAAAGTCGACGGATCTGCTTCAGATGTTAAAGGAAAGTACTGGTCTTTGCCCCAAAACTCGTTTAACAAAGAATATCATATCGAGTTGCATTACAGAGCACATGGAGATCCACTATATAACCCAGGTCCTCCTTCTAGTCGACCTTATGTTGTAGATTCACTGAAATCAATCACAGGCAACTCTAAAACAGTTGTTGTGCTGAACATCGGTGCACATTTTCTTCTTTACGACCCTTCTGTGATAATTCAACGATCAGCAGGAATAAAAAATGCGCTTATTGATTTGCACAAACGCCTTCCAAATGTTAAAATATTCCTTCGTGGGTCGATTCGTTACAAAGAGACTTCTCAGCTTTGCCCTACTGAATGGTTGTACATGAGAACAGATCGAATACTTCGGTGGTATTTTTCTGATTTACCGTATGTTGGATATATTGACACTTGGGAAATGACAACACCGTTGCCCCAAAAAAACGTCCATGCAGGTTCCGAAACTATTGATCAATTTGTTTCTTTGTTTCTATCGTATACCTGTCCCGATATTTAACTGCTTGCAGTGTACAAGTGCTAAATCACAATACCGAATAAACCGTGTGGTGTGACTTGGTTTAGTGCATAGTGGTCACAACAAGAGACTATACTCCTAAAGGGGTCACCCAAAATCCATATAAATTACAATTTGTCGCACGAACTGCGTTGTTGCCGATCATTGCGCGAAAAACGTGCAAGTTTTGCATTGCGGCTTGTGGGGTGGATTTATAAAACGAAATATTAGGATACCATTGCTGTGCTTGATTCTGCAAATTCTGCAAAAAATTGAATTAAAATATAACTACGCTCAACTTATATTGTTCAAGTGTGGAACTGATCATGAAATACAGTTTAATATGTTTTGTGTTGGTAAATTTGGCAGTAGGTATACATTTAGTCTATTTAAGTTCCAAACGTTGCATAGATTGTCGTACATTCATTTGTACGACAAATCTACGGACATTCACGTAATAGTGACGCCATGGTTTAATACTGCACTTTGGAATTAGAGTTCTCGGGCAGGATTATCGAATAGGATTTTACAAGTGATTTCATCCAAGACATAAATTATAACATGAAAGGATTATTTGCAATTTCGATAGTGTTATCATAAAACCGAATCCGGCCCTGAAGTTATTTCTGTTTTATCAAAACGTGAATTTTAGTATTTGGAATTTTATGAAATGGATAGTGAATTTTAGGATTAATTTTACCTACCGTATTTATTCGAATGCTAGCTACAGCCTATATATTTTTTAACCCTTACAACTTACAGTTTGTGTGGATTTCAATCGAGTGCGACTTAAAAGTTGGTGGCTTACATTTTGATTTCCAACCGATATAGTAAATTTTTACTCCAAAATTGCCCTCTGTTCACATGGAAAAAAATTTACCCTGATCTTAATGTAATAAAACATATTCTCGGGGATCAAATTAGCGTCAGTTTGGCGTAACGGCTTCCTGGAGAGCGCTCTTTGTTATGTACGAATTTTTGATTCAAAAAAATTTGAACATGTATTAAATTTTCAGCCTATTGTCCATTGTCTGAGCATTTAAACTTTTATAAAACAAAACAACACGACCTTGTTACATCATATAATGCAAAATCAATTGCGTTTATCAGCAGTCAACAAGTTTTTAATGATCGCTGCTGTTTGCATGTTGTTAAGGTTTCTACCAGCAAATTTTTAAAACACATTGCGCCTGTGAAGCCACAGACGTTGGGAGAAGAGCATCCGGTAAAATTTACCCGGAGTGTTTTTGAAATTTACCCACCAAATTTACTCGAGTAAACTTTTCAAAATTTACCCAGTAATTTACTCCATTTGTCTTTTGTGTTTTTCTCTTTTCCGTCAAAACGGGGTAAATTTTCGTAATTTACCCGGATAAATTTGTGCATGTAACCAGGCTTACAGTCAAAATTCTTTTGGAGTTTAATAAGGTCATGCAGATAATGGGTAGAATTAAAATTAAACACGAGGGAATTTGAACTGGTTTAAAAACCGCAAACCGGTCCAGACCGGATAACTTGCCCAAACCGGAACAAAACCCAAAACTGAAAATATAATTTATTTAAAACCTGAACCGAACCCGAACCCCAAAAAACAAGAAAAAAAACGAACCCGACCTCAACACGTATGACAAGCGGTTCCGCTCCCTGCTTGTAATACACTAAATCTGTGGTCCTTACATGAATAAACATCTGCCAACTCCACGATAATCTTTTTTTATTTTTTTAAATATACAATTCCATGATCAAGGCAAACAGTGAAAACTGTAACTTGTAATTCACATTTTACTGCAAAAACAACCCGTACCTATGAAATAAAATATTAAACTATATGTGGTCACAAATAGAATTGAGTAACTTTTTTAGCCTACTATGAAAATGGTACACCCTTCAAAAATTAGGGTACACCCTGAAATGTACGATACAGCCGGTTAAAAAGGACTGCCCTAAGCTCTTATGCTTGTTACTTCTCATACAGTGCTTGTGACCCGACGGTCGCTTGGTGGCGAGCGAAGCGAAAAGAATCTCAAAGCTCACATTTTTGCAACATTTATGTTCCTTAAAGACAGGCACCATCAAAAGTAAAAATCTGATTTCTAATTTAAAAACTGATTAGAATCTGAAAAAAAAACATGATTTACTGGTACATTTAAATTTAGAGAGACCTCTAAGTTTGGGTCAGGATTTTGTAACTGTATATTTTCGGGTTCGGGCAAATCACAAGGTACGAACCGGTTTACGTTTTTTTTTAAAGCGGTTTAAATTATTTTGTAATGTTGTTGGAATTTCGTAGGGCGAAAAATATCGAATATCAATGTGGTAACAATTCAAATGTTCTTATTTTACAGCTGCGTTCACACATGTGGACACATAAGGTTTATTTTTTATGCTGGCTATGATGAAACTGTAAGTTGACTAACAAATGTCAAACCAATCGTTACGAAAGACATTTCCCGCTATCGTCACTGCTACTCGCAGAAAAAAATGAATCCTAGTCCACATGTTGCACGTCATTGTTCCAACAAATGACCAGCGTTTTGTCAAACCATAGTATACTAACATGGTAGTCCAGCTCCTCTTTTCCTCTCGTTTCTTTTATTATCCTGCGCATTTCGGTTACGCATGAATAACACTGCACGTCGCCTGAAGTTTTGTATGAGGTACATGGTAAACAGCTAGTTTTGAAAAGCCGCTGGCGACAAATCTGTGTCTGTTTTAAAGTTTTTTAGTTATTGGGTTTATTGTTTAATGTATGTAGAGCTATTAAAACGTTTTTAGCTTTCAATTGTATGAACTCTTTAAAGTATATTTTTAAAAACTTATAGACAGGCATCTTTTTTGTAAGAATTGCTTTAAAATTGCGGCAATGAACCGAATTGGCGAGGCAAGGTTTTTCAGCATGTTACTACACTAGCCACCATGTCCTATGTCTTATCATCATGTGCGCTGATGAGACCTTACAGGTCAAAACAGTGAGCAGTATTTGCAGCTTACTTATCATCTATCTATTGGCTTATTAATCATATTGCCATCACTTTGGTTCCCCAGTAGTTGCTTAGGCATTAAAAATCAGTTTTTTTTCTGTGGTTTATACCCATTTGTGGTATTGAACAGATTTGGTGAGGAATTAATGTTCTGCCTGTTACTTCCAACAAACTGGAGGGCCATCAGATGGCTACACTAACCAATATGGCATATGTCTTTTAATCAGCTGCACTGATGAGACCTTATAGGTCGGCTTCAGCTTCTGTTTTCAAAATCCTATAATTAGTAAATCACTTGGCTTTATACTGCACTCGGATACGATTTTCATAGTAGCCTACTGTTAGCTATAACATTATTATTAAAAAGTTAACATAAAGTGGTTTCATATTTTGTAATTTGAAAAAAGAAGCACATTTGTGCAGAAAGTACAGGCACTTTTGACAGTCATTTTGATTTATTTTTCAGAGCTCCTCTTTTTTGGTTTGCTTGGTAGACCTTTGGAACATTTTAGAAAAGAGCTTTTTGGCAAACGTGAACGACAAGACATGAATAAATAAATCCACGAATATTAAAACCTATTGGGTACTTTCTCTTTATCCATATCAACTTTCAGAATATCACATGTCCTATTTTGGAAACTTTCATAATGAGGATCATAGAAAACTTTTGCAATACACAAAAAAAGTCTAGCTTGTTGGTTGGCTAAAAAACTTTCTCTCATTTCAGGTATACACTTTGAGAAAGTTGAAGTAACTCTAATGAAGGATAAGTGAGACTTCCAGGCCCTTGCTCCATAAAAGAAACCAGCTGGCCCTGTGATTGCATGGTGGACAACTTGCTAACAATTTTACTTACTTTTGCAAAATTGTTTTTTGCCTTGAACAAAACATCACCTTCCAAATACTTTAAACTCCATGTTACTTATCACAGCATTTGACTGTTTTTCTGCACCACTTTATTAGTTGTTTATGATGTCTAGAAATTGTTTTTGTACCTTGATTTTTTTTCAAATAAACTTTTTGCTTCACATCACTCTTTTGCATGGTTTCTCATCTAATCAGTTCTTTTAGGAAAAATCTACCTCTTGTTGACAGTTTAAAATGAGTAACTTTGGAAAAAATATGGTCTTCGTTTAAGCTTGACTTTCCGTCTGTCCGGATCGAGTTCCTGGTCGGGGTCAAAGTCGTTAAACATCAGTTTATTAAAAATGCAGTCAGTTTGGAAAAGTTCCATTTTCACCAGACTTTAGTTTGATCCGTAACAAGCTTTATGCACCCTTGAATATGTTAGGTAAAACCACGCTAAAATCACTTCAACGCGGTTAAAGAAGGACTAAAAGGCAAAAAAACTCAGTAAATTCCCCTTCAACAGCATAATTCCAACCAAACGTAGTAATATTACACATGGTAGATGCATACAACCGACCACACACGCACAGTTTTGTCATTTTCCTGCTCTTAAGGCACCCAACTCAATGCAAGCATCCGACAAGCGTGCAGAGTTAATCAAGCGTGACGGTAACAATAGCTGGACTACCACCCGATTCGTCAACAAGTGCCCGATTAAAAGCGCTTGTGTTATGAAAAAATCCCCGTTTCTTATCGGGCGGTGTTATAATTTTAGAACATGTGTTATAACCAGTGTTTCATACCGGAACGGAACGGAACGTTATACCGGAACGAAATAATTAATTTTTGGCTCAAATACCGGAACGAAATACCGAAATAAAAAATATTCAAGATACCGGAACGGAACAAAATACCGTTATTTTTTATTCCGGTATTTCGTTCTGGACATTTGACATGATACGATTGCTGAAAATTTCGCGCCGTTAAGCTAAAACAAAAACTGAAGCTCCTAAAATTTACATCCGTTTGACCATTATTGACAAATGTTATGTGACGTAACAACTACCGACAATAATTCTAGTGTTTTGCAACTTTCTTTCTTTTTTCGCTTAATAGTTGCAAAGACCACAAAGAAATGTTCGTTTGTTAAGACCGAAATACCGAAAAATACCGTTATAAATTTATTTCGGTCGGACCGGAACGAAATGAAGATATCGGTCCAGAACGAAATAACGAAATAAACAATTTGCTCAGAACGAATAACGTTATTAGGTTTCGTTCCGTTCCGGTATGAAACACTGGTTATAACACAGCCCGATTTTATCGGCAAGGGTAGTGAAGCAATAAATTTATTTTTTATTGAAAAATATTATATTTTCTTTGGAAATAATCGCAGGTGAAATGGGTTTTACATGAAATTGGCAGTTAAATGTGAACTGTTGTGACAAAAGCAAACGCATTTTAAGCAGTGAAATAGCAGCAGTACCAGATTCTCCTCGATTGTAAACTGTAAAATACAAAATGGGCCAAGGTTGTTGTATCTAATAGGCATCCATGTTCTGATAACAAATGGAGTAATGAAAAGTGACAGTTCAGGCTGGGGGAAGCATTTCTAGTGCTTTATGAAGCAAACTAGGGCCTAACACACTATCAAATGAAGGACTTGGGACATTGGATTTAAAAAGCAATGATACATGTGGTAAGTGGTTGTCAATTGTCATGATATGCTTGTCATTCTCAACTGTTTCTATTATTTTAGCAGATGGTAATTTGTTATCTTTTTAGGCATGTTTAAAAATATGGTAGCTCATCTCTAGTGTGATCCTGGTTTTGTAAAACATTGGTTTTCATTTCTACTGGCCTAACTCAAGCATTTTTGTGTAAACTCCTACTTGTCAAATTAAATGTTGCATACACTTTTTCTTTTCTTTTTTGTTGCAGTTCAACATCTGGAAATCTGAATAGAAGCAGAAAAAAGCAGCAGAATCATTCCAAAGGTAATTCAAGATTGCCTTGGACAACATGGAAGAAAGTAATTGATGGTGGAAGAATGGTGTGGGTGAAATGAGCTCTCTGAAGTGTCAGCTAAATCATTGATGCATACAAAATGCTTCTTGCCTCACTTGCAGGGGAACAGTTTATTTTAAGATATTCACCACACACTTCAGTTTTACATGAATCAAATCGAAATATGTGTGTTTTTTGCCAATGTACTACCTGAAGGCAGGTTTATTTAACAATTCTTGTGCCCAATTTAAAGCAAACTTGTTATGTTAGATGTGTTCAATGATTTGTTGGTGTTATTTTAATCTCGTACCCAAATTAAGGCAAACTTGTTGTGTTGGTTAGATGTGTTTAAACATTTGTTGGTATTAACGCTGTCTTATCTACATGACATAATCATGGCGTCGTTAAAAAAGCATCTTTTGGGTAAATATTTATACATTTTCACTTTGATGTAGACTCTTTCAGTAAAAGTGATTCATTAGACAGGAATGAAAAACTATTATTTTTGACCAGTAATCGCTATGATAGCTTGTTTGCCAGGATTGTTTGATACAACCTCATCTTTCACATGGTAGCTTGTTTAATTTTATTTCAGTAACTCGCAACACATTGCATTTTCAGCTGTACAATGTTGTTTCACCTTTTTTGTTTCTCAGTCTGTTTACTTGATGACCCCTTTTTAGTGTACTCATTGTAAATGCAGGTTTTTGCTTGATAAATCAATCTTCTAATTATTTATCCTCTTCACATTTATTTCTTCTTTCATATAACTGTGGCACCCAATATGAGTATGTTATTGTGTGGAAATTGGGTTTATGAGGTGCTTCATTTTTTTCATTAATAAAATGTTGCCCTTAACTGTGCGTTTGTTATTTTATCATTTTAAGTGCTAGTCTTAACTGGTTTAAAATCACAAAGGGCTTGATGTAAACAAAAACGGTTTTCACAGGTCAACTCTAAACTACATCTAGTAAACGCATAAAAAATATCTTTAGAATCTAACCACCACATCATAAATGAGAGGCGTACATCATAAGCGAACGAAGGGCATGACCGCTCAAAAATGATTTTTCGCGCTGACGACCCTTGTAGCATATACAGGCTCCAGATCTCAAGCGGTTTAAGTTAAATGAAAACGGTTTTTACAGGTCAACTCTAAAATACATCTAGTAAACACATACCAAATATCTTTAGAATCTAACCACCACATCATAAATGAGAGGCGGACATCATAAGCGAACGGAGGGCATGACCGCTTTAAAATGATTTTTTGCGCTGACCACCCTTGTAGAATATACAGGCTCCAGATCACAAACGGATTAAGATAAATGAAAACGGTTTTCACAGGTCAACTCTAAAATACATCTAGTAAACGCATAAAAAATATCTTTAGAATCTAACCACCATATCATAAATGAGAGGCGTACATCATAAGCGAACGAAGGGCATGACCGCTTTAAAATGATTTTTTGCGCTGACGACCCTTGTAGAATATACAGGCTCCAGATCACAAACGGATTAAGATAAATGAAAACGGTTTTCACAGGTCAACTCTAAAATACATCTAGTAAACGCATAAAAAATATCTTTAGAATCTAACCACCATATCATAAATGAGAGGCGTACAAGCGAACAAAGGGCATGACCGCTTTAAAATGAATTTTCGCGCTGACGACCCTTGTAGCATATACAGGCTCCAGATCACAAACGGTTAAAGGTAAATGAAAATGTTTTTCACAGGTCAACTCTAAAATACATAGAGTAAACACATACCAAATATCTTTATCTTATAAGAAGAACATCAAAAACAAGAGGCGTACATCATAAGCGAGCACAGGGCACGACCGCTAGTGCTGTCGATTTCATGTAGGCCTATAGCATGTAAATTTCTTGTAGCGTGTAGTATACAATCTCAACGTATAGTGATGATGAGCGCCTCTTGATTTTAGGGTAATGATAGGAATTGATTGATATTTTGCATGCGTTCACTCGACGTAGGTCTAGTTTAAAGTTAACCTGCGAAAAACGTTTTCAATACTTTATGTCGTTTGTATTCTGGAGCCTGTAGCCTACATGCTGCTGAGTCGACAGCGCATAAAATTATTTTAAAGCGGTCATGCCCTTCGTTCGCTTATGATGTACGCCTCTCATTTATCATGTGGTGGTTAGATTCTAAAGATATTTGGTATGTGTTTATTAGATGTATTTTAGAGTTGACCTGTGAAAAACATTTTCATTTATCTTAATCCGTTTGTGATCTGGAGCCTGTATATTCTACAAGGGTCGTCAGCGCAAAAAATCATTTTAAAGCGGTCATGCCCTTCGTTCGCTTATGATGTACGCCTCTCATTTATGAT